>NC_048310.1:30549087-30635691 GCF_013100865.1 Trachemys scripta elegans | reverse complement strand
TGTTAGTCTGAATCTGTAAAAAGCAACAGAGGGTCCTGTGGCACCTTTAAGACTAACAGAAGTATTGGGAGCATAAGCTTTCGTGGGTAAGAACCTCACTTCTTCAGATGCAAGATAAGATAGATGCAAGACTTGCATCTGAAGAAGTGAGGTTCTTACCCACGAAAGCTTATGCTCCCAATACTTCTGTTAGTCTTAAAGGTGCCACAGGACCCTCTGTTGCTTTTTACAGATTCAGACTAACATGGCTACCCCTCTGATACATGATAGCTCTGCTCAGTCTTGCAGCCCGTGGACAGTGGTACTAACTGCTGACCTTAGGTACTATTTTGGACATTTTATGGTGTTTGTTCTATTCCATTCTTTCATTCTGTCAGAAATCCCCTTTAAATTGCCTTCCTCTACGTGTGGCAGGAATAATGAATCCATTATTGGTACAAAACCAAGGCAGGAAAAAAATTATCATTGTTTGTCTAGTAAGACATTTTCTCTCTTCAGTAAGACAGCAGTGAGTGAGATCTTTGAGATTCATCTGGAGTTCCTGGGTAGCTTTTGTAATGTGACTCCTCTACTTTAGAAATGTGAAGGAAATATCATTGAATATACACTAGTAATTTATCTCTAGGGATGTGAAAGTCCAATAATTTCACAAATGCTACCTGCAGAACTAAGTAAACGGACACTCAAGGGAAATCCTTGATGGGAAGAAGTTAGGGATATAATAGTACATTTTGCTTCCTTATACATCCTGACTGAACAATTTTGCCAAAGCCAATTTTACACCTTTGAATATTTCACATATCTTTCAATTGTGAAGCTTTGAAGTGGAGCCTAATATCACTGAGACTGCAGCAGCATTCCCTGTTTCACGTTCCTAAGGTACTTTGAAGAAATAAATTTAAATTTTTTTCCCCAAATACCTGTCTGGAGGCAGTAATTGACTGATCTGTGACCTATTCATTTGTCAAATGTTCAGTATGTTTAGGCACCTGTGTATGCTAAGGTGTAATATGGGCAGCACTATGGTCTCTGGATCAGAGTGATCAGTACAACATCTGTCTTGCTTGCCCAGTACTTTTCTGTCTCTGTTGTTCAACACCTTTTGAAGTGTATTGTAAGCTAGACAGTTATGAGGTGCCTACTTTTAATCACAATTGCCAGCAAACCTTTTGACCTAATGAGCCACGTACTGATCAGAGCTGTGAATACATAATGTTAATTATTGGCCTTTTTTCAGGTATAAACTCTGAAAAAGAAGCTCCTCCCCGCTCTCCCCCTTCTTCCTGCAGTCGGTGCTATCTTTAATCAAGATTTTGAGAGCACTTCTCCCGAAAGTGCCTTTTCAGACTTCTTGGCTGCTAGTTTGTGTTGTGACACAGCACATCAGGTTGCATCAGCCACATCATGTTATGTTGTGTAATGTAACATGACATGACTGGCAAAACCAACATGACATGTGAGATAAGAAGCTTTAAAAGATGCATGTTCTGAAAATGCAGCCACAGAGATGATTCCCAACCTATAGAACATCCATTCTGGCTGTTTGACACCCAAAGTGTTGTAAGTAATTGAAAGAGAGAGGTGTTGTTTCCCCCCTTTTAGCATTAGATTTAACTGTGAATATACAGTATTTCAGAATCATATCCAGCATACTAAGGAGAATTGCAAAAACAGGTTCCAGTGTATATTGCTACCAGCTATTGACCCATTGCAGCTCAACAAAGATTTTTTTCTAGCCTTAACAAGTGTGAAGTGTCCACCGATTTCATGTGATACCCAAAGTCACGTGCAGTTGACTTTTAGAAGATAGCTTAATCAGTGCACATCACATACTGCATGTGTGTCACCACACTTTTTCTTTCTTTCATGGTGTATATATAATAATGGTAGTAGGAATAAACTACAATCTGAAATCCTATGGAGACCCCAAGGGGAAAATGTTTTGGGATGCTTGATTTATTAAAATGATTACATGGGATGCTCACTAACTGCATAAAATGACTCACTGGGTTGCAAGGAAGCATTTTCACTTGTGTTTAACACAATTCATTAGAGTGAAGGAGACAAGCAGGGATACAAGAAAGAGTGGAGATAAAACGAAACCAGAGATGAGATTAAACCAAAAAACTGTGCCGTGGATAGATCTTTCTCTTTGTTCCACCCACCTTAATTAAAGTCATTGGTATATTTGGGGGGGAAGGGTGCTAGAGATGGGAAAGAAATGGAAAACACAATTGCATATATCTTTATTATTTACTCAACTAGCAAGAAGCAAATAGCTATTTGGGGTATGTGGCTGATTTCAAAAGAGGAGAGGAGGACATACTTCTTTTTGTATGCAGCTCTCAGGCACTGTGCGTATGTGCATGTGCACCATACTGCATACGTCCTAGGCAGTTGTTGAATCATGAGGAGACAGAGAGGAGTCAGGTGACTTTGACATTCATGTAACACACTGATGTTGACGGAGAACTACTTTCAACAGCTCTAGAAAAAACAATTGATGTTAAATATGAATCAGTGATATTTTGGAATCACTGCAGTTTGAGATAGTCAACTTAAATCTTGGAGTGCTCAGAAGTGACAGTGGCAGTTGGATATTTTCTAGATTTTTTTTTTTTGCCCTCCTTTTTACAGCCAAATATGCTCCTTTTCCATTTGGTCTAGCTAGCTCTCTCTCCCCCATCTCCTTCTCCCGTTTCCCCCATAAGCTTTGTTTTTCTCGTTTTTTGGGAACCCTGAGACCTGCCCTTTCTTTTAGCAGGGGAGAGGGAGTTGCACTTCCGTGGATTCTACATTAGCCCTTAGACTGCAGGGTTTGCATTTAATCACCCTCCTGCCCAAAACCAATACTAAATAGCCGGAAAAATATTTTCTTGTTGGAAAACCACGTGGCTGCTTATGGGTTTACATCTCGTTTTCTTTCCCTCTTTCACATGTAGTATCTTTCACATTTATCTTTAGGACTACGAAGAGAGAATGAAAAAAGCATAGGAGTAATCTCCCAGCAACAGGGAGTTTTCACTCCCCCTGCATTTACTTCTCTTTCCAATGAATTGATGCATCTCTAACCACTATCCTTCATATAAAGGTGATAGAATTACTTGCAAAATGGACATCATGTACTCATCCTATTAATTTCTGGTCACCTTTAATTTAGGGCCTGCTTCTAAGGCATGCTGAGAAGCTGCATCTTCCCACTGTCTTTAATGGTAGTTGCACTGAGATGCTTGTCACCTCTGAGGATCAGGCCCCAAATGACTATAAAATAACATTTTTGAAAAGCTCCAAATTACTACAGCTGACAAACATGGAGATGAGACTCCTTTACTTGATAATTCATCATCTGCCTGTGCATGGTCCTTTTCCTTTTGGATGCCCTTTATTTGTTGCTCTAAAGAGCATATTTGAATTGAGCTGGCTTAATTTAGCAGTGCTCCAGATCAGCTCGTTTGAGAAATAGAAGTTATTATACAACAAACTCTGCATAATGATTTATTAGGCTTCCTGTGAACCACAGTTAGAAAATAGCATGGCTGTCAGATTTATTTTTTTACATGTTGTTTAGTTGCGTTTTTTGGTCCAGCAACAGTGCTGCATGCCATGGTGCTGTACAGTATAAACAAATCTAACCAAGTCAGCCATCCCTCTTTAAGTGTGTAATTGGTGTTAGTGAGAACTAAAATAGCACCAAGTACCAAGCCCTGTCTGAAAAGAACAGCTGATTTGGCAGTCTTGGCAACTGCCAAAGATTAAAGTGCAACAAAATTGGTAGCAACATCCATCCCCTATCACTATATGATATCTGGATCAACAGCAACAAACCAGCCCATCAGAGGGACTGACCCCAGAATAAGGCCAGACCCTTAAACAGGGTTTATATTTGAACAAATCAATGGGTACAAATATTTTTTTAAAAGATTGCTGATCTGTCAGATTAGTAAAATATTTATTACAGTGTAAGAGACATGTTACTGCCCATATATTTACCACTTCTTCCTCTTCCAATAAAATCCAGTCAGGTTCAGTACCTCTCATGAAACAAAAAGGTAGGAGTTATCAGAACAACTAGAAGCACAAAAAACCCTGGTAAAAATAGCAGCAGCAGAAAGCAGCAATTAGCTAGGGGCAACAGTTATTAGACTATTGCTTAGATTTCATACATTTTTAAGTTTTCCAATCCTATACCGCTACTATTACTGCATGTTGGCTAAAAATAAATCCTCAAATGTTCATTTTCCTCTTATCCAATGTTCTTTCTAAGCAGAAAGAGTAGAACTGATGATCTGAAAGAGATGAATGCTATAAATGGACTGGTTAAGAGGACCTGGACACATCACTGGGTTATCAGGGAGGCTTCAAGAGAACCAACAAACACCTGAGGAGGAAGCTATGGAGGTTTTAGGCGAAGCACAGAACATATTGTCAAGCCAGCATGGTGTGGCAGGAGAGGGTGCAGAACACATCACCGGACCACTAGAGAAGAACAAATATAGTGTCCAGATGGGTTAATGAATATAGTACCTTTTTTCTTTTGTTATTTGTGGTCTACAAATCCTCATGAGGTGCCACAGAAACTTGGCCCGAAAGGCAGTGCAATGGATTGTGGGAGAGGTAGTCTGGCATGGGAGTACATCTCATAGAGGAGAGGAGAACATAGTAATGAGGGATTTGAAACAACAGCTCCCATTAGGCAGTGGGTTGGCTCAGGCAGATGCAGAGTTTAATCTTCTAACCTGAAAGGTTTCATTTCAGGAATGTTGAGACATTTTGTTTTGATCCAAAATGTCAAAACAAAATATCTTCCAAATCTACAATTTTTCTGAACATTTTGTTCTAAGAAAAGTTGTTATACTTCTCCTTTTACGTCCCAATTCAGGGCAAAAACAAATGTCCTACTATTGGGACTTTTCTGTTTTTCAGTCAGCTCTAATTAGTGTGTGTGAGATCTATGCCAGCCAATATCTGTCTAGTGCAGATGTGTAAAGGACTTCATCGTTTGGGCTGGATCAAAATTGAGCTGTGTAGTGTTCACCCTGAGTCAGGATTGGCACTGAAGATTGGTGATATTTGGAGTTGGATCTGGTGACAGTGAAGAAAATTCATACTAACTGTGACAGGGTGTATAAACCCCATACTAGGACTGAAAGGGTTAAAGAGCAACTCTGAGCACAGACAACCCCACCTAGCTGCACATACCAAGCATGCTCTGGGTGGAGGTGGGGCTTAAAAGGAAGCCAGACAGCTCAAAGCGGGCTGACAAGGCCGGGACAAGGACCTGCCCTGGAAGGTCCTGAGAAGGGACACTGGCAGCTCCTTTGGGAAGAGGAGCATACCTGCTAGGCCCGGAAAGACTAATGGTGCAGTTAATACCTTTTCTTCAGTAACTTTGACTACACACTGTAAAGCTTGGGCTATAGAGTGGGGGGTGTGAAGTGGCCCAGGGAGTGCAGCTATAAGGCGCTCTTGGGTGTGCGGCTTTCAGTAACCCTCGCAGTGCCCTGGGCTGGAGCCCGGTGGAGTGGGAGGGCCCAGGCTCCTCTACCAGCCCCCTCTGAATTAAAGAGAAACTGACCCCCTAATCACTAGGCGATGTTTCCATCAAGCACCAGTCATCACACTAACAATCAGAAAGGGGTATCCAATCCGATTGTTTCTGCTCTTCCTCCCAATCTCAGCCTCTTGAACATGTTGCCTTCTTGACATTTCTCAATGAAGACAATATTTCCCTTCCATAAGATTTGTAGCACTACTGTCCCGTACTGTCTTTCGGACTTCTCCTTTGGACAGGATGGCAGGGACAGAGCGCACAACTGCAGCAAAGCTGATGGCAGCAGCATCATGCCCCTTTTACTTGGGTACAGCTGGTATTCTAGAATTCTTCAGTCTCTGGAGCAAATCCTGTCCTAGATTATACTTGTGCAACCCCATAACTTGGAGTGGGGTTACATTGGTGTATCTGAGGATGGAGTTTGGGCTCTTGAGAGGAGAATTTATACTAATGTCAGAATGATGGATAAGGGGTTGTATCTGTGGATAGGGATAGGTTTGGAGATATTTCAATATATTGTGAATTTTATTTCTCACCTTCCATATTCTTCAAAACTTGTGATTCCTACGTGCTGTCTCATGGAAGACGTTATTCAAATATCTCAGATACCGAAACCATGCTGTGTAAGAATTTTTCAGTACAACTATTTTCCACTGATTTTATAAACAGTGTTGCAATGATGTTCTTAACACTGTAGGAAAACAAATGGAAAGCTATTACTCTATGTCAAATACCAACACAGTGGAAATAGGAATTAATTATTGAACAGCTTGGTACAGTATTAATATCTTACTTCCTTAGCCAGATGCAATGTGCTTTCAAAGAGAGATTGGGCACCTCAAATACTTGATTTTTAGGAAGACTTTTGACTCAATCCCACACAATATTTTCATAAGTAAACTAGGGAAATGTGGTCTAGATGAAATTATTATAAGATGGGTACAAAACTAATTGAAAGACCATACTCAGAGTAGTTATAAATGGTTTGCTGTCAAACTGGGGGATGTATCTAGTGAGGTCTCACAGTCAGTGCTGGGTCCAATACTAGTCAATATTTTCATTAATGACTTGGATAATGAAGTGGAGAGTATGCTTCCTAAATTTCAGGATGACACCAACTGGGAGGGGTTGCAAGCAATTTTAGGATAGGATTAGAATTCATAACATTGTTGACATATTAGAGAATTTGGTCTGAAAACAACAAGATGAAAATCAGTAAAGACAAGTGCGAACTACTGCACTTAAGAAGGAAAAATCAAATGCACAACTACAAAATGGGGAATAACTGGCTAGGTGGTAGTACTGCTGAAAACTATGCAAGGGTGGTTTATAGTGGACCACCAATTGAATACGAGTCAGTTGAGGCAGGTGCTAAAAGGGTAATGTGATTCTGGGGTGTATTAACAGGAGTGTCTTATGTAAGACTCGGGAGGTAATTGTCTATCTCTGTCTGGCACTAGTGAGACCCCAGTTGCAGTACCGTGTCCATTTTGAGGCATCACATTTTAAGAAAGATCTGGACAAATTGGAGAGAGTCCAGAGGAGAGCAATGAAAAGGATAAGATGCAGAAATCCTGACATATGGAAAGGTTTAAAAAAAAACTTTAGAAAAGAAGACTCTGGAGGAAACCAATCAGTCTTCAAATAGGTTGAGGACTGTTATAAAGAAGATGATCAATTGTTCTCCATGGCCACTGAAGGTCAGTCAAGAAATAATTGGCTTAATCTGCAGCAACGGTGATTTTAGGTTAGATATTAGGAAAAACTTTCTAACTATAAGAATAGTTAAACACTGGAATAAGTTTCTAAGGGATACTGTGGAAGCGCCATCCCTGGAAGGTTTTAAGAACAGGTTAGACAGACACCTGTCAGGGATAGTCTAGGTTGACTTGGGCCTGCCTCTGTGCAGTGTGCTGGACTAGATGACCCCTCGAGGTCCCTTTCAGCCCTACATTTCTGTGAGGTTACGATTCTTTTGGATCAAATTCATAAGTGATATGTAGGGTGGTGGAAGAGTAACTAACAGTAACTTAGGCCCACTTAAAGTCTCTTACCTATTAAGAGGATGGGTGTAAGTGGATAAGAGTCACTCTTAGGATAGCTCCATTTAAGATTTCCTATACATTGCTTCTGAGTTTGGCCCTTTGAAATCAACCAAATATGACTTAAATGTGAGCTGAAGGGGCTCAGCACCTTGCAGGTTCAGGCCCCAAGAGCGGGGTTAAACAAGCCTGTCATGTAAAAACTCAATTTTCTGGTGTTCTCACTTACATTATACTGTTGACAACAGGTGGCTACCTATTCAAACAGAAGAAGACAAGAATAATTCACTTTAGTAGATAAGAGATGAAATAAGTGTACAGCTTGGATATGTGTATAATAGGCAATCTCTGTGCAGTAATAACATTTATCTAAAATATGCATATGGGAAGTGTCTGTCAAATTTTGTATTCTGCTGAAGTGGATTATTTGATTTAGGGAACCTACGTTGTTTATATATCTAATCTGTGTTCCATAACAGATTTCAGATTACATCTCTTTAAAACTATGTGTAGAATTGAGATGACAAAATGATTCTGTTTCTGTTTTATTTAATTTTGATGGTTTCTGGCAATCTTTTTTTCACATTAGACACACAAAACAGATTACCATACAAATACTGTTTCTATTGCCATGTTGAGTATTACAGTGGATAAAGCTGTTAGATGCTCAGAGTTCATGGCAATAGTCACCTTGCTCACTATCTATAACGAAACTTGCTGCCCTTCCCAAAATGTCTTATTTACATTTTCTTGTTAATTCTTACCTTCGTGTGAACCAGCATACTGGCACCTACTCTGTGACAGGAAGGATTAGTGAGCAGTTGGTAGTATTCAGAAATAATATGACAGAGATACACCAGCATAAAGGTGGTCTATGAATTTCTTAGAAACAACACATTGTCTCTATAAGGAAGCCCTCTGTCATCTGCCTGCCTGCAGAATACCAAACATGCTTTTGAAGCTAGGACATCTTAGTGCATTGCTGCCAGACTAGGTTTGCCACATAGTTTGACTCTTTTAAACACAGTAATTGGTAATGCCATTACCTAGAACTTGCGATAGTAGTATTGACACAATGAATCAGTATTCATGCTGATGAAAGGATCAATTTAAACACTGTATGGTATTATGCAAAGTCAGGCAGTGTGAATCTTGGCTCTGATCTTTACTTTTACTAGTAATATGAAATTAATCTTAACTGCTGAGTTAATTGGAATGAAAAATGTGACATCAAAACCAGAAATAAGCCTAATGAAGCCCATTAAATAATTTAATGATTACATAATTGTATTCATTTAAAATTCAGGAATCGATCACTTCAAAATTAATTTTGCTGTCTTAGTACCTTTTAAAATACATTTATTTAGTCTAAAGGGAAGAATTATTTTCCTTTGACTGGCATTTTGCCATTAATAATTTCTCATTATAAAGAGAGAATGTTGTGTGTTGAGTTGAATATGTTTGTGTGACCATTTATTATCATATCAGGGAAAAGCCTGTTCAATGTGGAGATCACTGCAATTTAAACAGACTTAACAATCATGACCTAATATACACTGTAAATTGAATGAGTGGAAAAGGTATGGGTAAAAGGCCTTAAAGTGCTTACACTTGTATAATAGAGGCCAGACTTTTGGCTGACCTCCAGCTTTTTGTACATGCATATTTTTCTATGTGCATGTAACTACATGCACAAAATTGTATTTCAGGCTTTGACCAAAGAATAGTGAGAGAGAAGACATTTTCCCCCCAAAATATGTAAGCCATTCACGTTTCTTTTCTCTCTCTATAACTAAGGGTATGTCTACACTACCAACCGGATCGGTGAGCAGCGATCCATCCAACGGGGATCGATTATCGCATCTAGACTAGACGTGATAAATCGACCCCCGAGCGCTCTCCCGTCGATTCCTATACTCCAGCGCCGTGAGAGGCACAGGCAGAGTCGATGGGGGAGTGGCAGCATTCGACTCACCATGGTGAAGACACCATGGTAAGTCGATCCAAGTACGTAGCTGAAGTTGTGTAACTTAGATTGATCCCCCCCAGTGTAGACCAGGGCTAAGCTGCAAATTCCATATTTTATAGTTTAGCTTGTTAAGTGTAAATCTAGATATCCTAAGCAATCCATTTATTTTTAATTCCATGGTGTCTCTGTTTTTAGTCTTGGTCAATCTTACTTTTGTGTGCATAGTTTTATACAGACATCCGTTAAAAAAACCCATAACCGCTAAGGAGAAATGTTGAAAGGTAAAGAATTTTGGGACCAACACCACAAACCACTTCAGACTCTAGTGGCCATGGATGGTATTCCACTCCCAATGTGTTGTACAGCTACCAGGCTGCAGCAGATGAATGCAAGAGGAGAAGCTGAAAGACTAAGGAAGAGAGAGGTGTTTGCTCACAGTGACGTTTAGAGCAAAATGAGGAATTTGACTTATTTTTATGGTTCCTTTCTTTAGTCTGACATGGTTGGGTTTTTTTAATTGCATTTCTAAATATTTGTCAGATGTGCCTCTTATTTTAATTTGATGGTTTGGAGCACAAGCAAGTGTGTGAGGGGGATGAGGGTGTCTCACTGCAATTTCCATGTTGGGGCTGGGCACCCCCACCCACCTTCTCATGCTCAAGTGGCAGATGCCAGTTTCAGCTCCTGCAGTGTCTTGCCCAGGCCTGCTGGGGGCTGCTGTGAGGTGGGGTTGGCGGCCGCAGCAGCAGTCTGGGATGGAGGTCGTCCAGGTGGCCAGTGCCATATAGTGACCCGCCACACTCCCTGAGATGGGAACTAGCCTGCCACCTCTCCACCCACTTTTTGGAATAAGACCAGTCCACTGACCCTCCCTTATGAATAGCTGTGGCCTCAATGGGGAGGGTAGAAGTGGGCAAATGCGCAGCAGTTTGACAGGGGACTCGGCAGCTGTTCATATTTTGCAAAATTCTAAAACTTACCCATGATGTTGCCATGACTTAAAAAACTCCACAAAACTCGTAATTTACAAAGGGCCTTAATCATAAAATCAGCAAATCCTTATGAGATTCCTACCAGTTTGGGCTGATATTCAATACAGGTAAGATTTTAGTGCAATCAAACCTAAACTTAAGCCCAAACCCAAACCCGAGCCTAAATAAAATCTAAATTGAAATGTGTAGACAGTCTCTTTGGCCTGTTGTTAGACATAAGTAAATAGACCAGTCTAGTTGCTGCACTTCCTGTTTATGTGAAATACATGCCACCAATGTCTAGATTTGCCTAATTCCATTGCCAATGTATCTATAATAAGGAGCCTGACAATCCAAACATACCTAGCCAATTAACAGCCCCTCGTTCAGTACTTAAATATATTATGGGCCAAAAAGTAGAGGCCATGGTCTATGGGGGGAAAAGTGCAGCTGCTATAGGATGCAATTTTTAACATACATGCAAACATGCATACAAAGATGGCTAAATGCCCTAACTAGCCGCCAACTTTCACATTTGTGTTAACTGTTCATAAGCATGGGCACACTTTTGTTTATATCTCCTGAGCTGAGAAATAGGCTCTTGTGGTCCACAGGTACTGTTTGCCCCAAGTCTGAGCTACAAAGAACCATGTTTAACTTTTTTCTTAACTTGAAGGAAGTCACTTAGACATATCCGTTACAGCAGTAATAGGTTCAATCTAGGTTCAAGGCTGCTCTGATGCAAGGTGCTGTGAAACCCTGTTATGATGGCATTACAATGTAAAATTATAATTGCAGAAGAATTTCAAAGCAGGCCTATAGAGACTATAATATGATCCCATTACGATGCCATTAGTGTTTGATATTACAATGCCAAAACAGTTTCAGTTGAACTGTATGCAGAGTGGAACCTATTGCAATGTCACTTTGATGCCATTACAATGTGAATTAACAATGCCAAAATGATTTTAATGTAATTTTATGATCTACTAATTATAATGCCATTACCATACCATTATTATGTGAGGTTACAATGACAAATCAATTTTAATTCATGTCTTTGTATATGCTATTCTAATACAAGTCCATGGAAAAGTTGTGGTGATGCCAGAATTATGTGAGATTCTAATGTCTAAGTAATATTTTTTTATTCCATGGACTCAATTTTTAATGGTAATATGAAACAATTATGAGAGCAAATTACAGTGCCAAACAATCTCATTGCAATGGACATCTTGTGATATCTATGTCACCTTATGAGAGTTTGGAAATCTAAGTGAACTTACAAATTCTAGTCTGATTTTATGAACTCTATGTGTTTTTGCCCTTATGATTTTTTTTCACTATATCCTTGCTTCATACCTCTTGTGTTAAGGGGAGGGGGAGTGGCACCTGGGTCTCTGCCACTGAATGGAAAAGGACCATCAACAATTAAATAACTTGCTTTGGTGGGACAATGAGCTGCCTAACACCTGGGGAAACTGTTCTTCCAGTTCTGGCAAGTGGGATGGAGGTGGGAAGCGGACCAGAAGCAGACAAAACTGTGCAGGAGGATTCCTGGATCCCCTGAAAAGACACAGACTGAATCTCAAAAGACTCTTGAAGTGGTGAGGAAACTGAGGCAGAGATTTGTATGCAGGTTTTGTTGTCTTTTCCATAGATCTGTGTATCTCTTGTGCTGGCTAAAAGTAAAGCATGCATATGTTACTTACACTGTCATGTAGTTCCTGAGAGGATAAATAGTAAACCAGAATATCCACAGCTCCGGTGGAATTCAGTGCATGCAACAGGTACTGGGGATGAGTAGGTTTGTGAGAGCTGATGCTCATTTATGACCTAGGTAATTGGACTACATGGTCCTCACGGCCAAGAGGGAGGCCAGACACTGTGTATCTAGATGCCCAGAGCCAGAGAGAGAGAGTCTAAATTGCCAAGCCCCAGCAAACCAAGAGTACATGAGACTCAATGTTTGGGTCTAGGATATCAGTCTGGTGAGCGTCCCACAGGAAGAGCTCATCCAGGATTGTAACAAACCACCATGACAAAATATGTGCCGGAAATGCCGCATGAATAAGAGTTTAATACAAGTTTGTATAAAACTTTATACTAAGTGCTATATTTATGAGCATGGGTGATTTTTACCATGGATTGGGAGAATTTGAAAATGTTTTTGCTTCAGAGTCTGCAAATGTAGTGGTTTTGAAAAAACATTGTCAATAATTTTCCAATAAAAAGAAACAATGCAATAAAAGAGTTGCTATGACTAACTACTGTATGCTATTTTTCTTTAATGTACTAGTAAGATACTCTGTGCATTGTACACAAAGATTTAAGATCATCCCTATTTAAAAAATCTTGCTTTTAATACTATATATTTTTGCTTTAATTAAATACTCTCAATAACCTTCTATGGTGTATCTTTTAGCCAGGAAGAACACAATGAAACTTAGAAAAAAAGAAATGTTTTTTTTCCTCCTAAAGATCCTAGAGCAGGTGAGTTTCATTTGGTCTTGGCTATAATTCTTCAGACATCTTTCCCTCTCTGCTTTCAGGCCCAAACTGTCTCTTCCTGAACACCTTTTCTTCTGTTTCTATCCCAAGAACTTCCTCTTTAATAATTCCTATGTTGCCATGCTACTTTTCAGCTGCCAAAAAGTGTCTCTTGATGTCAATGTTCTTTCTTTCCTCCCCATGCTCTACATCTTTTTGTTGCCAATTCCTTTCTTTTCTTAGGGTATGTCTACACTGGCAGAGTTACAGCACCGGCAGTTACAGTGCTGCTCAGAGGGCGCTGAAGGGAAACCACTGTTGTGTGTTCACACTTGCAGCGGGATTCAGAGCGGTGCACTCTGAGCAGCTATCCCATAGAGCATCTCTTCCTCTTCTGCCGCGAAGAGTTGTGGGAAGGTGGAGAGGGTCGTGGGGCATCCTGGGTCATGTCCCAATGTCCCAAGATGCATTGCTTCACATCTCAGCAATCCCTATGCTTCTGTCCGCATTTGGCGCCATCTTTCAATGGTTTGTGTACTGTGTGCTCTGCTCTGCTTCTTCGGTCTGCAGGAATGGATCCCTCATTGTTGACCAGTATGCTGCTCGCTCTGACCAACATGCCAGGAGTGGCAGTGGAGTTATTCCTTAAACTACAAAGGCAAGAGCAGTTTGACATTGATCTCGCCATGCATAGTAGCTATGACACAAGATTGCTTGTGGCATTCACGGAGGTGCTGACCACAGTGGAACGCCACTTTTGAGCTCGGGAAAACAAGCACTGAGTGGTGGGATTACATTGTCATGCATGCCTGGGATGACGAGGAGTGGCTGCAGAACTTTTGGATGAGGAAAGCCACATTCATGGGACTGTGTGATGAGCTCGCCCCAGCCCTGTGGCACAAGTACACGAGAACGAGAGCTGCCTGGCCGTTGGAGAAGTGCGTGGCAATTGCACTGTGGAAGCTGGCTACTCCAGACTGCTACCGATCGGTTGCTAACCAGTTCGGAGTGGGAAAGTTGACCATTGGACTCATGTTGACGGAAGCGTGCAGGGCAATTAATTGCCTCCAGCTCCAAAAGACTGTGACTGAGCAACGTGTGTGACATCGTGGATGGCTTTCTACAAAGGGCTTCCCTAACTGCGGAGGGGTGATAGATGGCACGCATATTCCAATTCTGGCACCAGACCACCTAGCAATGGAGTACATTAATCGGAAAGGGTATTTCTCAATGGTTCTCCAGGCGCTTGTGGATTACCATGGGCGTTTCACAGACATTAACGCAGGTTGGTCTGGAAAGGTGCATGACACATGCATCTTTTGGAATACTGGCCTGTTCAGGAAGCTGCAAGCAGGGACTTTCTTCCCAGACCAGAAGATCACCATAGGGGAAGTTGAAATGCCCATTGTGATCCTGGGAGACCCCGCCTATCTCTTAATGCTGTGGCTTATGAAGCCATACACTGGGAACCTTGACAGCAGCACCGACCGGTTCAACAACAGGCTGAGTGAGTGCAGAATGACTGAGTGTGCTTTTGGCCATTTAAAGGCCCGCTGGTGCTGCCTATATGGGACGCTGGACCTGGCCAATGACAATATTCCTATGCTTATAGCAGCATGCTGTATGCTCCATAATATTTGTGAAGGGAAGGGTGAAAGCTTCACTCAGGGCTGGACCGCTGAGGCTCAGCATCTGGAATATGAATTTGAACAGTCAGAGACCAGGGCTATTAGAGGGGTGCAGCGCGGGGCCATAAGGATCAGGGATGCCTTGAGGCAGCAATTTGAAGCTGAAAGCCACTAATATTTGTTGTTACGCTTGGGAGTGCAGTGCTTGTAATACGAGGAGATGATTGTGATTGGTGCAGACGATGCACTATGAAGGTTTAAGAAAATTGCCTGTTGCTTTGCAGGGCTCTATTTGCTTTCAATTAATGGAATAAAGATTGCTTTCAAACCAAAACAATTATTTTATTAGAAAACAACAATTGGAGGAGAGAGACAAACAAAAAAACCCACAACAGCTCTGAGGGGGATGGGGGAAGGGAGGGTCCCAGGAGGAGGTGGGGTCCCGGGACGGTTAAAGATTTGTGTATGTCCAGGTATCCTATCCAACCTTCTCCTTTGGACTACAGTGCAGTGGGCACTGTACTTCAGCAGGGCTAAACTGCAGAGGGATGGGTGTGGAGTGCAGTGGGTACTGGAAGGTCCCAGGGTTGGACTGTGATGGGGGAGGAGTGGAATGCAGTGGGTACAGACTGGAGCCAGGAGGTTGTTAAGAGTGTGTTGGCAGTGTCTGGGGGGCACATGGGAAAGAGTTTTGCAACAGTAGAACTCTCACTTGTTAACATGAAAGCCATACTTAATATCTTGTTTAAAATGCCACTTCTGTTTTTTCCTTTTTTTCTGTATCTGTAATAAAAAGTTAAAACAATTTTTAGTGGTGTTTGACATGGTACTAAGCAGGACTCAGGTTTCTGTATACCAAACCTTGGACCTTGTTCAAAGCTGTTTAATGTTGGACGGTGACAGGGACATAGTAACATCTTTCATTGTTGGGGCCCATTGATTCCATCTACACCAATACAACAGACAATAAGATACTGGTCGAGGGAGGTGCAGGGTCCAGAGGACTGATTTAAAATGGTTTGAGTTTTTCTTGGAGGGATGTACCCCAAATATAGTAATGGGAAGCTGCATCTTCCCCAGTGGAACTTTCACTTGTGGAGTCCATTAAAGATCAGTTCTTTATCTTGTCCTATTGAATATCTGCATATAGACACTAGGAGACCTGGTAAGATAATGCACTCAATTACCAAAAGTATTGCAGATGCGTTGCTCTGTCTACCCTTCATCACCCTTGCTACCAAAATGACCCAGTGCTTGGAAGAGTTTAGCTCATGGATGAAGAGCAGGTTGTTGAAGATGAACCCAAGCAAAACAGGTTTGTGCTGGTTGGGAGAGGAAAGCACTTTGAGGAATTCACAACCATGGTGACTCTCCTTTGTTTGAAGACACCTTCAATTGATCAATTCAGTCTGCAGTTTTAGAAGTGCTCTTTGATTCCTCATTGATATCAAACTCTCACACACTCATTGATGCAGCTATATGAGCTAATGCTTTCTATTGTCTTTGGTTGGATAGGAAACATCACACTTGGCCAAGGTGCTACATGCCTACATCACCTCTCAGCTGGACTATGGCAGCGCAGTGTATCTGCACATGAACTTTGTGAGCCCTAAGGAAATTTCTACTAGTATCTTACATCTCCTCAGCCATGCAGGTTGCTGTGAGCACATGAAATCTGTCTTCCACCCTCTACACTGGGTTCCCATAGCATATCAAGTTTAGTTCAAGATCTTTGATCCTTATTTTCAAGGCACTGAATGGCTAGGCCCAGGATACCTAAAGGTCAACTAAAAGTCCAGGATGATGGTGGCTGACAATTCTGCTTCGTGGGCACAATGGAGATGCACATCGCAGAGGTGAAGCTTGTCTGTGCAGAAGGCAGAACTTTCTAGGGGACTGGTCCAAGATTGTAGAACAAACTCCTATAGTAACTAAAGACAATCATAAACCTCACCATTTCTCATTCCAAGTGCAAAGTCCACTTCTTTGGCTTTGCTTTAATATAAGCACAAAACATGTTCTATATATCTTTTATATTAAAAAGATAGACCAACTCATCAAAAGAAAAAACACTATACTGCACACAATTTCCCCCCGGTAAGAAGAGGAGAGAGCACAAACCATATGTGACACCCATTATTCACTCATTTGGTACTTTACTGGAAAGGGCTGAGATGAGGTCACCATGAGAATTTCTCTAGAATAGAATAATGCACTGATAAGTAACTTTGAAGTGCTGGAAAGCCACTTTGTCCTTAAATGGATTGTAGAGCCCATAATAATTGGAACGTTACTTCCTTTCTGTCATGTTTTGCTTCTTGTCCTTTATTGTATAATCATAACTCCATGATACAAACATGGCAAACACTATTGCATCATTTGGTTGCTGAGCTTTTGCAATGGAGTATCCTTCACTTTGGACTCCACTTCCCAGCTGATCTTGCACAGTTCAAAGGCTCCTTTACCTTCTCTGCTCTGTCTTCCCCACCAACCGTTTTCTTCAGACCTCTTTCTTGTTTATCTGAAAAAGAATGTCCATCCTTCATTATGATCTTATGTTGCAAGGCAAAACTAATTCAGTGCAAATCCATAGAGATATGTTTATAAAACAAAAATGGGGCCCAAATGGGAACATCTGGATCATGGTGCAGATTTCCAAGCACCCAAAATTTGTATGTTTGAGGGTAAATATTTGGGTCAGACTCTGGTTTTGGTTAAATAAATTAATAAAGTAAAATAGACATAAACTACAAAAATAATAATGCTGAAACACAAACAAAAATAAGAAAATCTGAAGTCCTGAGATGGTCTCTGTTTAATCCATTCTCCTTGTACAGACAGCAAGTGATTAAATCTTGTTCTAGAGTTTTCCACAGCACTGAACAATGTTACATGTCACCAAGAACCCTTATTTCACCAACATTTCCTAAATGCGGAAACTATTTTGTTGCACCTAGGGTGACCAGATGTCTCGATTTTTGATAGGGACAGTCCTGATTTTTGGGGTCTTTTTCTTATATAGACTCCTATTACACCCCTCCCCTCTCCACACACACACACACACGCTGTCCCAATTTTTCACATTTGCTGTCTGGTCACCCTAGTTGCACCACTTCCACACAGTTTCTTTGTAAAGCATCCAAGGGATGCAACATCATATGAAATGTTTTGATATACAGTATTTGCTCTGTTGATAGTGTTTTAGAAGCAAATGGCTGAACAAACATTCTGAACGGAATGTTTCATAGTGAGAGAACTAAAAGCTGAACCATTTTCTGAAACAGTGGGCAATTGCAGTACAATAAAGACAATTTAGCCTTATGCAAACAATACTATTGAACTAAAAAGAAACAAAATATCAGCTTGTGGTTCCCTTTTGTGTGGTCAGGAACATTGCTGAAGCTGGATTAATGCCAGGGTAAAAAAAATACTGGAAGATTCAGAGTGCCTGAGAAATAAAATGGCCAGTGCACTAAAAATTAAAGGAACTCAGTGAACATAAATAATGAACCAAATATTGATTGAAATCCACAATGTCTCAAATTTTTTCTTCTAACCAGTCTTCTAAGTCAGACTATGGTTTCAAATATCAGATTATACATTTAAATGTTTCCCCCAAACATTCTTTCTATTCAATATAAATTACTGTATGTAGCATTCATGCCTTGATCTTCAGCTGCCATGACAACAGGATACAGAGAAATATATTTCCATAACAATCATGGGCAATGTTTAGTATCACTGCTACTTTTTGTCAAAGTGCTGCTTGCTCCAAGAAGAAAATAGCATAATTTTCTTTAACTTGAAAGGAGCTTTTGTTGTAATAATTGAAGGAAAAAAGTGCACAAAAATGATCATTTGGAAAAAGAAAAAAAAGCCAGTGAAATGATACAAAGTAAAAGGCGGCTGCTATTTCTATAGTGACTGAAGATGGACTTTTTTGCAGTTTTTGACCAACTTTCTTAGTGATACTGTTTGTTTGTATTTAGAGGAAACTGTAGTTAACTGATGTCACCTTTTCTTCAGATGGAAGGTTATTTAATATCTGCTAGAATGGGACATAGAAGAATTCCTTAATAGATTGTAATTGGTGTATGTTGTCTTTTAAACTGAGGTCTTTTGAATCCTAGCGGAAGAGTCTGATGTACTCAGATTAAATTTCATATTCATATATTTTATATGGACACTGCATGAGTAAAAAAGCAACAGAGGGTCCTGTGGCACCTTTAAGACTAACAGAAGTATTGGGAGCATAAGCTTTCATGGGTAAGAACCTCACTTCTTCAGATGCAAGTTCTTACCCACGAAAGCTTATGCTCCCAATACTTTTGTTAGTCTTAAAGGTGCCACAGGACCCTCTGTTGCTTTTTACAGATTCAGACTAATACGGCTACCCCTCTGATACTTAACTGCATGAGTAAATACCTATAGAATTGGTGGCTTACTCCTTCTCCAGTTCAGGGCAATGGAGAGTATAATGCTGGGGTACTTAGAAATATTTGTATTTTGTACTTTGATTTGATTTGGTATTACCTCTGATTTACATTGCTGATCCAATGAGCTAGTACTGTGTTTGCTCTAGTTGCTGTTTTTTTAACTAAACCCAAAGTCAACTCATGACTACCTGTGGTCATTAAAGCTTCCATGATACTTGTCACAACAGTATGGGTGTCCTAGTCAAATTCCAGTTAGAGTAACTACATTCTAACTAAAACTGCCCCTTCAATTTCATTTAGATATTTCCTGACCTATACTCTTGTGCAATGTTATCTTAAACTCTTGCCATATTCTACCCCCGAGGCAACAGAATTTCAAAACTCGGAAATGTCTTTTCCAAGTATTGTACTGTTACAAAAAGTACATATTCTGAACTGCACAATACTAAATACAGGGGCAAATATGGGATGTTGTTGCTCCTGTAGTATTCCAATCACACGGGACAAATTGGTGCTTATTATCAAAAGAGTAAATCTAACCAAATAGAAAATGCTAGGAATCCAGCAGAACTCATGGAGTATTTTTTTTCCACGGTAATATTCTTGACTGGCAGATTAAATTCTGCAGTTTCTCATAGCTATAGATCAATAGGCTCGGAAGAATTTTGATTTTTTTTTTAAATCAGTAAACATTGATTGCACCATGCACACACAAATTGACAGAAATGTTTTCTCAGATGATTGGAATTTACAGATAGGCAAAGTAAGAAAAATGCTGCTTGAGAATTTTAGTTTAAGAATATTTATTTTTTTATATTTTGACGTGATATAGACAATTTGTGTTTTAATGGTTATAAATTTAACTTTTTGAATTTGTGTCTACTGTCATGAAATAATTCTGTCTCCCATAATTTCTTGCAACTGTGAAAATCCATAAAAATAAAGGCTTAAAATAAACCAATATAGCCCATTACAATTATTAAAAAAATAAAAAAATTCTGCAAACCTACATATAAAACATTGTAAACATTTTAGATGGAGCATTAAAATTGATCTGAAAACTATTATCATTCTTGTGGTTGGTACAGAGTAATATATTTTATACTGTTACAGAATTCAAGTTTCTTTCAGGATTCTTATAAAACCTCCATAGTTGTGATATCTACCAAAAAAAAAAAAAAAAATGTAGACTTGAAACAACACAACACTATTAAAAGAAATGCTTCTGCACAGAATGCTGATGCTATGTAGATTATAGGTCAAATTTAATTATTTTTATTAAGATGTTTAAACAAGACTCTAGAGTTAGAAGAGAATGTGTTTTTTCATAAAAGCACCTTTAAACTTTTGTTTCAGTTCTGCTACCCACTTGACATGGTGATGAGGAAATCTCAGAAGAATTGGATGTTGGGTTCAACTAAGCACCCAGAAGTTTGGATATGTTTCCATATCTCATTATAAAATCATTTTTGAGCCTTCCAAAAGTGAGCTCAAAATCTAACAGGCTTTCATAGTGCGTGTAAAACATTCTCATCAGTATTTGAGATTTTCACATTCCATTTCAAATTTTTGAAAATAGAATAATCCTGCATGGTTTTTGAAGTAAAAATGAATATCATTTGACTGGGAGATTGTTCTGCTTTTGATGACAAAAATCCTCAACATTTTAGAAATTTTGTTCAGACAAAAAAACATCAATTTTCAGAATAAAACATGAAAAAATATGAATGTGTGCATGCTTCAATGTCAAACAATGGTGAAAATTTTTCAATGGTGAAAAATTAATGAAAATGAATTTCATGATCACAAAATCACATGTCTGTATGACAAGAGAGAAAAGTCATTTATTTTTCACTTCTCTAATTTCTCATGAGATTTCTAGTCCTGTCTCCTTCCTGTTGGCTCAGAATTTGTAATGAAAACCAACATGGCTTGCGTTACTTTGGCACTGGTCTGGTCTTGGATGTGACTGTGTTTCATGCCAATGAAACTCTCTCCCTCTCCCCTGCCTGCTGTAAAATTCACAGAACCTATTTAATATTAGAAAAAAATAGCCTCAGGCTCAGTGTGTATTTTGAATTTAGAGCAGTTTTTGTTTTATCCAAACTGACTCACCCATTACTAGGTAGTGTGAAGTAGGCTAGAGTGACAAATGATAATTCATAGCATTTCAGCATGGCATACAAAATATTGGCCAGCACTTCTTATAATCAGCTCCCCCACCCCACCTACTTGTTCCTATTTCATTTCGCAACAAAAGCAAAAGCATGTAGCCATTCGTTTCTCTATATCCACATGAAGTTTTAAACAGGAGGGAGACTTAAAATAGCAACTATGGAACCAATAAAAAAAGTCAAATGAGAGGATGTCTGTAAAGTTCATGGATGCCTTATGCAGTAAGTATTTGAAAGTCTAAGTGGTAATTCCAGCAATATCTGATGTTAAATTATAGATTGCTGCTCTTCTGACTCTTTCCAGATCTTCTCAATATGTGTTTTGATCCTGTTCTCATTAAAGTCAGTGAGAGGTTTGCTACTGAATTCCAGGGGCATAAAATTGGGCCTTATGCTTCTGTGTAGCTTTATAATATTTGAAAGTGAACATGTCTTTAACCTTTTATTTTCAGATGACTCTTTTATGTACTTCCCTTCAATATTTAGAAAGTGAATTAGAAAGAAGGAATTTAAGGATTTGGAATGGTGTCTGCTTTTTCAGTAAAAAGGAAGTTTTGTCTAAATCCTTTGATGCTCTTTCTCTGCAGACTTACTCATCTTCAGGCTTTACTCCCTTGTCAGTGATCAGCTGGAATAATTAACATCAGATGTTAAATAGCAAACAAGTAGTATTGGTAATTATCCAAACATAGTGTACTGCAGTGCATGTATTGTCTAGAAAATTCAGAGATTGTGAAGCAACAGAGTAGGTACAATATGGAGAGTGCTTAACTGAGCAATCTGCCTTGTGTCTGGCATTGTATGTTTTTTCTTCCAATCTTAAATATAATTTGCCCTGAAATGACACATTTCTTCAACTAAGATACTTTTCAATACCTGTGTTCATAGAGAAAACAATCATTTTTAGTTGTTGTTTTCATTATATGACCAATGCTTCTCCATGTTGTCCAATTTCTATTGCAAGGGAAAGTGAAAACGATTACAACTGGTCATTGTGCAAACTAATATATTACGCAGCATAGGGAACTTTTGCAGGACCAGAGAGATGACTGCTCATTTCCCCCCCCCACATCCTTAGCTAAAAACTGACATCACTAGCTCCATCTTCCACTCCTCCCCAAACTCACTTAATCCCTCACCCCACAAAAAACTCTTGTAGTCTCTTTAATGTTGGAATCAGCTACTTAAATCAGCAGTACTCCTGTAATATTTAGGGCCCTACCAAATTCATGGCCATACAAAATGCATCATGGACCATGAATTCTGGTCTTTCATGTGCTTTTCCCCTATACTATACATATTTCACAGGGGAAACCAGGGTTTCTCAAATTAGGGGTCCTTCCCAAAAGGGAGTTGCAGGGGGGTCACAAGGTTATTGTAGGGCAGTTGGGGGATTGCCACTTTTACTTATGTGCTGCCTTCAGAACTGGGCTGTCAGAGAGCGGCAGCTGTTGGCCAGGCACCCAGCTCTGAAGGCAGCGCCCCGCCAGCAGCGTGACAATACCCAGCTCTGAAGGTAGCGCCCCGCCAACAGCGTCACAGAAGGGTGACAATACCATACCATGCCATCCTTACTTCTGCGCTCTCCAGCTGCCCAGCTGTGAAGAGAGCAGTGCAGAAATAAGGGTAGCAGTACCGCAACCCCCCTACAATAACCTTATGACCTCACCCCCCAACTCCTCTTTGGGTTAGGACTTCAATTACAATACGCTTAAATTTCAGATTTAAATAGCTGAAATAATGAAATTTATCATTTTAAAAATCCTATAATCTTGAAATTGACCAAAATGGACCTTGAATTTGGTAAAGCCCTAGTAATATTACTTCTATACTTCTGGGTAATACCTTACACTGTTTGTGAGACCACCCTTATTTAGGGAAAGTTCTTTTTTAAGCTGGTGCCTCAGAATACCCTGAATAAGTACTTGAGAGGATGCTGAAGATGGGTTTCACTATATCTGTACAGTGCAATTAACTTCTGTACCTATAAATGCTGTGTGTCCTTACATACCCCTACATAATATTCTCTGTATTTCTTCTTAACCAGATCTTCTGCTTAACCAAGATCACCTATGTACATTCCTAGGTAAATAATATGTTGCACCTATGTAGTGCTTTTCATGCAAGAATCTGAAGAGCAGCATTTTGCAAATGTTAATGCACTGAGCATTAGTATACCAATGAGTGCAATACACACATGACAGATGCACAAACTAAACTTAAGTGACTTGCCCATCATCACAATGTGATTTTTATGACCGGCAGAAGGGAAAAAAATGAAGGAGTGCTCTGACTCCCCTCCCTAACCATTAGACAGCATTAACCCATGTGAGCAATCAGATCATCTTTGTGTTTCAAAAGAAAAAAGCAGCATCCAAGTGAGCTGGAAATCTGTGATATTACTGTGTAAATACTGTAGATGGCCGCACATTGTGTGTTAAGGCTGATGAGAATTGCAGAACGTATCTATGATTGATGTTTCTGTCTGTACTTGTATGTGGCCACATTCTCACTGATTTAAAAGTGAATCTGGATTCATTTTAAAACAGTGTGATAGCAATAGGCATTGGACAGTATAATTGAATGACTATTATTGTAAAGGCCCCAAACCAAAGGCAACTTCTATGCTTAAATACTACTTTAAGATGCATTTGAGGTTGTGAATAAAATCGGTATTTTTAAGGGAAAAAGAAACCTTAACTGTAAGTTGAAGATTTAAAACACCAGTGACTGAAATCCAGGTAGTTCAGAATTCAGGTTCTATTTAAAGGAAGCAAAAACCAAAATAAACACTGGATATTATGTCAATACAGCCATCTCCCATTGATGGAAGGCACTGTAAAAGTACAAAGTATTAATATAATTTGGAATGAGTGTCCTGATCCTGCAGTTGACCATGGAAGTGAACTTTTGTGCCAGCACACTGTCTGTTTGCAGGATTGGGGCCATATATAATATCAGCTCAAAATTTTCAGTTGAATGTTGGTCTACAGTGTTAACAGGATTTTTGTGTGTAACCTCTATGCACTGTTATAGAAACCGGCCCACTGATTAGAAAAATCATCTTTTCAAGGAGTCGGAAAGTTTCCTGATGAAGTGGTGAGGCAGAATTTTCCTTACATGAAAGACATAAAGTTTAGTGGAAAAAGTCCCCTCTCCCCCTTACATCTATTGTAGTCTTTTCAAGCATGACAACTAAAATAACTTTTAGCTATTTGTTCAGTGGTTCAATATATATTGTTTTATATCAAATATTTGATAGTTTAGGAAATCCACTTGTTAAATTAAAGTGGATAAGATGGCATTTTAAGGTCACCTATACACGATCAAATATGATGCTGACATTTACAATACATTTCCATTGCTTCTCACATGTTTTTGTAAGGTAAAATCAAGTTCCTCAAATTTTAAAAGAATTTCAAATTAGATACTATAATTACATATGCCTTTTGACTGAACACTCAGTTCAGTTGACTGAATCCTCATTTCCATGTTATATACCATTTAAATATATGCTTTGAGCATTATTATCCAGATATAATTTTATCACTATAAAATCAATTTCTATTTCTTCTGTTTTCACACTAAGATCATGAGAACATGTTCAGTAAAGTATTAGAAATACCCTATATATTGACAACCTTTAAAAAAAAATAACATCCTTGAGTATTACACAAACTGAATAATTGTTGTCAAGAAGGTAAATGGTATTATTGTGGTTCATTATAAGTGACCATCAATTACAATTCTGTATAGTTATCTATTACCAAAAGTGTTGTGCCATAGAGCTGAGCTGGGTTTTGCACTAAAAGAAAACATTTAGCTATGTATGAAACATATAACAAATCTTGCCCAATATTAATGCACTTGTTGAGTATAGGGTAAAATTAAGGCTGTGTGCCTGCAGGACAACGTAGGAGCCAGGAGAGAGGTATTTGGGTTTGTGTGTGTGCAAGAGAATATAGTTGGGTGCTAGAGAGAGAACTGTATGCACAGGGCAATGGACAGAAGAGGAGGAATCATAGAAACTGGGGTGTACACTGGAGCAGCTTTGGTGCTCAGGTGATGCAAAGCAGCTGTAAACTTAGTTTAACTGGCCAGTATGGTCTGGCTATTTTGTTTGGTTTCAGAATGGAGTTGGGCAGCCAGAGCATACCAGTGAATCTGGATTTAGAAGTTAAATAAAGTTTGAGTCTTCCTGTGTCCAAGTAAGAACTATCACATGGTATCATTCTTTGACATTCTTGGTTAATATTCCAGTGTGAAATTGTTTAAAAAAAAAAACCAGGAATTCCCAGACAAAAACAGCATTAAGATGGAATTAAGACTGGGTATATATTAATAAATTAGGATCAAATACATTCCATGGAAGTTGAAATTTTCTCTGAAAGCGGCATTGTAAACCCAGGAAATTCAGTTAAGGATAAACTTACAAGAAATCCAAACATGAAGGTATAGAAATGCACATTTAGGTAACCAAACAATTTTAGCCTGGCTTTGTAGATATCATCCAATAAACATTCCAGTATTTAGGCATTTTAATATTGTGATTTTACCTTACATTTCTGATACAGGTAATTTTTTTTTTAAAGAAACATCAGATTCATCACACACATGCACGCAGGCATGCACACACACAAACTCCAACAGTGTAACTACAGATAGGAGTTAAGGTTGTTTGGATGCCCTATCTATGAATTTCTCTACCTTTAAGATGTTTGTTTCTTTTAAGTTCAACCTTAACACTGAGATTCTTCTATTTATAATGTTTATTTCTGGGATAATTTTAATTTTCCTGTAATATGTTACTTTAAATTACCAGTGAGCATTCTTAATCTTCGCTCCAGTTTAACATGATCTTTATTATAAGGCTGAGACACTTGTTTACAGTTATGGCTATTTTAAGTAATTTCAGAAATGTTTTAACATTTAATTTAAAACAAGTGAACTTTACTATCACTTTAAACTGCAACTAGCACTAATGTTGCTCTTTTGTTTGTGAATTACCTTCTAAGAGGCTTGTTTTAATGAACATGTTAGGTGCCCAGAATTGTCTTGAGAAATATTTCAGTAAGCATGTTTCAAACTCAAGGTGTTTGTAAACTATTCACATTGACTATGTAGCATTTGACTTTTAGTCATATCAGCCACGTGCAGGTCCCTGATTAGGCAAATTAAGTTTTTATAAATAGGAGTGATGGCAAGATTGCAAGATGGGTGCCTGAATGCTTAATATAACCCCTTAGGCAAACTTTTATTCAGCCATGTATTGCAGAAAATCACTTGTACAAATGTTCATAAATGATGAATATGAAGGTTTGTGAATACAGTTGAAGTAAATTCATAAATTTTTACTCAAACGAATTGAGACTGTTATAACTCTAATATTGACTTTATTACAGCAAGTGTGCTGCAGGATTATCACCCAGTGAGGCAGGTCCTCTGTCTTTAGTCCACTAACAAAAACAGCATCACTGTTACATATTTATAGTTTATGCTTTTTTTGCCAACTGTTTAATCTGATCATGATTAGCCTCATAAACAAATCTAAGCTTATCAGAAGGCAAAATAAGACTTTTTCACTTGAACTCGGAATTAGGATGTTCTAGGAACAACAGAAACCTGCTAAAACAGTCTGGGTTTTGTTTTTGAATGTCTTTATATTCAATTGACATTTGTTCCAATATGGCACTATATTAGAATAAAGTTCAGCTGCCATGAACTTCTGAAACAAATTATTTTTCTCTCCAGTTTGTTTAAAATATCACAAATTCATGAAGTCTGCACCCAAGCAATAAGCAAGGGTCTTGTAATGTAGACAGTTTGGGTATGGGTATGCACGTAGCACTGATGTGAGAAGAGAAATGGTTCTGTTTTATTAGCATCCATATTACAATCCCAAAATAAATTAGCCTGTTGAATATTTTGAATAAGTCCAGTGACACTGATTTGATTACTCTGGGTACTATACAAGTGTAGATGAGAATAGAATTTTGCTTTTTGTTTTTTTCCCCCCAAACTGCTTTATCCATTCCAAAAGTCTTAATTAAGTGTGAACAATACAGTTTTAGAGAGTCAGAACTCTTCTCTATGTCTTGGGAGATAAACTTTTCTGTGGCAGCATAGTTGCAGAATGGTAAGATGGAGAGGACTGAATAGAAAATTAACCAGCATGAGTATTGCTGTTAAACTGTAGATGTTTAAAATAGGGAGCAAAGAGTTAACAGAATAATGATACTTATGGCACAATGGAATCCTGGTTCTTGATTAGGGCTCAATGTTACGGTAATACAAATAATAAATACTAATAACCCTCAATTTATCACTTTTCCCCAGCTGGGACACTGTTTCCAAGACGCAGAAGGAAAGAACGTGTGATTGAGTATTGTTTCTATGTTTTCTTTATACGTGAATATTTGTATTACAAGGGCACTATTATGGCATCTAGGGCCTTGAATTATTGATTAATTGTCTGTGTCATCCATAGGGTTGAAGTTGAACGGGGAGGTAGTGTAGTGTAGATGCACATGCACTCTAGGGATCTTATGCTCTCTAACTATTGCACTTGGAAAACAAGCTATGGCGTGACTGGCTGCAGCTGTCACTGGTAGCCCTAAGTAGACAGTGTTACAGTATTCTGCAGACGTGGATTACTATAGCCAGGTCTGCGTCCAAAAGAGTAGACACATCTTTTGCCAGCTGAAGATGGAATAAATGATTTCTGGCTTTGCTTTAACATGGGCATCCAAGTATAGAACTGTACACTGTCCTGAGGACTAATGGGTACTCTTGTCAGTGAGGCAGTCATGGCATTTGCTAGATGTTTGAAGTATTTTCCTAGCTACTTCTCACTTATTGTGGTCAAAACCTGACCTAGATGTTTATTACCTATCTGATGCTTGATGATGTTTGAGTTGCTGCATTCCGCTTTCTGCTCCAAATGGGAAGGATTTTTTTCTGCTGTTCTATATGTACTCTACACATAGCCAGAAACTTTTTCTTCAGTCAAAACTGTTTCTCAATTTCCCATAGCTCTTTGGTGAGCTTGGAGAAAACATTGCTTCAACTGTCTCATCCAGTTAACTTTTCCCATCCCATGTACTGTGGGATCATGAATCATAATATTAAAATTCTGGTACATTTCTCTCTGAAGAAATCTTAGTCTTTGCAAAAGATGAATTTTGATTGTGCTTGAAAACACTCTTCGCCAGACCACTTCCTTGAAATAATCTACCGGCTAGTAGAATCCTACTTGTTCTTTTTGTTTTCCTGAGCGACTTTCTTTTATTCTATGGCACTGACACCGTAATAAGTTTAAAAAGACAAACACAAAATACACTCTCTTTGTAATAAAGCATGTTGCCTACGTAACCCACACACCTTCTGGGTGCGGTGTTCTGTCCCATTTAGTGGCACCCAGACCACTTAGAGAGAGAGATAAAATGGATCTTCTCTATAGCCTTATCTAAAAGCCAGTGGCTTTTAGCTCATCCTGTGGAAGCTCATGCACTAAGTTCCAGAGGTCCCAGGTTCAATCCCACCTGCTGACAACTGGGGTCTGTCGGTGTTATAAGTGGGAGCTCGTCCAGGATTTCAACTGGGAAGACTCTAAAGCTCAGGTTGTGCTTCCTCAGCTAGTGGAAGTATGTAACCCACACACCTTCTGCGTGTGGTGTTCTGTCCCATCTAGTGGCACCGAGACCACTTAGAGAGAGAGATAAAATAAATCTGCTCTACAGCCTTAGCTAACAGCCAGTTGGCTTTTAGCTCAGGCTGTAGAGGCTCATACACTAAGCTCCAAAGATCCCTGGGTTTGATCTTGCCTGCCGACGGCTGGGGTCTGTCAGTGTTACACCTACACTGAGTGTTTTGGATAGAGAGAATAATAGCCTTTGTTTAAAAATGTTCCAGAATACTTTATCTGGTCTTGACAATTATTCAGCATGATATTTCTGTTAACTTGAAAGTGCCTTTCTTTTTCACAGAAAATAGGTACAGTAGCAACTGCTTTGAACAACAAAATGTCCGAGGTCAGTTAACCTTGTCTTCTCTGCTGCCCAAATTACTTTCAGCTTTGTTGCTACATATCCAGTCACGCTGAGAGAATTTTTTTCTGGTGTGTCCCTCAAGCTAATTTGAACTCGAGTCTTTGTAAAAACTTTAACATAGTATTTAAATGAAAGAGGTGGAAAACAGTAAATATATATATATATATATACACACATACCCCTCGGAGGTCATCTAGTCCAACCCCCTGCTCAAAGCAGGACCAACACCAACTAAATCATCCCAGCCAGGGCTTTGTCAAGCCGGGCCTTAAAAACCTCTAAGGATGGAGATTCCACCACCTCTCTAGGTAACCCATTCCAGTGCTTCACCACCCTCCTAAAGAAATAGTGTTTCCTAATATCCAACATAGACCTCCCTCACTGAGACCATTGCTTCTTGTTCTCTCATATGCCATCACTGAACAGCCTAGCTCCATTCTCTATGGAACCCCCCTTCAGGTAGTTGAAGGCTGCTATCAAATCCCCTCCTCACTCTTCTTTTCTGCAGACTAAATAACCTCACTTCCCTCAGCCTCTCCTCGTAAGTCATGTGCCTCCGCCCCCTAATCATTTTTGTTGCCCTCCGCTGGACACTCTCCAATTTGTCCACATCCTTTCTGTAGCTGGGGGCCCAAAACTGGACACAATACTCCAGGTGTGGCCTCACCAGTGCTGAATAGAGGGGAATAATCACTTCCCTTGATCTGCTGGCAATGCTCCTACAATGCAGCCCAATATGCCGTTTGCCTTCTTGGCAACAAGGGCTGACTCGTATCCAGCTTCTCATCCCCTGTAATCCCCAGATCCTTTTCTGCTGCTTAGCCAGTTGGTCCCCAGCCTGTAGCGGTACATGGGATTCTTCCTTCCTAAGTGCAGGACTCTGCACTTGTCCTTGTTGAACCTAATCAGATTTCTTTTGGCCCAATCCTCCAATTTGTCTAGGTCACTCTGGATCCTATCCCTACCCTCCAGCATATCTACCTCTCCCCACAACTTAGTGTCCTCTGCAAACTTACTGAGGGTTTGCAATTCATCCCGTCATCCAGATCATTAATGAAGATGTTGAACAAAACTGGCCCCAGGACCTACTCTGCTTGATACCGGCTGCCAACTAGACATTGAGCCATTGATCACTACCCGTTGAGCCTGACAATCTAGCCAGTTTTCTATCCACCTTATAGTCCATTCATCGAATCCATACTTCTTTAACTTGCTGGCAAGAATACTCTGGGAGACTGTGTCAAAAGCTTTGTTAAAGTCAAGATATATCACATCCACCGCTTTCCCCATATCCACAGAGCCAGTTATCTCATCATAGAAGGCAATCCAGTTGGTCAGGCATGACTTGCCCTTGGTGAATCCATGGCGATTGTTTCTGATTACCTTCCTCTCCTCCAAGTACTTCAAAATGGATTCTTTGAGGACCTGCTCCATGATTTTGCCAGGGACTGAAGTGAGGCTGACCCGTCTGTAGTTCCCCAGGTTCTCTTCCCTTTTTAAAATATGAGCATTATATTTGCCTTTTTCCAATCATCCGGGACCTCCCCAGATCGCCATGAATTTTCAAAGATAATGGCCAATGGCTCTGCAATCACATCAGCCAACTCCTTCAGCACCCTTGATGCGTTAGATCTGGACCCATGGACTTGTGCATGTCCAACTTTTCTAAATAGTCCTTAACCTGTTCTTTCACCACTGAGGGCTGCTCACCTCCTCCCCATACTGTGTTGCCCAGTGCAGCAGTCTGGGAGCTGACCTTGTCTGTAAAGTAAATATGAGATTTGAAGACTTTTTTTTTTTATTCTTTCTGTAGCCCTGAAAACTCTCCATCTTAAAAGCAGTTTAATAACATCTGTATTTTCATGTAATTGATAGTAGACTGAGCTCACAGTCTAAAAAGGGTAGCATAGGCAAAAATAAAAAATCTTTTTTGTAATACTAGAGTCAATAGATTAAGTAATCTCCTCTTGGCTTTCCAATCCCAGGATGAGTTCCCCATCCCTTCTCTTCTGAAAGCTCTTTGTTTTATTTCAATCTAGTTGTGGCTATACTAATAAAAAGGATAATATTTTAATGCTTCCTAGCTTGTCAAGATCAACTGGATGTCTGGAATACTTTTTACATCTTTCATTGCTTCATCTGTAACAAGAGTTGAAAGATATATTGTAGAAAACATGTTTTTAATTCACTTCCCCACCCCCGCCTTAAATTTAAATAGTCGACAGTGTTGTACTGACTTCAGCTTGATACTTCGTATTTTAAGCAAGCATCTGGTCCATACTACTGCTCTTGGGAAGCTGACTTTTGTTTAATTCCATGTAGGATTACATTTTAGTTAGTAATTAGTTTCTATAGCTGTTCATAGTGTGGAGAAGGCAAAATGTGTTTGAGAATGTGTATTTGTATTGAAAACATTCTAACTAGAATTGTGCAAATTTCACAATGCTATTTATGATTTCCTTTTTTTTTGGTTTCCACGTGGTCAAATTTATCTTTATTTTCAGTGTTAAATAGCTTTGCATCAAAATCACACAAACTCAAAAATAGGACTATTTTCTCCTAGAAATAGGTAATTCAAAGACATTTTCAATGAAAATATCACTTTTTAAAAAATTCAAAGCAATATGTACACATCAGAATTTTCAAGTAATCTTCAAATCTTTCATTGCATTATGAATATTTTGCACTGTTCTGGTCACAACCTATCTTTTCAATTCCATTACTCAGAGGCATCATAATATAGTAATTTTAGATCATAGTATGATCACTTAATTTATGAAACTGAATTGATTCATTGACAGATTTCTGCATCTTGTGAAGTAAATAAACAAGAAGGAGGTGGATAATTAAGGGATCTGCACTATGGGCTTAGCTCCTGGAGTCATGTGATTCCATCAGAACCTCAGCTATCATTTTAAAGAGTGTTCTCATGGATGCAAAGAATAGGTTGTGTAGTTAGTCATTGGCTGCGTGTGTGCTGCACTGACTCTGGCCAGATAGCTCATACAGCAGGCTCTGATGGAACCATCCAATAAGACCACAAGACTTGGTTTAGTAGTGAAGGCACCTGGCCAGTTTTATTGTCAACAAAGCACGATATTAGCACCCTATACGTGCTACACAAGTACACTTAATACGTGTATGCCCGTGACAATGGATTCAGCTCAGTGAATGGCGGGACTTTCTGTTGCCCCTTCGGCTGGCCAAAGACATTTCCACTGAGACCCCCCTTTATACGTCGATAAAACAATTTTTACGTATTGCCCCTCTGACGTAGTTACGACCCTTTACATTGTACATGTTGATTTCATCAAAACATCTCTCTCCATTATGCTGTTATCTGACCTTATCTTTACGAGGGGGTCAGTGTGTCCTTGAATCATCTTCAGGGAGTGTGTTTGTACCATACTTGGTATCAGGGTGTTCTGATACTACCCTTCTGGACTGTGTGTGTGTGTGTCCTTTGCCTAGTACTTCTCAGGAATGTGTGTGGTTTTGCAATACCAGCCCTCTTCCTGCTAGTTTCTGTGAACTTGCAAGCAGGGATGTTTTATAACAGGGCCTGCCTTCTGTTCACCGCCTGACTTTTGCTCAGTTGGCTTTATATTAGCAAAGCTTGACCACTACTTTAGTTCATGTCTCAAGCCTCATATTGGGCCTCTAATACCAGGCCTCATTTTTCAGGCTCTCTTTCTACTACAGGTTGAACTGTGACCCAAGTGTAACTGGTGCAATGATGTCTGCTTGAATCTGTAGACAGCCTGAAGTAATAGCTCTTACAGGAGTGAACAGCTCCATGTTTGCTTCAAGAACCATGGAGACCCGCCCCCATGTACTCCAAGATGCAGAGCTTTGTGGGAGCTGCACCAATACCATCCAACTCCTCTGTGTTTGGCAGGAGGAGAAGAGTGCAGCAGAGAGCCCACCAACTTGCTCAAGCAAATACTTGGTAGCAGCTGGGTTGCATAATGAGGCACCACTGTTGTCTCTGAGGGAGGGGATTCTGCTGCTACTCTTGCTGTTCTCATGTCACCAGGGGGTCTTGCTGCCACAGTGCCAGCTACTCTGGGAGAGGAGCTACTGCCACTCCAGGCAGGGAATGGACCTATAGAGCAGAGGCAGGGTCACAGAGGAGCCATGTCACAGCCAACAGTCTAGGTTGAACATCCAGAATGGAAAGTTGTCTGGCTCACGTTGTGGAGACTATATATTTGGGAACTGTGTAGAGAAGGGGGACACAATGTATGTTAACCAGCTGGTTACATGAAGGCACCAGATTGCCTTAATTTGGCCTTGGAAGTATGAGTTCATGGTGCTGATTCTATTGACCAGCCATTGACATAAAAGTTAAAATTAATTGAATGAGAGAGACAAAGTATTCCTGTGGTTCGCTTTGTCTTTGTATCTTTAAATGTATATTCAAATAACCCACCTTTTAAAATATGATTTTTTTTGTACACTCAAACCAATATGTTGGTGAGAGAGGTTTTCATCTTGAGATTTGTAGCAAATTTGCATTCTGGAGATCATTGTGTTTGCCAATAGCAAATACACTGACTATGTGCCTGCTGTATTCACTGCAACAGGAATGACATATTCCTCTGATTTGAACAAGAAAAATGGGTGACATTCATAATGTTTGTTCAGATTTTTTCCTGTTTATGTCCTATTCACAATCTCTGAATGCATCATGCACATGACTTGCTACTAGCAGCTGCAAGAGCAGCTAATGATAACATTCATTCTGTCCAATGCACTGCATTTCACCCATATAATTGCTAGTACACAACCTCCTACCTAACTCTTTAAGCAACTCATTTATTTTAAATGGATGGAACACACAGTTCTTTTTTGGAGATATAAACTACATAAGAGAAAATGAAGGCTTTATAAAATCTCTTAATGCTGTGGCTTTTCTGTGGACTCTACCCCCCCCCCCCAAAAATAATAAAAAACAGTAACCCAAAAAACAAAAAAGCACAGACCATATAAAGGGTATTTTCATCTCCTTCTGTAATTTAGCAAATAGCTTGTGGTACCCGTTGATGATATGTGTGTCTGAGACAAAAAGGGTTAGTTATCAGAAAAGATTAGCTCAGGGAGAAGGTATATTCAGCATTTCATCTCCCAATTTTGTGTATTCATTTATCTATGAGAAACTTGTGGTATCCATGACAACTCTGCCATTTTGTTCCTGTGTTTTTCTTGGTATGGGGAGTTATTTTCTCCATGGGAAAACTTCAAAAGCAAAAATAACAAGCAATACAAAAAAATCCAACCCTATTTAGCAAAGCACTTGACCACGTGCTCAGTGAAGCTTAAGGACACGCTTACGTTCTTTGCTGCATAGGGTACTTTCCTGCATTCGAGCCTATGGGCTTACTCTCAGTAGCTGAGTCCCCTCAACTCCCACTGTCTTTAAACAGAGTTAAGAGTGTCCAGTACATCACAAAAGTGCTCAGCACCTTGCAGGACTGAGTCCTAATGGAATGTTCGTTACCTTTATAATCACCCTGCTAGACTAACTTGTGGCAGGTAAGAGGTAACACAATGTCTACTCTGTGTGTCTCCCAACAGCTGCCTCTTTGGAAATGCACCAAATGTTTTCTGCCAGGGTTGACATCTGTGTAGATAAGAGCTGAGCTTTTCTATTTAAACATTAACTAAAAAAATCAGTCTGTGCTGTTCTGTAAAATGATGAATGCTTTTTCAGGGCAAATCCATCATTGGTCACTGGAGGGAGGAAATGTCAGGAAAAGTTATGGTTTGTTAGCTTTTACTTCTTGACATTATACAAGAAAGTAATTGAAGTACAACAAATGCCATGTTGTTTTACCTCATCTATTTATACAGCAATGTGACAAGATGAATATATATGTTACAATACATCTGGAAATAGTGATATAACTGAGAGCTTTCTTTCTAGTAACTTCTCAATAGTGACCAAATACTCTTCTCTCCAATATCTATATGTAATAAAATCATGGTATCCTTACTATTTATTATTGCCCTATTATATACTATTGTAGAAAGTACCCGTACTGTTACTTTAACCATTATTCCTCTACATTGTAGATTTCTTGGATCCAGCCAAGATCCAGGTAGTCACAAACTTACAATAAGAGTGTCACATGACTAGCATTAAGTGACAATTCTTGTAATGCAAAAATACAGTATAGTATGAGTATTATGGTCAAACTATCTCCATTATTTCTGTATACATTGGCATAGATTGGTTGGTTAGAAACTAAAATATAAAGGAATCATTTAGGAGTCTTTCCTTGAAAGCATGGTAAATAATTCAAGGTATAAATATATTTTCCTGGAAGAGCCCATATTCAGTATAGTTTCTCCTATACATTTGGTGTAGGAATCACCCATTTAATGTAAAGAATTTATATATAAATAGATGAAATACACAAAGTGTGATTGTTAGAACATTAACATTTACAAATATATTGGGGAATTGTTAGCATTCAGAATATTTTCATATTAAACTCACTGAACCAAATGCTGAAATCTTTATTCATTTCTATTCAGTCAAGATTCCCACCTAAAGGAGAGTTTTGCCTGATTTAAGAGATTTAGAGTTTGGCTCTATATTAATTGTTTAATGTATATATAATGTGAGTATTTTGCACGTACAACATGCTTTTAGTATTATGTGTGTGTCTTTGTGTGTGTGTAGTATATATGTGTATGTAACATATAAGTCCTACAATGCCGCAAGATCTCAATGATGAAAAAGCACCTCTGGTGCAGTCATAACAAAGGTTAGCTTTCCAAAAAGCTATTTGAAAGGTTTCAGATCAGGAGCTAATGACTATAACATGCATAAACAATGTGGGTAGATTTTGCTAGCTCATCGTCCCTACAAAGACTCTAAATATTTGCAACTAAAGAAGGGAAAGTCTTTTTGTAGGAACTTGTATAATGTGTGGAATATACAAATGCTGTCAGTTCAAAACCTTTGCTCACCTCATGCTAATGGATTTTAACAATGTTGGTTGAAGTTCCTTCACTTAAGGCAAATGATGTCAAACTTTACTTCACTGTATGTCTATTGCTGTAATGAGCCAAGCTAAGACTCCAGATCTGAACATGCTCAGTCTTTGGAAAAGCTCAGATCCTGATCTGGAATGTAACTTTCCACCTCAGGCTGGGGTTTTCATAGAAGCCTGAGGGAATTAGGTGCCCAGATCCCCTTAGTCTCCTTTGAAAATCCCAGTCCTAGGCAATGTTTCTGCCTAATCAACCGAGGGTGCTTGGAGACTTCTATCGCTAACCTGGCTGAATCCCAAACTGGAGACTACAACTAGGACTGAGAATTTAAACCTCAATCATCCACCTGGCATCACAGTGCAGATATTCTTTCCTACGGTTTTCCTGGAAACTGATGAAAAACAGTACTTGAAGGAGACCGGCATCATTTTCTCTGACATCACAAGCAACCACCCCTAAAGAATAATGAAGGTTGACCCAAACACTTCATAAACCCCTATTACTGAAGAGGTGGAACACCACTTACCTCAGGCCTATGATATATGGCCTGCGTATGCATGGCTGACTTTTTGTGCACTGATTCTATTGAGTTGGCATTTTTAGTTTCAATTTGTGCATTTCCTCCTCCTGCAGTTCTCAAAGAATTTAATGGGCCCTTACTGACTGACTAAAATGGCTCAGGTTTTGTGAGCATCTGTCCAGAAGAGGATTTTATGCTGTAATTCTTTAGAAAGTCCTGAGTCTGCAGTTTGACCATGTGCAAAACATGGCATATAGAAACTGGCAAGCCACCATTGCTCCTCCAATACCACCCACACTGACAGTGGGTAATAAACATAGGAAGAATATCACTGAAGGTAGCCCACACATTTATTTCTGCTTGACAGAAAAACTGGGTTGTGAAACCCTGTGAACAGATAAATATCTGTGAGTGAAATGGCTAATGACAAAAATATACATCTATATAGCAGCTTTCTTCCCTCAGGATCCCAAAGCATTTGACCAACTGATTTATACTATATAGATGTATAATTTCACTTAGCACTGAAATGCCACCACTTCTCAACCAAACCAGTTTGATTCTTCAAATTGATGATCATGTAAGCTTGAGCTCAAGCTCAAGCCTAACTCCCCCGCCTTCCATCTATACCCAAATTGCACTAACTCAGAACTTGGGCCCAGGTTCTCTGGACCCCAGGGAAGTGGCGGGTCCATGTTTGAGTCAAGATGGGACCCAGGGTTCAAACTCTGTTGCTTTGTAGTAGACGCAGCCCCACTGGACTTGTGCTCTGGGAATCCATCAAACTATCCCACAAGCTGACTTTGTCTTCTGGCCAGTCAAATTTGGTGAACAGTCATGGTTTCCCACGCTACACAATGAATAAAGGATAAGAGCAGCCATATTTGGACAGCGCTAGGTAGTTTGGCATATGGGTGGTTGGACCCAGGCCCACATAATGCAGTGTAGACACTGGAGCCCCAGGTTGGGACCCAGGGTTCAACAGTTCCTAACTTGAGGTTACAAATGACAGTAGATGTTCAAGCCCTAGATTAACAAACCCAGGGTCTACTAACCCTGGGCCTACACTGCAGTGTAGACATACCCCAAAAGTGCAGGGTACCTGATCATGCATTAATGAATACTGTTGTCTGGTCACCAAATTGCTTCAGACAATTAGCAGGAGTAAAACCTAAGGGCTAATCTGCACTTGAAAGTTGTAACAATATAACTATGTTACTTAGAGGTGAGTTTTTTAATCTATATAGTTCTTCTGTTATAAGCCCTAATGAAGTTGTCTTTATGTTGGCATAAAGGTCTCTTATACCCGTATAGCCGCTACTCTTCCCATACAGGAATAGCTATCCTGGCATAAAGCTTCTTTATAATGATATAACTGTATCCACATTAATGGCGTTGGACCCCTTCAACTATACCAGGATACTAAAAGCAATACAAAATTTTTGTGTATATAAGACTTAAGAAAAGGAGTGTCAGCTAAGTGCCTTTTTGGATGAGAATCTCATCATCTCAGACTCACCCAATTCTTCCCATGTCACAAAGGGCTCACTCCTATTCAATAGGCTTATTGCTGAAATCTGAAGTTTGATTTCCATGAGTATCCTAGTTTGTAAGCATAATATTCACTTTCTGTAAGTGTTCATGTTAGGTAATTTTGTTTTCTTTCCTCTGTGATTAATGCAAAACCCCCAAAGGAGGTGTAAACGTGGCTGAAACAGACATTTAAACTATTTGTAAAGATTTTTGTGTGCATTTTTTTCAGTATTCACTCATACCTAATGTTTTGTGAACCAGAAGATCAAGATGATCTGTGGTAGTTGTCATTTATCACTGTGATTTGGATGGGAGTTTTCAAGTGGCTTTACAAACAGTGAGTGTATGTGTGTGTATATGTATACACACACACACACACACTCACTCACTCACTCACTCACTCCAGAATAGTTTAGAAAACTCAGTCTGAAGCTCTATCCTGTTAGGTTCTAGTATTCTCCAACTAGGCAAAAATGCACAACTTGATAAGTATCAGAGGGGTAGCCGTGTTAGTTTGAATCTGTAAAAAGCAACAGGGGGTCCTGTGGCACCTTTAAGACTAACAGAAGTATTGGGAGCATAAGCTTGATAGTCTGGCAAAAATATAAACTTTTAAAAGATGTCTGCAGTTTCACAATTCTAAAGCTTTGGAACCTGTATCTCCTATGAGTGTCTGTCTGACATATGGCAAAGGCTGCATCAGATGCAAAAAGGAAGTTGGATGTGGGTAGGGAACTGAATATGAATTAACTCACTGGAGAAATTAAAGAGCTGCTGATGCTGCATGGAAACTTTGAAACACATTCTGTTTAGATATTCTTCTGCCTACGTATCACATAGAGGTTTGTGGTTTTGCTTTGCCTAGTTTCTATTATTGGACTGTTTTGCATGAAAATGAGAGCTTTGTTTTTGAAAAATATACTTGTTCCTTCTGCACATTTCCCAACAGAAGTCATGGTTTCCACAACTGATTGCTGGAAAAAGGATTATGTTGCAAGTAGAGGATAATAATGAGAGGTAGGCCAATCTGTTCAGTATCTACCGCCTCGAATGAAAAACAATCCAAACTTTTGCCAGTACTTATTTGGAATTCTTTTGTTAGACTAAACAACTTTCTTATTATGATCATTTAAATTTCTATAGTGCCTAGGAGACCCAATCATGGATCAGGACCCTATCCTGCTAGGTGCTGTACAAACACAGAACAAAAACACAGCCCCTGCCCCCAAAGAGTTTACAATCTGAGTATAAGACAAGAGACAAATTAATTGTCTCCAGGGGGTAATGGGAATCTCCAGTAATTTAGTATCCTATATCTAACAGAGACTAGAACCAGGTACTTCAAAGGAGGTGCAAGAAACTTCATAGTGGATAATTGGCTACTTAATGGCTCTTAGTGGTTGGCTTATACATTTTTACTTTTATGCTGCTTTTTCTCTCTTGTTTAGGGGTCTGCATATCTTCTGTACTGCCTGCTACTCTGCACTTGTTCCTTAGGAAGCCTCTATATTGAATATAAAGATTTCAATTTCCTCTCTTTTGACTTTAGTGTCTCTTTTGATTAGCTTCCTCCTTTATTTGGCAACTTCCTTTCTAAAGTTTTAATGTGTCAGTGTGTATTTTCAGCATGATCCCTCCCTGAGGATTTTGAACCTAATTATATTGTAGTTACTATTAGTTACTACTTGAACCAACACCACCGTGTTACTTAAGACTAACCAGCAGAATAGCTTGGCCTCTTGTGTGCTCTAGAGCTAGCTCTTCTAAGACTATATTTTTTAAGGTGCTGAAAAATTACTTCTCTAAACCTTTTCCCTTTCTGATATGGCTAGTTTATATGCAGGTACTTCAGATAATTAATTAATAGTTTTAGTTGCCTTCTTAATTTGATGCATCATTTTACACTTAAAATGTTTTTCCTGATAAAGCAGCCAATAGTAAATTGTCTAATATATTTGCATTCTTATGACTTGGTATTTCTATTGATACAGTACTGTTTGGCCTTCTCTGCTCAAACCGAACTGGAGGTGGGAAAATAGTGTTAGTACTATGCCCAACAAGTTGGATGTTTATCTGCTTGGGGTGAGCTAAACATGGTAGTGTTGCTGTGTCTCTGCACAGGTGCCTGTGCTTTCTGGTAATATTTTCATTGGAGCCCATGCTAGTGCTCACTTCAAAACTGGCTGCGCAAAAAATAATAATAATAAAAAAAATACATAAAAAAGGAATGGGGGCAGGCAACTAGTGAAAATTAGACTTTCAGCTCTGGGTATGTCTTCAAACAGAGATTTTTTTCCTTTCTGCTATATACCAGGGCTCTCCAGCAGATGGCAGTTTGATCAAATCTGTGTTTTTATAATTTACATGGTGTTCTAAAAAGCTTTAAATATTTATCCAAATTCAATAAAACTCTATTCATCAAATCACATGGTTAGAGTTCATTCTGTACATGGAAATGATATTAACTAGTTCCCCAGCTTCCCTCACTGTCTGATTATATAAAAATGGATATTATGGGTCTTGACTTAAACCCACAAACCCAAGGGAATTCAAAGCTAAGGCTGAAACTTTATCTTTGAACAGCTCCGTGTTCTCTAGGCTTTGCAATAAATGTAGATTAGAAGCTTTTTAGTTGATTTTATATAAAGGCTAAGCAGCACATTTTTCATCCCATCTTCTTGCCTGCACTAACAATATTTGTGGCCATAGCTCTACTGAAACCCTCTTGTTTATGTGGACAGGATAGGAAATTACATGTGCAGATGTATGTAGATAGAGTTGCGCGCACACAAATATGGATGTTTGTGCATGCAAAAAAAATGTAAAAGCCAGTACTGCATGTCCATTGAAGGAGTCAAGCTGTAGAATGACCCTTACTGAAATCTACCAAGTTAAGAACTACCAATAGCATAAACTGCAAGGAAGGCCATTGTTATGCCATATCTAAGGTGAACAGAGAACCGGGTGTGGGTGCGTGTGTTGTGTAATTAAAAAATAAAATCAGTTCAATTGTAAAGTCTTTAGTCTTGTAGTTTAATGCACTAGACTGGGACTTGAGAGATTTGGTTAAAGTTCCTGGTTCTGCCACTGACTCAATGTGCGATCTTGGGTAAGTCTGTGCTCCAGTTTCCCCATATGTAAAATAACGAAAATAATACTGATTATCTGCCATGCTTTGTCTTGTCTATTTCGATTGCAAGTCCCTGAAGTGCAGAGACTTCTCTAACTATGTGCATGTATACCTAGCACAATGGGACCTGGATCTCAGAGGACATCTAAGTGCTACTGTAACACTGCTGGTAATAGTAGCTACTTGGATCATGTGACATGCAGAGAAAACAGTGTTCTAAAAACATGACAAAATTGATGTTGGCTCTGCGGTTACTATGCATTACATTTAAACAATAATGAGGATGCTGTCTTATTTTGTAGAGCATTTTGGGAACTACTGTTGAAAAGTGCTATAAAAGAGTGAGACATTGTTTATTATTTGCTTAATTCAATTAAGAGTATAGACTGAACAATCTAATCTCACAACTATTGTTAATCTGCAACAGAACCTTGGCACTTTCTTGTGATTAATTTGGGCACCAGTTATAGACCTGGAAAACACCCAGAATCCCAATCTTATAGCTGTCAAGAACTAGTTCTTGGCCATTAGGGAATCATTATCAGTTTTGTGCCATCGGTTACTGGTAGTTGTATCAGAGCTCACTTGTCACATTGACCTGGTTTTGCAGTAACTGACCAGGAAAACTCAGTAACAGCATTCCATTTTGTGGTTCACAATTCTATAGTCTATTTCCTACTTCATGCTAAGCCCCTATAACAGTAATCAGTCATATCTATACAATAATGTATGTTTTTCTAAGTTACTGAGTTTTGTGTTTCTGATGTAAGCAGAGTCTGGATGAGCTCTTCCCTGGCATCTAGTGATGAGCTGTGGAAAAAGACTTCAGAAGCTGATTTTGTTTGCATGGACACACCCATCCTGCCTAGGTGCTCTTAGAGGCACCCAGGGGTGGTGTGTAATTGTCCTGGGTCACTGGGTGGGGGCTTGAGCTGGTTTTGTGTTGTATTGTTGAAAAGGAACCCCTAGGTGCTCAGCATGATGGGACTGCTTGCCCAAATGATCACTTGTGGCTGGTGTTGGATCCCCAGTGGCTGGTGTTGGATCCCCAGTCTCCTTGTTATTGGGGCAGGAGGAATAAAGGGTTGTTATCCTTGTTGTGTGAACTGAGGGCAGCAGAACTGTACCTGACATACCCCGATGGAGGGACTCATCCTCAACTGAACAGCACGTTCTAGGCAGGGAACATGGGTTACAAAACCCAATGAGTTGATAGAGGGTGGGGACAGGTACTTGTACCTGGTGGTGTGGGCCCTGTTTAAGGGTCTTAGACACCATTTGAGCCTTCCTCTGTCAATGGTATAATAAAAGAGCTAATTTGGACTCAATTGAGAGGCTTGTTACAAACTGCGGAGCTGAAATCACTGATATCTAGGTCTAAGTATTAGACCTACTTTGGGACAGTGTCTCTATTGCAAGAGACTGCACAGAGTCCACCAGCAATGAGGCTCCCCCACTTCCATATGAAATCACGGAGAGCCAAAATCACTGAGAGCTATGTTAAGTGTGTGTGGGGGCACCCTGAAGACATCTTGGCGAGTGGGCAGCTGGTGGAGAGGCATGGCAAGAGGCTAGCATGGTGGCTGGCAGAGAGGCGCAACCAGCAGGGCATCTGGTGGAGAGGCGTGGCGATCGGCCATTGGGTTGACAAGTGAATGCCCGAGCAGTGCAGTGTGTAAGGTGCCTCCTTTCCCACCCTGCTTTCCACACAGGGTGGGAGGTGAATTCTGCAGATGAACCTATGAACTCAGGGGCTGCACTGGCCAAGGACAGCAACTGTGAGTGGGGTGAAGAGAAGGGACGGGCACATAAACAGGACTTTTGGGTTGCAGGACTTAAGACCCTGAGAGGAAAAGGACACTGCCCAACTTACTTGGAGGTGGGTCTTTTGCTCATGGTTTATGTTTGAGCCCTATTTGCGGTGTTTTCCCAAATTAATGCTGAGTTAATTCCCTCCTTTTAATAAGTTTTTGCTACCTTCAGACTCTGTGCTTGCGAGAGGGGAAGTATTGCCTCTTAGATTTGCCCAGGGGGTGGTGTGTAATTGTCCCAGGTCACTGGGTGGGGGCCCAAGCCAGTTCTGTGTTGAAAAGGAACCCCTAGATACTGAACCCGGCCCTTGTTGCTGCTGGCTCCACTTGGCAGAAGGGTTACACTTAATTCAAGTAGGGGAGGCTCAGAAGAAAAGCCAACACTTCTTTTCTATTGGACGTAGCCAATATGCTCCTCTTACAATGTTTGTTCTTCAGTTTAAGCAGAATATCAGTCTCTCTATGTAAAGCAAAAAGGAAAACCTTGTTTGTTCTAACAAATCTATAGATTGAATCAAATATATTCGATGCTCACTTACAGTTAGGCTGTTGCATTTGGCACAAGAGATGTTAATGCCTCTTATGAAAGCTTTATAGCAGGGGTGGCCAAACTGGCTCTTTTACCATTAAAGTGCAGCTCGCAGAGTCCCCCCTCACTCCACTACCAGACTGGGGGTGGGGGTGGGGAGAGTTCGAGACCTCTGCCTTGCAGCAGGGTAGTAGGGTAAGGGCTTCTGCCCAGGGGGAGGAGGATTTCGGGGCTTCTGCCTGGTGGGGATGGGGGACCAGAGGGCTGCAGCCCCACTGGATACACCTACCGGGGCTCTGGGCTTCAACAGGAGCGAGGCTGAAGCCCCAAACCTCAGCAGCTGCGCCCCAGCTTTCGAACTTCTGAAGATTATCATATGAGGCTTGGAGGATCAGTAAGTTTGGCCACTCTTGCTTTATAGAATCCTACACACCTCACAGCCTCATGTTTTCTGCTAAAGTCCTGCACATTTTCATTTATTTCTCACAAAAATATTTAGTACAGAATAATCTGATCAGGTACAAACTTGACACACTGAGTAATCTGTAATATGCTGACATTTCAGTATAATGTTAGTATTGCATTAGACTAATATGACACTAATACAAAATGACAGAAAAAATGACTAATACAATAAGACTTTTATATACTACTTTAGGGCTGCCATACATGTCCATTTTAATTCACCTGAAACCCTGCTTAGACGCAAATTGGGAGCTGCATCTGAACACAGTGGAGGGGGAAAAGCCTCTTAAAAAGGGGAAGTAAAGACCATTTCAAATATCATCCAGCAGATGTGGTGGAAATGATTTTCCAACAAATGCACTTTGTGTGCCAAGAACTATGGTAACCCTTTTCCCCACAAAGGCACATCACAGAGATTGCCCACAATATTTCTTTGATGAAATCCTAGCCCATTGAAAGCAATGGCAAAACCGCTATTAATGTCAGTGGAGCCAGGATTTCACCCTCTGTGTTTGGAAGTCAAGTAGTAGGTAATTCTCTTCTGTTCTGGTAATTTTGTTTTTTGCCTATCCATCATATGCAGACTTCCTAAATTAATATTTAGATGAGACAGAGGTAGCATTATACTCTAAACCATGTACTATACATGCTTTTGGCAATGCTAACAACATTTTCTTGTGGTGAGTAAGATTCTCATGTCCTGGCCAATGTTAATAACTTCTCCCCTTATGTTGTCTCAATATGTAGTCCATATGTAATCCATGCCAAAGTGCAATTCTATATCTATTTTACATTTACAGTAGATGATCTTAAAACAGAAACAATATCTTGAACACATTATTGACTTTACCCCCCATAACTTGTGTTATTTCCCTATTTTAGCACATAATGGAAAGATTGTTGTGCAGGAGCTTAAATTACCCTTTTACTCACTTAGGACAGCTAGTAACAAAAGTTCAACTCAGCCCGTTGTACAAAATTGTTATATAAAAATGAGAAAAAGTTGAAGACAGAAAGATTTGAACAAATTGGCTGTGTTTTAAGTCAAGGAAATTTGATCAGGGGGTCTTAAGGCTCTTGGGGGAGGTCACATGTTGGCATGACAATAAACTGAAAGGTTCTAGAAATGGGTGGGAAATCAGTGAAAATCACTGAGAATGTAGTTTGATGGCATGAGATTGCTACCCCTTTTCTCGACATGGCTTATCTGGGTGGCTGGATGTTTTGAAGGAACTGGGCGTCACGATTATGGCTGCCACTTCTGTTCCTTAGCTTCCTGCTTATTGGGGTTCCAGGATCTATTGGTCCATTAGGTCTTGATCATCCTGACCCTAAAAGATGTCTTGACCAGACCCAACAGGGAGGGGAACCAGTTGACATCAACCCTCTCCATCCGGTTTGCTATTTCAGTTGTAAACCTTAGGGTCCTTTGTCACTTTCCTCACCCTTTCTATCTATCTTTCCTATCCTCTAGACAAGACAACTTCATCTTTCACCACGCTGCTGTGACCCTGTGACCAGAACGACTAGCTGAAAGCAATGCCTTAAACAGTCCATTATTGGTAAAAGTTTGCTACCTCTCTAAATAGTGAGACTGTGCCTGTAATTTTCGAGTAACTAGCTTACAAGTAAATGAGATAGAAGGTGCATTTTCTACCTTTTCCTTGTCCTTTCTTTCTTCAAGTATTTGTCTTATTTTTGTCTTAAGAGGAACAGGATTGGACTTCAGCAACAATAACTCAAGACCAATTAAAATAACTTTGTTTTCTCCCCAAAGGATGGTTAATACCAGTTTTAATACTACTTATAAAAGGATTGTTTAAACAAGGGATTTTTCCATATACAAACTCTGTACAACTGAAATGAAAGAGAATGGGATAAATTGTTAAAATGAAAACATTACCTAATTCTTTAAATTTAAACGTGCTTTACTGTGTGGTATTCTTTTCTTGTAAGATTAAGAAAACATTCAGATGTTTCTGGTGGTGGCTATTGCTATGAGAATAATTCACTGACAACTCAGCTAAGAAAGCAAATGAAATTCTTGGAGGTAGCGCAGTGGTAGGGAGTGGTATCTGCATTCATGAGACCACTACTGGAATACTGTGTCCAGTTCTGGTGTCAGCACTTTAAAAAGAATGTTGACAAATTGGACAGAGTTACAAAACCAAGAGCTACATGAATGATTCGGAATCTGGAAAACATGCCTTTATAGCAGTGGTTCTCAAACTTGTTTAATCGCTCCCTTCCTTCTTTGTGTCTCCCCCCACCCCGCCACACAAGTACATATACTGATAAAAAAATCAACATGCAAGTCTCACCAGGGCCGGCTCTACCATTTTTGCCGCCCCAAGCAAAACAAAACAAAAAACAAAACAAAAAAGCTGCCCGAACTGCCGAAGCACAAAAAAAAAAAAAAAAAAGCCACTTGGACTGCCACCCAAACTGCCGAAGGGGGAAAAAAAAAAAGCCGCTCGGACTGTGCTGCCCCTTAGCATGTGCTGCCCGAGGCACATGCTTCCTCCGCTGGTGCCTGGAGCCAGCCCTGACTCTCACTGTATATTAAAAACAGTAAGGCATTGATTCAAACAGAGCCAACATTCCATTGTAATAAGAGCAAAAGCAAAACTGTGATTGTGGTCGATGCTTACAATTAAATGTGCACACTGTATTGTAGCAAACAGATTAATGGATGGACGGCAACAACTTTGTATAATATTATACAAGCTTAACAGAAATCCATCAAAATGCACAGCGCCATCTGAGGACCTGATATGTCTGGAGGAATCAGCTTCGCTAATTATTCATTGCTGTGGGTAAAATGTGTGCAGTAAGTTTCTCCCCCCCCACCCCCCCGCCATAGGCTTCACACGTCCCCCTCCCCCCGAATACATTTTGCACTCCCCTGGGGAGGGGCCACCTCCACATTTGAGAATCTCTGCTTTATAGTCAGAGTGCAAAGAAGCTCAATCTATTTAATTTATCCAAGAGAAGGATAAGAGGTAACTTGATCATGGTCTGGTACCTACCTGGACAGAAGATTTCTGATAACAGAAGGTTCTTTAATTTAGCAGATGAGGGCACAAGAAGATCAAGTAGCTGGAAGCTGAAGCTCGACAAATTTAAACTAGAAATAAGGTGCATATTTTTAACGGAGAGAAATTAACCATGGGAACACATCTACTGAGGGATGTGGTAGGTTCTCTATCACTTGAAGTCTTCACATCAATATTTGGATCTTATTTTGGCTCATTTCGACGTAATGGGCTTGATGTAGGAATCCCCGGGCCTGTTTCTTGCTAGATGGCAGATGAAAAAGGGTAAAAGTTTCAAAAATGCCCAGGTGACTTATGAGCCCTTAAGAGGCTTTTGAAAACTGGACTTGGTAAAATTTTCAAAATTCCGAAGTCAGGTATTTTTGAAAAAAATTGATATGGCCTTTTGACATGTGATTCTGGACTACACGTAACTGTTTACTGCTAAAGCCCTAAACAGTGGTGGTATTAACATCTTATTTCTTCTTAAGCTTGATAGATACACCCTCCCCTTACACTGACTGCTTCATGTACAATATTTTTTTTTCATGGAATGTTAAATATTTCCTCAAGGTTTACCCATTTCCGATGGTACTCAAACTTTAAACAGTGAGAGGCAGTGGTAGATGTGGTAGTGCCACTAAGAGGCCTAGCCCATCTCTCAAATGGACTGCAGGAGCAAACGCTATCTTATGTAAAAGGAGAGAGCTTTCTAAGGGCTCCGCTATCTTGGTTGTGCCTTTCTAAGGAAGAAAGGGAAGGAAGCAAATCCCAGCCACAGAAAATGGCCAGAGATATCTGAATTGTGGGAGAAGCCAAGGACCAAAGTGCTGGGCAGTGACATGCCTGATGTATATAGCTGAGAAGGGTTTGTAACTTCTGTGGGTTTTTTCCTATTGCTGAGGATTTCTATGGATGTGATGCATCTATCTGTGATGGGAAAGGCATAGACTGGCTTCATAAATCAGTGACTTTGAGCACCCACCTGGTGGAGTTATTTCCCCGTACCCTCTCCAAAATAAGGCCCTCAACAGTAGTCTCTCTTGTCCCTGGCCAGAAACGGACTTGAAGGGACACCCTGATTCCATACCTTTGTTGCACAATTGAAGAAGTGAGTTATTCTGTAGATGGTTAGCTTCCCTCTGAGTCAAACGAACAGCATTGTGGTGGGGTAATGCACTGATGGCAGTGCCATATTTTGGATGAGACATGAAAACCTGAAGTCTTCACTAAATCTGCTCTGGCACTATTTGCAAGAGCAAGAATGTTTTTACCCCAGTGACCAAATCAAATTCCCACCCAGGGGTTTGCTTTTTACTCTCCCAATTCTCCCGGCTGTTTCAACAGACTTCCTGTATTCTTTCTCATATGCTATGTGCTGATAAACAACTGTTCTAACAGCCAGGAGGCTTTACTCCAACGGAGAAAGTAAAAACATAGGTGATCAAATGCAGTTTTCTGGCTCATCCCAATATATAGAGAGATGTCCAAATCCCCCCTCCCCACCCTCCACAAACAGGAAGAAAATCCTATGGGTTGTTCAGTTTTGGGACATCCAGATTTACAGGTGTACTTCTGCTCTTGCCGTTCACTGCAGATGAAAATCATGGCATTTTTATGACTATCTGACTGCATCCCCAAGTCAGCGCGTTAGACCTGTCTTATGTGCTGTCACTTGTACCCTTTCTTAATTGTAGGTGCAAATATGGAGTTTATTTCTTAAAATCAGACTCTTAACAAAAGGTTAAAATAAAGATTAGCAGGGCTCTTTTTGTGATATTTGTCCCCTTTCCCAATGGGCTTCATTGTTGGAATATTGTACGTAAAGGTCAAAATGCAAGATGTGATATTACTCTGGATCTAATTTGTGTCTGTAGATCTTAACCCTACATTTCTCTTTTGGTTTTATATACAACCTGTACTTGGGTACAGTTTGGGGCATTAAAGAGAGTGACAGTGGATTTCTTTACTTTACTTGGTTTTAATCAAACCCACAACATTATTTTAATGTATTTAACATTCCTTAGGGACTGAGCTTGAAAGAAAACAAGGATTTTGATATTTTACCTGCTGCTGCTAAGTAGCTTTTAATGTAGCCTGAATAATGTTGCATATGTAAATTGTATGAGAGCTCATAAGCTTGGAGAGCTTATTTGGAGGTTTGCCATGCTTAATGTACTGGACAGTTCAAAGCTCGCCTCGCTTAATATATGAGATTAATGTTTATAAGATCAACATTAACTTTGTAACCCTTTGAATAGTCTGTAAGGTACAATGTAAATGCATGAAGGGAGTTTGTGCTGGAATATAGGGGCATTCCTTGCCTAGCATTCTACGGCTAATACTGGAAACATCTTAAAGACAGGGCTGAGGGAACAGCACACAACTTTTTTTTTTTTTAAACAACTTTTCGGAGCTGTCTAACTGTTTCATGGGATTATTTCATGTTTGATTTAAAATCAGCAAACACTCTTAGAACTGAAGTAACACTATCTACTGCTTCCTCAGCATGCATCAACAAAAAAAACGTTTCAGTTTAGTAGCCTGCCAGCAGACTCTCCCTGCAATTACAAACAGAACATTGTCATGGGCAGCTTTAGGTTATTTGTTATAAAGTAATAATATCTTAAAGAATTGATTCCTCCCAACTAGTCCCCTGCACAAAGTGCACACCATTCATAGAAATATTAAAATTGGGGGGAGATCTGAAGTGCTTCCTCTAAGCAATAGAAGTATGCATCAAAAATGAAAAAGGCTAGGATATTTATGCTAGAAATGGTCCCTAATCATTGTGAAATGCTTTAACAAAATGGTAGACCAGATGTAACAGCCATTTGAAAGCTAAGCAGGTACTTAAGCTTCCTGTACTCTGAGCCATAAATGAGTAAAGTACTCCTCCTTAGCTCTTTCCATTTAATAGAAGTTTGAATTGCTCTGTGTGTGTGTGTGTGTGTGTGTGTGTGTACATACGTATATAAATGCACAGGCGCACACACACACATAGTCTTTCTTCTCTGACAGATTTTCATTCTCCATGACAGACAGATTCTGTGGGGTTCAGGGGAAGACTCCCTGCTGGAGTTGGAGGACCTTGAATTAAGAGTAATCACAATTAAAGGAGAAAGTGGCATCGGAGGTGCTACAGTTTCCCTTCTCATTATGATAGGAGATAACTTTGGCAGTGTACGAACTAATGGCTGGCAAATATTGACTTTTTAATGACTGCTGTAAGGATACATCTATACTGCAGCTGGGGATATGACTGCGATATACCTGTGCTGCACCAGCACGTTTGACCCCTGGGGTATCTGGTCATGTTGCTAACCTGTGCTGAAGACCAGGCTGCAGCATCCTCACTTCTACTTTCAGCCCACTGGATTAAAGCTAGCATGGTTATATCTGCACGAGCTGCAAATTGCTACCCTAAGTATATCATCGCTGTGGGACTAGCATATTGCTGTAACAGTTTCATGTGGAGGGGAGTATGAACCTTCAAAGTGTTTCCAGAACCAGACATGCTGTGCCTGAATTTGAGGGGAAAGAAGAGTGTAGGGAAAGGAGGAGGATCTGTACACAGGGAGATTTTTTGCCACAAAGTAAGATTTCCTCACAGTACAAATATTCACTTCACTGGATCCAATTCAGATTGTGAGCTGTTTGGGTGAGAATCCTGTAGTCCTTTTACTAAGTGTGAAGGGAACAGAGCTGATTGATTTTACTCCAGATACGTGGTTTTGAATAAGAACAATTTATTTTAGATAAATGTGAAAGAAAAACAGGTTCACAATATTCTATATTTAAGTCTCTCTCTCTCTTTCTCTCTCTCTCTGACTCCTTTTGACAGTCACCTTAGTCCAAATGTTAGAGCCCAGAAGAACTGAACTTCTATCCTTTTTTGCTGTCTCAGAGAAGCTTTTTAATCAGGATTGGGAGTGAAACCATGTGCTGTTCATTAGCACAGCCGCCAGTGTATTTTTTCCTTTCAATTTAATGAACCTAAGTGAATAAAAGAAAAAATAGGGTACAGAGATTTGATCCCTTAGAATACTTGAATTCGTTAAGATTCAGGGTGGACAGAGCTTCCGCTCTCTGTCTTTGACTAAACTGGCATGTACAGTACTAATATATCGTATGATGGTACATATCTGATCGGCATACAGCACACTGCACAATTCTTCAGCTACAAGACTTAATATTAGGAATGTATGCATCATGCTTTAACCTTGATTTTTATTTTAAGAACATACCTATGGGAGTGATCTTTAACTTTTAAACAGTCTTATCATAACATGATATTTGTATTGCATATGTGGTATATATTATGTTGTTGAGGGGCAGTAGCTTCTCCATAGTGTAAGTTCCAACCAGATTCCATTATGAAGTGTATGACCCAATGGATTATTAGGAAGGTCTGGTCAGGCTTTTAGACTGACTGGCTGGTATCTATACAGGTGCCAAAGAGTCTGAACCCACATTCATTACTGAAATAAATGACTCAGCATCAGTTTTAAAAATTGTATTAAAACTGTTAAACAAAAACCTAATCAAGAAAATACATCATCAAAGCTAAGCTATTAATAGTAAGAAGAAAGCAATACAACAACCAACATCAAATCAAGATTAAATCGACTACACTTAATTCTGAATTAGTATTAAACAATCAGATTAATAGGAAAAATATCAACCCATATAAATTCTAAAAAGGTCTCTAAGGAGGTGGCTGACATTGACTGGAAACCCCAACTAAAGAATTGTACCGAAGTCATATAGATGTATAAATTGGAGCTGGGTGAATATTTTAATTCTGAAACCAAATTGGCTCTGAGGTTGGGGTTCAGACAATTTTATAAACCTTTCTCTTTAGACTTCAATTCTTGTGTGTTGGCTAACTAATTCCTCCTCTCCCCTGAACAGAGAGATTGTAATACAGACTTTAAAAAAATACTTTTGATTAAGCAAAATTTGACCACTCTTATGTATAAAAAATGACAATTTCAAGTTTTGCAGGGCTTTCAGACAGAACACATGCTAATGAATAATTTTGAGACCATATATAGCACTGTTCATCTGTGAAGCTTTTCTTTCAGTGGTTTCCCTGTGTGGACTTCATAGCTACTCAAACACACATGCAAGCAAGCACACAGCTACCATTTCACTTTCACATTCTCAAAATAAAAAAGTCTGGGATGTTTAAAAATGCTTTCACTGTTTTGCAAACCACAGATGCTGTAAATCTGTGACCATGCAAAAATATCAAAAAAAACAGCCAGAGTGAGACCACATTTGATTAAGCTGGCATATCTTGATGACATTGTGTCATCATTTTAGAGAAAGTTCAACACATAAATCTTATAAAATAAAATAGCTGATTGCTGGGATTCTTTTTCAACAGCCAGTCACTCAGCTTTCATCCATCAGCAAAATTAAAAATTAATTGAAACAATTTATAACTAATCTTGTCAGTTTTCTTGCAAATGAGAGAGTTTGATTTATAGCCTAGTTGCAAAATAGAAAGATTACTTGTAAGTGGTCTTGTCAGCTTATCTTCTGGAATCTTCATAGGGAAAAGTTTATATGAAAACCTTTCAAGAAGAAACACACATTTTAAAATGTTATGCTATTGTCCTCACAGAAATACTATTTTACACCCCTACTCCCCCCCTACCCCTCACAATAACTTTGGGTTGGAAATTTTGTTTGGCTTCAGAATGACCAAAGAGATTCTAAAGGCAAAGGAGATTGACCATTGCTTCCCCCCCCTGCACTTCCCAAACTTTTTTAGTTATGTGTCATTAGGAAAATCTTAATCTGAAAAGTTTGCTTTTGTCAAGCATTTCTTTGTCTCCCTCTACTGTAATTAAAATAAATGGCTGGTTACCCTCCCTTTCAAACTTTTTCCAGTTTGTTAAATCTCCTTGAAAACTCATGCCCAGTATGTTTGAAAAAGATAGGTCATAATTAAGTTGATAGTTTCTTGCTATGGTTAGTTATGGCCTACTATTAATGTGAATGGGTTGCATTTCTTGGCCATTGATGTTAGTGGGCACTATAGTTTTGATTTCAGAGGTGTGAAGAGCTACATCTGCTGATGAAGGTCAATCTGGATCTGAGATCAGCACCTCTGAACATTGAGAGGGGTGTGTGTTGGTGTTGGATGCTGTTAACTGGCTCTGTAAGAGCAGTTTACACCCAAACTGATATCCTTCAAAATGGAATAAAGTTTTCAAGAGAGACCCTGTATTTTAAAAAGCAGTAGAATCAATACTCTCTCTCAAAACTGGCAGAAACTTCAGCATACTCAGTGGGTTCTTTTTACAGCTTCAGAGCTCTTCCTGTGTGTGTGTGTGTGTGTGTGTGTGTGTGTGTGTGTGTGTGTAAAAGCCAGTGTCTTTTGCAGCTATGGAACCAGGTTTCTAGCCCGAGATTTGCAAAATATGTATGATTTATTGTAGCTAATATTGCCACCAGAATCCCATTATAAAGCTAACTTTTTAAGTTTTTAAAAAAATCTTTCCTGCATTCAAATATGACATCTAGAATATGTTATGAAAAATAGGTGAATTAAATACTTTTTGAGACTTTAAAATGGCTTCTTTTTTTAAATTTTTGCAAAGGATGTAATATTTTTGTGCATGCCCCTCTGTCTGTCCAATAAAATCACATTACACCACAGCAATTGAAACGGGTAGATTTTTGTCCTTGTCCTTAAAAAATAGCGCATACGGTGGGTCCGCCATGAGAGCTATTATTTCTCCTGCCCGTCTGGCGGAGGTGATTGCCACTAAGAATGCTGTTTTCATAGACAGGTGTAAAAGGGAGCAAGTAGCTAGGGGCTTGAATGGTTATTAAGTTAAGCAGGATAATACTAAGTGAAGGTCCCATGGAGGGGTAGGAGGTTTAATGTCCGGGTATAGGGATTGGAGTCCTTTGAGAAAATGCTTGGTGATTGGATGAGCAAAAACGGAGGTCTCGTCGATCTGGCGTTACTGGCTCCTGCTAGAGGCAGTTTTTGAAGGCAGGAATGGTAAAATGTTTAAGAAATTATTTGAAAATGAGACCTGATTCTCCATCATTAAGGCTGCCAGAGGAAAAAAAAAAAAGCCAAAAGAGAATATATTCTATCATGGTCCCTGTCAGCAATGAATCATTTCAATGACCCAAACAAAGGTAATGGGGAGATGTATTGCTCCTATACAGTATGCTTGCATTGGTGACCATTACAAACCTACGGGTTGCGTGTTGACAGTGCATTTTCACTGACTGCTTCTTTCTACAACAGCTTAAAACTAGTAGGAAAATCTGAGTGTTGGTTTCTAGCCATTACTATCTGGGATGGTGCATTCACTCTTTTTAATTGAATAATTTGGTTGTCTTCTATTCCATTTTCTGAATATGTAATCATCATTTATTAACATAAAAGAAAAATGTAACCCCGCCCCCAGCCCCACATCTTGGTAATGTTGTTCTGTTCTGATGAATTTATTTATATTTAATTATAATAATATATTTATTATGTTGGCAGTGTGATTTATGATGGCCATAACTTTTCATTTCCTTGTTTAAGTGTGTGGTTTTGTAAATAAGGTGCTAGGTAAGTACACTGTTGTCACTCAGCAACCTTAACTGTTTTTTGAAATGTCTTTTTTGCTCATGGAATCTCTATTACACATTGGTAACACATGCACACCAACGTTACTATGTATCTCCGTATGCATTATCCTACTCTTCTTATAAATGAATAGTTTCCTTTCCACTGAACCAAATTGTTTTTCATTTAATGCTGTTGGAGTAATATCTCCTGATAGTTCTCACTTATGTCTGTTAAAATGACAATAGACCAAATTTATCCCTAGTATCATGGGATAATGAAGACTTCAATGGATGGATTTGAGTCACACTTGCTCTAATTCCAACACTGAATTCCAATGAAGGTATAGGCTTCTATTTTTTTCCCACTCCTTCCTGCTCTTCAGGCTTAATGTCTCAAAGAGTGCGTTACTGCATGTGGTTACAGAGGGGTGTCAGCAATTTCATGTGGTGGATTTGAGAAAGCAAGCAAACAAAAAAAGACTTCAGCTTTTTAGAGCTGACCGTCTGCTCTGGCTCCAAGTCCCCCCTTTACTCCCACATTCCCCTGGAAGGGTGCACTCTGGTGTTGGGTGTGTTTAGCTAGTTAGCATAATTGGAATGGATGGAATTAATCTGGTCCACAATCTTTTCGAAAGCTAGTAGTGAGGAAATAAAGGAATCCAATTAGACTTTGATCCTGCAAATGCATATGCATTTACTTAATTTTAAGTGCACAAACAGTTCCATGGAAGCTAATAAGGCTACTCACATGCTTAAAATAAAGCATGTGCATAAGTGTTTGCAGGACTGGGGCTTAAGGCTTTGTCCTGCAAATGAAAAATGAGGAATTTTGATATATAATGCATTGGTGTATATTTTGTATATCGTCATATACATGACAAGCAGGAACCATCATATTTTTGTATGGAAAAAATACAAAAACATCATAAATTAAAAGTATTTGCTTTGCTGAAATACTTACTTCTTTGCAGCCCTGAAGAATAATGCAGCTGGGTATGATGGGGAAAAAATGAACAGCAAGTGATAAGTGCTTAAATGGTATCATAAATCACATTTTAGAAGACTGCCAATATGTTTACAAAATGGATTACTCTGGACAACTGGGGAAAAAAATGTAAAATAAAGGAACACACAGTACCAAATGGCAGTAATAGAATAGCATCTCTGCAGCAGTACATGCTGTAACTTAAATTTGAGCAAAACTATAAAATGAAGCTATTCTGGTAGCAGCAATGCTCTGTTTCATATGGTTTCATATTGGAAGTGAAATATGAAGTCATATTTTTGAACTAGGCCACAACAGGTGTGCCTACAGAAATACAAATTTTTGGATGCAAATGGGCACAAGAAACACTTCTACATGCCATGACCCCTTCTTAGCTTGCAAATATGTATTTGCACATGCAAATGCAGAGCTTTGCTGGTGCAGCCATTTTCCCATTTTGTTTTTGTGTAGGTTCACCTCCACTCTCCTTTGATGTCATGCTCAAAAGCCTGTCATCAAATGGAATCCAATCGTTAGAGCTGAAGACTGGACGTTGGGGCTCATCCCTCTATGCCTCCATTTCCTCACCTGCAAGTGTGTCATTATCATAATTTCCAGGCAAATTTGCTTAAGGGAGACTGTGATATTATTGCCAGAAATCTCAGACAGTTATGATTGGGCTAATGCTTTGAAGTTGCCACTCCTACTCCTGCCTTCTAGAGGTGGGATTTGACAGGAGAGATGCCAGAAGGATGATGGCCAGTATCCTCTGATCCAAAGCAGCTGCAGGTGAGGCGGTTTGAGGTATGACCGTAAACACCAAAGTGTCTTGGGCATCTCTGTTACTTCCGCTCATATAAATAACTACCAGGACTGTGATATTTAATGGATCCAACCTGACATACTTGGGATGGTTAAAATCAGATTCTTTATCAGGTTTATTTTTATAATGAAAGCAAAGGGCTCCCTTTAAATCTAAAATGGTTATTTGCTTACAGAAAGTGACAGGAGCTGTTTCTTCCCATCTTGTGACTATTGAATGGAACGTTGGTCTATGCCAAGAAACTGTTGTTGGCCTGTTATGAATAAAGGTGGGCATGAGCCACCAAGTTTGAACTAAATCAAAATTTTGCTGAAGCTGAACATTGTCTGGATCTGAAGTTTTAGTTTGATCTGTTAGAGAGGTATGGCTCTGTTCAGGGTCAGGGATTTTGATTTGGACCTATCTCTAATTACGGAGGGTTCCTCATGTAGTGTTCATGCAGAAACTGTATTGCTGTAGAATATTCCATTAAACACTTTCTTATTTGGTGAGGGGAAATACATTAAAGACAGGTGAGGTGAGGGTACCAGGAGAGTTAATTCTCCACGTACCAAATAACAAAATCCTGATTGACACAAAAGTAAGAAACATCTTGTCTTTAAGATTATGCACAACAATTTTAAAGAAGCACTTAACTATGAATCATATAAACACTATGCACAGTACAGAAATATTTATAAATAATTATTTTTAAATTACTGCTGGCATTTCTGAGCCTTAAGTGCTTGTTTGTCTTGGTTTAACATCAGAAGAACTTCAGCAAGTAAACAAACATTTTGTTTCCATATTAAATGGGAGAGCTAATCTGTATGTCTATACTACGTCAAAGACCATGTTTACAGAGTGATACAAACTTCATATTCTATCTAGCCATTCCAACTGTAACCATACTTGAACATCACGGGGAAAAAAGTAATAAAGACTTAATGCTTTCTTTATTTTATTTTTATGTTTTTTCCCCCTGATCCATAGCAACTTGGAAACTGGGCTACAATTTTCTTAAAGTATAGTGGGCTTCCAAGCTTTCCAGACAGCTGGAATCTTCAAGAAGAAGGGCTATGAAAATGATTGTGGGCAAGAAAGAGACAGGCTTCTATATGAAGGAAAGTTAACATTCCAGAGATTATTTCGTTTGGAAAGGAGAAGTCTAAGAGGATACAGGCTGGTAGCATGGCCTATTCTTAAGGATGACCAACACTTCCCATTATAAGACTGTTCTCTGTTCACTCTTTGCCAAGTTTTAACTGTCAGGCTGAAATTTTTCATGCCAAGTGTCTGCCTCAGTGAATTTTTTAGAAAAAATTTCAGCCAAAAGAGTTCAGCCATTTCAGAGAACTAGGCTAGGGAAACAATACATGGCTTTGTCCATGTTTAAAAAAAATGTGGTGACATTTGCTTTGAACGGGTCTAGCCCCCTCTCCCCCCACTTTGGAGTAGGGACTTGAAATTTGACAGGGCAGTGTTTTCTTTGTGTCAGGGATGGATCTTTTATTGTCCCTCTGAAAATCTGCCTAAATTTGACCAAGGTATAAGACCTTGAAAAATCTGTTTGCATGTGCTCCATGGATTTTTGCAGCTACATTTCCCAAAGATTTAATGCACAATGAGCATGCTTTAGCATGGCGCTGAACAGGACTTTCCCCTGTAATTGCAGCTTGTGTCCTGTGCTCTCCGTTACACTCTTCACCTCGCTGGGCCCAGGAAGCATGGAGGAGAAAGCTGCCTAATTTTGATGCAGATGGGACCAGGGCTGGATGAGCAATCTTATTTCTGGTATTTCCTAACTGATGAATGCCTGATTATGCAACTTTAATGTTCTTTGAACATAGCTTTTGTGTGTGTAAAGGGATGGACGTTTTAATGAGTGTCTATTAGCTGCTCCTGCTTACCTGTTCCTGCAGTATGAGGACAAGAGGACACAGACTAAATGAAAAGCAAAAAATAATTAACACAGATTTAAAAAAAAAAATTCAATGCAACATATAATTAAGTTGGGGGAGATTGTGCCTCGGGACAGTAAAGTGGTGAATAGCCCAGCAAGAAAGTATAAGCTATGTATATGGATAAGAATAACCGCTGCAGTTGTACCAGCAGGGATAAAAGAGGAACAATTATCACTAAAGGCTGGATGAACCCTATAGGATCTGGTTTGTATGGTTTACATGAATTGGACTCTGCACTGTTTACTTTGCAGAGGTTGTCAATGGAATTACCCTTACTGGCTCAATTGGAGGTTCGGGTTTTGAGAGATGGCCTGGCACGCCCTCACAAACACCCTTGAATCCCTCTTAAGACCGGAGAAGAGATTGGGAGAGATGAGACACTGGGGATGCATATGAGCTAGCAGCAGGAGCCAGTTCACAGAATTGGAGAGATGTCCACTGGGTTGAGCAGACTCCAAAACCCAACCTGATTTTGTGAAGGTTTGGGTTTATAGCTGAACTACTACATATAGTCCTATCAATCCTCATACCACAGTTTCTGCCACTCTTTCTGATGAGTTGTACCTTTCTCCTTTACTTCAGTGTCAGTCAGAAATGCAGAATCTGAGGACGAGAAGAAATTTTCCCTATTGAAGTATTTAAGGTGTATTAAAGTTTCACTCTGAGGGGTCAATGGTGGATGCTTCAGAAGAAGGCAAAAAAAAAAAAAAATCCAAACCAATCCTATTAGACTTGATGGACTATTGATATCATCCAGTGTTTTCTGAATGGTGAAGTTGGCTTTGCTGTATATACATATTACAGAGAAAAAAGCTACGTGAAAAGAACATTATTGATGTTTCAAAGTCAAACATGCAAAAGTTCGGAAATGCCAGAATTAAGGCTTTTGTGCATTATGAGGCAGTCTTCAATTACATGATCACATACTATTTTTTCCCACAGGACTTTTGTTTCATTTAGTGCACAGGTTGGACTATAGTCACTTATTGAGTTACTATTCAATATTTTGTTTTATTCTCATTGTTCAATGATTGCCCTCCTGCCTTATTTACTGCACACTATTTCAAACCCGGTTATGAAGACAGAAATAATTATTTTCTTTATTGGCTTTTCTGTAGTGCTATATCTATATATGAATGCTTCACAAACAATAATTTATCTTCATAACTCCCCTGTTAGGTGAGAGGCTGCTATTATCCCCATGGTACTTATGGGGAACTGAGTCACAGAGATTGTCAAATGTTTCCACTAATTTGAGGTGCCAGGTTTGAGACATCCACTATCTAACTTTTCAGAGTGCTTAGCATTATGTAGCACATCTATATGTTCAAAGCACAGCTCCCATTGAGTTCAGCTGCAGCTGAGAGTGCTCAGCTCTTCTGCAAGTCAGACCTCAAGTCAGTGAGAGAAACACAATTAGTACCCACCGTTGAAAAGTTTGGTTTTAAGTGACTTGGCAGGTTTCACACTGGAACGCTGTGGCTTGGGCAGGGATCGTTCTCCAGGGTAGCATTCAAATACCTTAACCATGAGACTGTCCTTTCTGTTCCTCCAATCCACTTCCTCGTTCTCTACACACCTTCCAACTTAGGCAACAAATACACCCCCTGAGCATGTCCACTAAGGCCTTGGCTACACTTACCAGCTAGTTCGACGGCTGGAAATCGAAGTTCTGGGTTCGACTTATCGCGTCTAGTCTGGACGCGATAAGTCGAACCCGGAAGTGCTTGCCGTCGACTGCGGTACTCCAGCTCGGCGAGAGGAGTACCGCGGAGTCGACGGGGGAGCCTGCCTGCCGCGTGTGGACCAAGGTAAGTTCGAACTAAGGTACTTCGACTTCAGCTACGTTATTCACGTAGCTGAAGTTGCGTACCTTAGTTCGAATTGGGGCGGGTAGTGTAGACCAAGCCTAAAGGAGGCAAGGGTCCTCTGGAAGAAATAGTATGTGATCAAGTTATTAAAGACTGTACCATAATGCATGTGTGCAAGGAGGATGAATTGCACCATTAGACTTAACTGTGGCATATCCTAACTTATGAGTGCTTGACTTCGAAGCCTTAACAAAGTATTTGTAACACTGGTGTGTGATTTCTCTGGTTTAAAGAGAAGCAAGCTGGAAAAACAGAAATTCCATCATATGGCGTCATATTTCCACCTATATGGGGTCATCAGTAGGGTAGGACATTTGAGCTAATGGAGTAACTGATGATGATGATACGTTGTAATCCACTGCATGGACCTGGACTAATGGGGAATGAGACACACGTTTGTCCAGAGGGTTTCAAACCTAATTGTTGACAGAAGAGGAATTGTGAGACTTGGGAATGCTGGGTTCCATTCCAGGCTTTGGAGGGAGCATCCTCTAGTGTGCACAGCCTCTTCTGCACATCGCCCCCCTTTCTGCCATGTCCTCACCAGCGTGTTCTGGTGCCAGTCTTTTCTCTTTCCACCTCTGACTCCTTGTCCCAGGCCCATTTTCCTTGTAAACCTAATCGCAGTCTCCACACCTGAGGCTTCTTGTCCCAGTCCCTTGGCCAACCAGCTCCAGTTACTCTTCCCTTTCCCTCAAGTCCCAGTCTCACTGGACACCTTTCCCACTCCCTCAAGCCCTCCTCTGGTCCAGCTTTTCTCCCCTATCTCTTTGAAATACGTAGCTTCCTCCTCCACACTGTCTGGATGTCATCGTGGATAATTAAGACCAAGAGAGGTAGGCTCCCCACTCTCATTTCCAGTACTAGCCCCACCTTATTTCAGAGCAGTTAGTCGAAGACATGGGGAAAACCCATCTTTGCCTCCATAGTTCTGGGCTGGACCATGCTCAGTTGCTTGGTGAGGATGGCACATGCAGAGTCTGGTTAGAATTAGGCAATATGAGAGACTTATGCATGGTCAGCAAGGACAGAATTCAGATTTTAATTGCTAAAATCTAAAGAGTCTCCCCCTCTACCCCCTGAGACTTGGGTAAATGTGGATGGATTTTCACAGGGACAGTAAAGCATTCACCCTGACACAAAGTATTAAACCGTCCCCCCCACACCTAATTTCAAGTCCTGGCCCAAAGCAGAGGATAACAAGAGCATTTTTTAACATGGGCAAAACAGTTTTTTCCTTAGCTTGGTTCTTTCAAACAACTGAACTGTTCTGGTTGAAATTTTCCAAAAATATAGCCTCAGGCAGACTTTGGCTTGGAAAATTTTAGCTCATACAGTTAAGACCCTGAAAAAAGGGTCTTATAATGGGAAGTATCAGGCAACCGTCCTAACAGGTAGCTCTACCAGCCCTGCTTATATTAAAGATAGATTTCTTTAACAATAGGGACAAGTTATTCCATAATCCAGTCAGAATTCTCATTGAATGGAAGCTGTATGCATAAAAGTAGAGAATATACCCCCATTATATTGCACTACATATTGTGGAAAAAAATGTAGCGTGGCCTATAGAATTGATCAGAGAGTTGGGAGCCAGAATTTCCTGTAAAAAGCAACAGAGGGTCCTGTGGCACCTTTAAGGCTAACAGAAGTATTGGAGCATAAGCTTTCGTGGGTGAATGCCCACTTCATCAGACTCAAGTTGCTTTTTACAGATTCAGACTAACATGGCTACCCCTCAGAAACTCCTGATTTCTCTTAAAAGCTATGACTGTGACTTCTTGTAGAGCATGCTTCACTTCCATCTCAGTTTCCCTATCTGTAAAATGGGAAAAATACATTACTTTCTCAGTATGTTGTGAGGCCTCATTAGTTCACATTTGCACATTACTATAAAAATATGAAGCATTATATAAATACTAAATATCATTATATGGAATTCAAGATTACTTTAATGTATATATGTTTAGATTGTCAAACATTTTACATCACAAGGAGGACCGGAGCAGTTTAGAGTTGATGAATTGTTAATTCCGTGTGCTTTTACAAAAAGCCTAGTACAGTGAAAACCAATGGACTCTGAATACTGCGGTTGGCTGGGTGCATTTTATGAGGTCTGTATGAGTGAGATGCTGTAGCAGAATGGTATTAGATACTTCTATATTGTTACATAAAATACTTAAATCAATTTAATCACTTTCATTTTCCACTTTAATGATGCTAAACTAACAAACGTTTACATTTTTCTTGGGTCTCATTCTTAGTAGAGTTTTTGAGACAATTTATGGTTTTAGAGTGTCGCAATGTGAACTCTACCATAAATCATCCTGGAATACTGCTTGTTTGCAGCTTTACTCTTCTGTGCTGGGTTGAAAGTACTATTGTAAGCCTACTACATTCAGAAAAAGGAGGCTGTCAGTTGTACATGTAGCAGAATTAACCCCCCAACAATTCCATCTCATGGTCTAAAAGGGAACAAAATATCAGCAAAAAACATACATAAGGGACCACACCATGATCTAGTGAAATGATCGTGATGATGTTTGTCTGTTTCCTTTCAATAAATAGAAGTAAAGGTTTTTTTCTTTTTTCTTTTCCCCACTTGTTCCTCCAAAATAATGACCATAGGTAGATCAATATAGCATCATATATAATTATGGAATATCTTTGTCAAAAGCAGACATTGACATGTCTGTGTAGTAAACCATGTTCAATTTTGTCCATTTCAATATTTTTAAAACTACCTTAAAAGATTCTGGTTGCTCATTCTTTGTGACATTTTTCTGTTTCTTATAGCGTTTAGGAAGGTCCCGGTTTAACAGCCCTTGATACTGAAGTCATATATTTCTCACAGTAGAGGTTGGTGTCAGATGCTACCGGTGTTGTGCTCTGCTTTCTCCTACGTTGATATCACTTGGCTGCGTGTGTGTGTTCCCTCTGTGTGCTGCCCCACCTCTGCGCAGATAGCTGACCCAGCAGACCCGAAGAGAACCCCCAATGGCCACATAGTCTAGTAAGATGCAAAGTCACGTCGACCAGGTTTATTGCGACCTCGGACACAGTTGCAATTCCCCGTAGATTACTTAGTCTACCGGGCATACTATGAGAAAGTGCTTCTTGGCAATGGACCCGGCTCAGTCAGTGGCAGGACTTTCCACTGCCCCCTCGGCCGGACAAAGACACCACCCCAGGGATACATTCTTATACACAGGTACAAACAAGTTACACATTACTCCTGACATATTGAGGTCCAACCCCTCTACGCAGCAAGGTACAACCCTTCTATGTAGTAAGGTGCTGCCTCTCACCTTGTACATGTTGGTTCGATCAAGACAACTCTATCCATCATTTTACCCTTTTGCCCCTGTTATTGGGATGGGTTGGCCTGTTCCATGTTATCTGTGGAATGTTCCCATATAGTATGTCTTCTGGTACTGTGTTTATATTATAATACACTAGGTGAATATATGTTTATGCAACATCAGCCCTTTTCTTGCCAACTTCTGTGAACAGGGCCTGCCTCTGGCTCACAGCTTAACTTTGTTTTATGTTAGCAAAGTCTTGACCATTACTTTAGTTCAGGCCTTAGGCCTCATACCGGACCTCTGATACCAAGGATTATATCTCAGGGCCTCCTCTTACTACAGAGGTACAGCATAAGTAGTGGCAGTCAAAACTTTTTCATGATGTCTCAATATGCTTCAACCATGAGTTGGGGGAAGACAGGGTACTTCCGTATCTCATCCCATTTAGCCCTTGCCTACTTGGCTGAGACATAATTATGTCAACTGTGTTGACAGGTTTTTTGGGAGGTGGAAACCTGTCTCCTAGAGCTTTTCCCAGTCCTCCTGCTGCTACTAGTTGGTCACTTCTGTTATTCTGGAAGCCAAAGCAAAACAAACAGCAAGCCACTCAGTGCATCCACATAGAAAATGGTATTTTAAAAAGCCGTATTCGAGTTAGAGAATCCAAAGTGATAGACACTAAAAGGGTATCCCGGTTTGAATTTTTGAATAACCACTGATGATTTAATAATGGTTTTACTTATTTTTTTTCAAACTTACCAGAAAAAATTCCATTCCTTTCAGAGTAAATCTGGTAATTTTCATGCCAAAGCAGTTTGCTTTGGTTGGTAGGGAGGCTAAAAATAATTCTTAAACCACAACTTTGTTCTATTTTAGCAATGGAGACATGACCATGATGCTATAATTATGATCTGAGCAATTCCACCTAACAGTCATGTAGGGAATCCTCTGCAAAATTTTGGGCCCACTCCAGCAATCATTACTCATGTGAGAAGTTTTATTAAAGTCAATAGAACTACTCAGAGGAGTAGGAGTTGTGGGACCAGTCCATTATTTGCTATTTACAGGTAAAGCAAATAGATAATATGTTTGCTCTGGATAATTGCTGTAGGCAAAATCCTTCAGTCCTTATTTGGGCAAAACACTATGATTGTAATTAGTAAGGACTGTAGGATATAGCCCTATAAGCATTCCATTGTAGCGCACACATTCTTAAACATGAATTACTTTTGTGAGATGAGAACTCTCTTTGCCTCAAGACACAGTCAGTGTTGCTGCTGATTTGAATTACGTTTGAAATTTTCCATAGGATCTATCTAAAATAGAATCAGTGAAGTAATTCTAATCATTTCCAATCATTATCAAACCAGAACAGTTCCTGGTTCTCAACCTATCGTTACGTTAGGAGAACTGCTCATGATGGATAAAAGAGTAATTACTGACTGGCATTCTTTGTTATCAAAACAAATGTAGCAAAAATGTATTTGTAGATTTCTGAATCACATCTGCAAGTGGCATCTTTCCTTTTAAAAACTTTTTGATTGATTCAGTGCACCCATGAATAAAGAAGGAAAAATTCATCTTATTGCTTATTTCTTGGCATTTAAATGCGCTTACTGCAAAATACCCCACAAAGTTTGCCTGTGGCTTATTTAAATATGAAAGAACACATGTGGGTAGCTGAGAAACACATTTTTGGAGGCTATTATCATTCTCTTCCCAATTCAGTAATCCTAAATATAAAAGTACTTGCCTGCCCCTAGGTAGCATTGATGTATAATTGTCTTTTGATGATTGGATATATTTGGCATTGATATGAAAAACAAATCCATGAATTGTATATACTAATTATAATCTTAGAATCATTGTTAAAGATCAACATATAAAAGTTTAGCTACTGTGTCTTTGCATGAGTATAATCATCTACACTAGAATCCTTGAGGAATTACAATAACAGTGATTCATTCATAATTCACGATTTCCATTATCTTCCTTCCACATTTAGTATGTGGTAAAAATTATAGCTTCATTTACATTGTTTTCTATGAATAATAGAAGAAATACAGTGAAGACCATGGGAAATGATCTTGTTGCAGATGCACTCTAAAGCAAATCTACATCACAATACAGTATATTGCCTCCTGGACTACAGTATCTGCAGAGGCTGCAGCTGCAAGGGGGACTCTTCAAATGGTCTTCATTAATTATAACCTCTTTCTTCTTGAACTTCAAAGCAGCATGATGATGGAACCTTGAATAAATTGCTGTAGGTAAATGAAATAGTTGCAGGCTTAGTTATTCAGCTACAGTATAATATCTTCAATTAAGTGCCCTCATAGACAACAAGGGAAAAAGGAGTACTTAAATGAGCAACTGTAGCTTATAAGAATGTTCTCACTACAAATGATCCTGTATTAAAAAACAAAACAAAAAATTACCTGTACCAGGCTTTGTTCTCAATATGTAAAACCCATGTTTTAAAATCCAACAAACTTGACATAAAAGAGAATTGCTTTCAACGAAGAATTTAATTGCCATGAAGCAGAGACACTGTCTTAGAAATTGATTGGTGGCATTTTTGAAAGGAATCCTTAATAAATATATAGATATCTTTGGGAAATATTTTAGGTTTTTAGCAAAATGGTAGTCTTGGAAATATAACAAAATAAAAGCTTGTCTATGATCAATCAGATTTAAATATTTTCTGATACTGATACTGTTCTGATACTTCACTGGTCTTTCTCCAGCATGTAGATAGCCTTGTGATGTGTATTTGTACATATATTTTTATAGATAAAGAATGTGTGCACATCATACTGTTATGTTTTATGGCTCAGTAGTTCAACTGTGGTGGGACCTCTACAATATGTTGTTTGCAGTTTGATATGACTAATATAGGGAAGACATTATAGCTAGTCCAATCAAAATGTAGTCTTTCTGGGAAAATATATATAAAAAACTTCTAGCCCATCCATTTTTTAAAAAATTCACTGAAACCACAAGAGAACTATTAAATCACTGCCAGTGTCTTTTGCTTCTTACACATCAAGTGCGAGGTATATTATAATCCTAATTTTGTTTAAGTACTGCAGAGATCATAATGGTATTTTTTTAGTAAAGATTTAGTGCTTAGTATATAAAAAGTATTACAAAATGTACCCAGAATGTGTTTTTGAAAGTTCAAGGTGTAGGAGGGCTGAGAAAGTTGGGAAGTAGATTGTTTTGAACAAGTTATGGTGTATGCTTTCATTCAGTTGATTTTATTCTATCACTTTTCAAGTGACTGATTCCCTGCTAGTATTCAGTTAAGCATACTTAATTTAGAAGCACCCCATATAAAAGAGTATACAATTTACTAAAAGTAACTGACAAATTAGCATTAAAATATAAACAGTGGTCATTAAAGGACTGGGGTAAATTTTACTTTCACAGAGCTCCATATTTCTAGGATAAACAGAGAAATTGTATCTAAACCATGTAATCTGACTGAGTTCTATAAAATATTACCCCAGGCCAGTAGTTGGACACCTACCCAACAAAATCTCAGTTCATTTCTTCACTGGTTTGTTTCTAGCTGTCTAATGTAATCTTTTCCTGTATTGGGTTAAATAATTTGTCCATTCTTACAGGTACAAAGTAAGTATTCGCAGGGCTAATTCCTGGGTCCCTTAATATTTTCTTTATTCTTTCCCCTTACTGCATTCATAAGATATCACCCATTTGAGCAGTATCTCTGCATTAGCAATATTGAGTTCTATTTTTTTGTTTCCTAGCTTCTATGCTGATATTAGGTTCTTGTATAATTAAATATTTGTAGATGTGTCAGGTACACCAAGAATTTATCTCTGTACCTGGCTAGAATCACCCTCCTTTTGTTGACCTTTGAGAATAAAGCACTCAGTTCTTCCACCTTACTCACTTTGAATAGGACGTTACTCTACTAGTAGGCTTGTTGGGTGAAATCCTTGCTTAATTGAAGGCTTTGCTTCTTCTGGTCCGATACTGGTTGCAAGGGACCTAGGCATATTATTGTGTGTTGTTTTACTTCTTGTATTGTTTAGATTGTTACTTAATCTCATCAACAATTCTAACTCCTTTTACAAATGAAATTTTGATCCATTCCTTTAAAATTTCATACGTAAGTTATTTTGGTCTCCAACTATCGATTCTCTCTAGACTCCTGTTTCTTTTGTTCACTCTTCACAGATTATTCAGAATCATGTCACTTGCTTACTTTTAAAGTATTTTTTCAATCACATGATGCTTTGTTTATTCAGTAAAAGTGGATAGTGTAATGTCCGGTGGCTGAGGTGGGCTGCGGGGAGGGCAGTACAGAGCAGTAGTAGAGCATACACAGGTGGTCAGGTTGCTGGGAGGTCGATCGGTATTAGGTGCAATGGTCAGAGTTCTCACATGGGTTAGTAGCCAGAAGATACAATCTAAGCGGCAAGGTCAGGCGAGGCAAGGTCAGGCGAGGCAAGGTCAGGCGAGATGGCAAGACAGGATCAGGCAAGGCAACAAGGTAGGGCCAGGTGAGGCAGTAGGTCTAGGCAGGAACCAGCAGGTAATGTTGCTCAGACAGCTTTCTCTTCCTCGTCCTGTTGTGGCCTTTATATAGTCCAGATACTCAGTGAGACTGCTGCCTGTACATCCAATCAGGCGCTTAGGGCGTGGCTGCTGTGGGTCTGTAGGCATTTAGTACTAAGACTGTTGGTCAGGAGAAACAGTTCAGTGCATTGTCATGACACAGCAGCTAAGGATGTTACATAAGGACCAGATGGGCCTTGGTTCAATAGTGGGGTCCTGACAGCTAGCTATTAAACTGAGAATTAATATTTTTAGCAGTCTCAGTATGGACTGTTATGGAAATGTCTCTTATAATGAAAATACACAGAACACTGTACTGTGCAGATGACTGAACAGATCAACAATGCAGTGGGATCAATAATATACAACTGTGGCAGAATAAACTGTCACTGGGGGAAAAAGAAAGGAAAATGCTTTGAGACGCTAGGCTTACCAAGAAGCATCTGCAAAAAGTTTTGACTCCCTCAGGAATTAGAACTAGGGTGTAGTCCAGGTAACTCAATTTGCCTAATTATCCTTGGTAAATCCTCTGGGAATGAGAGGGGTTCTGGGGCCGTATACCATATAGGCTCAGCTCATGACAGGGGAGGAGGAGGAGGAGGAGGAGGGGCAATACCAGAGAAAGCTAGGTTGTGCAGAAAACAATTACAAGAATAGCACCAGGGTAGGAAGGATACTAGAAGAATAAAGCTGGGGGAGGGCATGCAGGTAGGGCTGGAAGAAGTTCTCTTGCTTGAAACAGCCTCCTCACTGCATGTTGAAGCAAGTTCAGAATTTGGGCACGCAGGTTGGGACCCAGAAGGCTATTTTGATCACACTTGGCGCACACTGAATGTGGGGCAGGGAACACATGCATAATTGGGGGCTGAAGGCAACTGAATGTAAATGCTGGTACAATAAATACCAATGCAGCTTCAAGAACTGCTGCATCTCTGGATTCCTTTCTCCTATCACTTTTATGGTGGGCAGGTCATTCTGGCCTACTAGTGAGTACTTGGGGACAACAATACTTAGTATTAGTATGCATCTAGATCATGCAGTTCCTCTGAAGTGTATGCTTATGAATACTCAGAAAGTCTCTCAAAGCAACATATTGACATATTCTGATGGGTTGTGTCAATGGTCTACCCCATAGGGCTCAGAGGATACAATAAGATAAATCAATGCTAGATGCGTCTTGCACCTCCAACTCATCCTTCAGGCACCATTGCATGCACTGAAATTGCAGTGCCTGGGGGCAAACCAGAAAATACAATCGTGTAGGGTTGACTTCTTATACTATGATTTAGCAGTGTATTAACTTGGGTGCAAGAGAGTGAGTTGTAGAGTAAAAGCTTTGGGTTAGTTTATTTTGCTTTCAGTAAGTTTGTCTCACACGCCTATGTTTTTCTCAGGTGTATAATTAGCCGAACCTCTTATGTTCAGCTAATTATATATTCAATGGAAAAAAACCACACCAAACAATTCATATATAGGATTTAAAGACTAGCCTATTTTCCTATGAATGAATTTGCAGAGCTATAAGGCCATAACTTCAGGTAGTGGAAATCAGGGTGGTTCCACTGATTTCTTTTTATATGAGCTGAGGCTGTGACACATAGCTCACAAAAACTCCCATGTGGCTTCCTCTGTAATATCAACACACAGATTACTTTATTCTGTTATTGTATATTGTACATTAAATGTACTCAGTGAAGTTGGATATAAACTCAGCTCAAAAATAGGAACCACACTAATCCAGCTCCAAGGAGATGTACTACCACTTTGGTTTGCATAGTTATAGCTCCTTGGTTTCTGCTCAGGCCTCCTACAGAAGATCCTGTTGAACCCAGTGCTCACGGTTGTTCTCATTTTCCTCCACATGATACTGCGTGTGTGTCTGTTTTAGTATGTTTAAGTTGTTTCCTGCTCATCTCATTCCCAAAAAAGAATGAATCTTAGAATATTAGAAGAACACAAAAACACGTATGAAAGCATATTACAGAATCCCTTTAGTATTAGTTATAAAGGCCATAAACATTTCTCTTTCAGTCTATAGTATTTGCATGTCTCTCTATATAGACACATTTTTAAAAAATTTGAAGTGTTGTGAAATGTATGAAGATAAAAAGGGCATATTCAGGAAAAAAGATTACTGGGGTACAAAGGAAACAGGAAATAAGACTGATTTATCAACATAAAATATGGGAGAACTTACTCAATGCATCTCTATCAGCTTGGATTCCATCCCCACAACCCATAAATGTTTTTAAACAACTTCTAGAGCTCAGGAAAGGTACCAGATTCAAGTACCATATCAGAAAAAGAAAAGTTGTAGCACAGGAAGAGAGACAGCGTAAGCTTTCCTAAACCAATCCGTCTCAGTCCTGTTCTGGAGGGACAATATAATCACAAAAGCAATGTAGTTGGTATAGAGCTGCTAATACATGAACACTATATTGCATACCAGTGGTTACTGGTGAATTACATGCCAAACTGTAATCTCTTTTAGATGGGGGTGCCACATAAAACTCATCCTTATCTGCTATCTGCAGGAAGGTTGAGTATTGCTGGGATACCTGGAAAGAGTAGGGCAAGCTGAATATCCACTACTTGTTCATCTTTCTGATGCAAAATAGTGCAGTACAGTATGAGTAAATAAGTGAATAGCTATAATAGGTCTTCACTTGTGTAATTCTGCGGTTTTGTGGTATTTCTCTCGGGGAGCCTGTGTACCACTGCTCCAACATTAGAGTTGTACTGTTTACTTTTATTGTTCTTATTTTCTCCACTGTCCTAAATAGAATTGAGAGTTTCAGGGTGGATTTCACTTACTCCAATTCAAAGGATTTTAAGATGTTACCAGAAACAGATTTCAAAAGGGAAAACAATCACCATGTCATGAATACATGGAAGCTGGATGTAAAAGTTTCTTTTTGGTTAATAAGAATTTACACACAAAGGCTGTTTTGTATGGTATGTCAGTAGCACTTGGTGACTCTGTAGTAACGCAAGGTATATAGTGCTGACTAAGCCATGCATCAGGTAAATAAAACTGCATATTTTACAGTATAAAACAGTCTCAATGGATGTGCATTTTTAGACCTACTGTACAAATGATCTGATAAAATATGAAAATCCATTTTTAGGAACAACATTTTATTAATGATTTGAAATACAATTATTGATCTAACTAGATACTTGAGAAATTACTCTTCTGGCTAGATTCTTTCTGCCCTGTTAGACATGTTTCCCTATTTCATCACTGAAAATTAAAGGAATTAGGATCCCCACATTTATCTGCCATCCATACCTGATATCCTGAATAAGTCAGTTCTTCATTAAATGGTGAGAAGGCGAGAAAGATCATGTCTTGTTCCAGTTACTACCTATTAAACAAAATCATAAAAGCACCAAAGACATATCTAGGGTATTGTGGACTTACTGCCTGTGTCAGAACTCTAGAGAGAGATTGGCTGAGTCACTTGTTAGATAATTGTTAGATAATGGATGGAAGAAGTAGTTTACTATGGAATAATGCGACTGTGTTGATATCAGCATAATCATAAGCTGTATCGGTTTTGCCTTGGCTGCTTATTGTATATCTAGTTAATTATGACTTCAAATGTGCCCATTCATTATTTCCATTATCCTCATTAGACTATAAAGAGCCAAAGTCTGCCTCTAGATCCACAGATGTAATTCTCAATTACTGCAATTGGAGTTCTGCACATATATATCTGATGGCAAGATTTTTTTCTATTAAAAGTTGCTGTGATTCATGATCTGATTTCAGATCAGTTTCATTAGCAAAAGTGCATATGATCAGAGCCCTAGATTTGTCAATGTTAAGACATGAATTTTCAAACTTTGCATGTGCTCTGATCTCATTCATTATTTTAATTCAGTCTTTGTTAGCATTTAATCATGGGTACCTTGCACCCTCCAATTGTAATAGCAGTGGATGTGGGAAGTTTGGATCTGGTTCTGAAATTCAGATGTGGGGTAGATCTGAATCCAGAATAATAGTTCAGACCAATCTCTACTCGGTTGTGATGAATAATCTTCTTTGTTCATGGATTACCATTGCAGAAGGTGGTTTGAGTTTAAATAACTATTTACTTTCATAGAGATTTCAAAAAGTAATTCACCAGCCTTTAAAAAGATATTTATTTCCTAATAATGTGGAATTTACAGGCTTTAAAGGGGTGATGAAGGGGCTATAAAGTCTCTAATCCTGTTTTCTTAAGTCTCCATTTCTGTAACAAAGCTCCTCCTATTTTTAAGGTTGCCTGACATTTCCTACTATAAGACTCCATTTTCAGTTGATTATAACTCTGGTAAACTTTGACCATTTGGGCTGAAATTTTCCAGGCTGAATTTTTCTGGAAAATATCAGAATTGGTTCGACTGTCTCTGAGAATGAGGCTAGGTGAAACTATGACCTGAAAATCAAAAAGGAATCCTGTGAAAATTGGAAACGTGGACAAATTGCTCAGGATGAGTATAAAAGAATAGCACAAGCATGTAGAGACAAAATCAGAAAGGCTAAGGCACAAAGTGAGTTACACCTAGCATGGAACATAAAAGGCAATAAGAAGAGGTTATTTAAATATGTTAGGAGCAAGAAAAAGGCTATAGAAGGTATAGCTCCTCTACTTGGCCGAGAAGGCGAGCTAATAATAGATGACATTAAGAAGACAAGGTATTTAATGCCTATTTTGCTTCAGTCTTCACTAAAAAAGGTATGTTGTGACTGGATACTTAACATGATGAATATTAACAACAGGAGGGAAGGAATGCAAGCCAAAATAGGGAAAGAACAACTAAAGGATTTTAGATAAGTTAGATGTATTTAAGTCAGCAGGGCCTGATGATATCCACCATCAGGTACATAAGGAACTAGCTGGAGCAATCTTGGAAACATTAGTGATTATCTTGAAAACTCATGGAGGACAGGAGAAAGGCAAACATAATACCTATCTTCAATGGTGTAACCAGGGTTGCAGCTGAGGAGGAGTGGCGGAGAAAAAAGGCGCCGGTCCTTCGGTGGCATTTCGGCGGCCCTGCGCATGCGCTGAAATGCCGCCGAAAGACGGAGCGGCGCATGTGCAGGGCCACCTCGCTTCCCCATCCGGAGCGCTGTCCAGGGCACCGAGACCCCCGGCTACGCTCTCAGGGCCGGAGTCCCAACCGGAGCGCCGGGAGCCCGCGGCCCCGCTGCACTGGCCAAAGCGCCGGGAGCCCGCGGCCCCATTCCGCCGGCCGCCCGGAGCGGTGGAAGCCAGCCCGCAGCCCCGTTCCTCAGGTGCCACTTTTGGGGAATGTGGTCAGGGGAAGCAGCCGCTTCCCCTGAACCCCGCTAGCTACGCTACTGCCTATCTTTAACAAGGGGCCTAAAGAGGACCCAGGGAAGTACGGATGGGTCTGCCTAATTTTGATACTGGGAAAGAAACTGACAAGTGCAAAATTGTTCAGACAGGAAGGAAAAGTCAATAACTGGTTAGGCAGTAGTACTGCTGAAAAGGCACAGAGTTATAGTGGACCACAAATTGAATATGAATCAACAATGTGATGCAGTTGTGAAAAAGGCTAATTTCATTTTGCGGTGTATTAACAGGAGTATTGTATGTAAGACATGGGAGGTAATTGCCCTGCTCTGCTCTGGTGAGGCCTCAGCTGGAGTACTGAGTTCAGTTTTGGCTGCCACACTTTAGGGAAAATATGAACAAATTGGAGACCATCTAGAGAAGAGCAAATGTTCTAAAAGCGTGTTTAGTCTTGACTTTGCAACCTTAATGTTCTCTTAATATAGGGGTTTTTGTGCATAGTATTGTACACAATTAGACCATTTTGAATATATGAATGTTTAGCTTTGAATTCCTTCTGTAGTACTCAGGTTTGAATATCCTGCTATATGTTATTCAGAGGGTACGTTTCCTTAATTTGCCTACCGGCTGAATATCTGAGGAGGCCTACTTAAAAAACTCAATGGGAGGTCAGTCATTCACTAGTGCACTTCATTTCTCCTTCATGGAAAGTTATTTTCAATACCCCAAATCCCTGAAATATAAAAATATAATTCTCCCATTGTTGGGTCCCTTGATGCTTGCTTTAGATCAGAGCTATATCTCTAAGTAACACATCATCAGAATGACAACTCTGTAGTGATTCAGTACCCTGACAGATCATTAGAGCATTTCCCATGTAAGGATGTGTTAGTGTAACACATCATCAGCATGTTATCACTTGGATGATGTATTGTGCAGAGCCATGGCACTGGTCTAAAGGAAGCACCAGGGAACCATGTCTCCTTTTATACTTAAAGGGTTTAAGAATCAGTAAATATGAATGGCTTTCTTTCATGATTCTGGAAGGAAACATGGTTTAAATTACATATTTTTAAAGTGCGGTTGAGTAGCTTTGCAAGGCTAGGGATTCCCTCAGCTGGAACTTCTTGAACAAAGGGTTTGAATTTGAGTTTGGATTGATACATTTGAATGTGTCTCATACATAATCGGATAGGTTTCTGTTCAAACAAAGGATTTTCTCCAGAGTCTAGGTTCATCGTTATGAAAACTAACTTGCCTGGGAATATTAGGTTTTAAACAGAGGTCAGTCACAGAATTTCCGATTCAGAGCAGTGTGTGTATTTGGGAATAGGAGGTTGCACCACACCTTTACTTCTCATAGCTATATTTTGAGGACAAAGGGGAATAAGGCCTTGTCTGTACGAACACTTAGTTTGTGGCAAGCTGGTGTGTAAATCTACACTCAGTAGCCAGCCACACACTAAGTATCTGTGTGGGCCCTGCTGCTGTGCACTAAAAGTTCCCTAATCGGCTTTGATACACTCCATTCTGAAACAGGAGTACATTAAAGTGCTGTAGGGAACTTTTAGTGCACGGCAGGCTAGTACAAGGTGGATTTACACCCAAGTTTGTTATGAACTATGCGTTCATATAGATAAACCCTAAGTTAAGCGTATACACTTTCCTTAGGGGAATTGGGATGTGCATGCCATTACTCTATTCCAAAATCAAGTACTGATCCAGAAGAATCCAAGCAATACTCAAGGCAATTTGTTACCCACATAAAGTTATCTAAAAATATAACTGAGTTGGACATTTATCACTTAATCTTATCGATAATCTTGTAATCATGTTATGAAGAATAAATTGAGAAACCAAAATAATGAGAGCTGGAAAAAGAAAACTGATTCTGGAGCTCTTTGTTTTTGAGAACCTCCTTCCAGGGGCTTCTGTCTGCATTGGGTGGAATTTTGGTGCCATTCTACATATATTTTCATTGTTATAGTTATAAAACTGGAGGTCTTTGACGGATGATGAGCAATTATGAGCAATAAGAAAAGCATGCTCTGTCTACATATGGTCAGTGTCACTATCTGTTTAGTGCTTCAGTTCTTGTATTGTGTCTCAGGCAACCAGTAGTTACTTCCAAATTATACTGTGAATTCTATGGGCTGAATTCAGCTCAAGCACAGGTAGGCACAATACTATGAAGTTAAAGGAGTTTTGTCTGCTCATTCTAAGGTTTTACTTGACCACATGTCTCTAACAGAACTGCATTCCAACTGAGCCATTTTACCCTGTGCTGTTTTACCCATTATCAAACACAAGCTAATTGGCACTGAGTAAGTATTTGGATAGAAGACTGTTAAGAAAAACCTAGATTCTACAGATATTGGCATCGGCATATGAGGTAGTTCTCTTCTCTGTTGACCGATAATAAATCTGTGCATTTAGATGTCGTAGTGCTGGTGGGTCAGACTTGTAAACATTATGGAGCATGTGGCATTTTTTGTAAGATGAAAGGTGTTAACATTGGTTATCTGGAGAGTTTCCCACTCTGGTCATTAAATTCTGTAATTACCTGCTGCAATTTGAAAAGGATAACGGTATCTTCTTACGCTGTGTCCTAAAACCTGATGTGTGCTGTTAAACAGTTGCCATATTCAACTCCAGAAGTGGCTCCATTTCATTGATGGTGAAATTATTCCTTATCTGCCTCACACAAGAGTTCTGAGCTCAATTAATGTTTGTGAAGTGTGCAGAAATTATTCAGTGAAAAGAAGTCATAAATGTAACAAGTGCTGTTAGTTGATTCTTCTTCCCCCCCTCCATCCCCCCCGTGATGTGAAGTCACCATTTGGATGTGCTAATCTTATGATAAGCAATGTTTTGTAAAACTTTTCTCTTGTTTCTGCATACCCCCCTTTTCCTCCACACCCCCCTAAAGAAATCTCAAACTAGCAGATCTGTCTGGATCAAGCACTAAAATATCAGCCATAGTTTTGAAAAAACTCAGTCTTTTGAGTTTGCAAGATAAGGCTGCACTAATGTATTAATTAGAGATATCGAAGGCACAAATATTCATTTTTAACAACAAAAAATGGTGAGTATATAGTTAGTAAAATGTACATCTCAGAGCTCCCCATGGACCGCAGCTGAATTTTTACTCTTTGAGAATATTGTCAGATTTTGAAACTGATTAGATATTGAGAAATACTCAGCTGCATTCTGTCTGGACTCGACCTTTTATTTTTCTTGGAATAGCTGTGGAATGAGGGTCCTTACTCCCATCTGAACTTTTCTGCTGCAACTTTCCAGATCCATTTTCTCTAACTGTAGCTAGTTCCTTTTATGGCTTGAAGAAATATATTAGTTTATTCATCTGTTACAACTATAATAATATTGCCATTGGAGTCCACCTTGGTAATAAATCTGACCATTCTTTTCCCCTGAATAAAAAAATAATTAAAATAAAAATAGAATGTGCCAGTGTATTTGTACTACAAACAGAATACAATTGTGTGCTGTAATTCTAAACATTTTGGTCGGCACAGTACGCTATATCTCAGGAACTAGAACACGAAGGGTTTCATAATAAGGCCCTATTTCATGATGTGCTCTAATACAATTCTCAAAAGTTTTTCCAAAGATAAAATTGCACTTAGTCTTTAAGTTAAAAAGCCAATACTGTGATTCCAATGTGATTTAGGATAAATTACTTTTTTAAAAGTAAAACATGCCCATGTGCCCATGGGAGATGAGTGCATATACTTGAGTCAGACAAAATTTGGGAAAGTTTCTTCCATGCCACAATCTTGCCCCCATATGTTCATCCTTTGTCCCTAGTGGTACAGTCCTGTGCTTTCTTGAGCAAAGACACTGCACCTAAATCTCACACACCTGGCAGTCAGTCACTGGCTTTTTAAGCTTTAGGGTGAAATCCTGGTCCCATTTGAAGCCAGTAGGGTCAGGATTTTGCCCTTAATTTTATTTGTTTGTTTGTTTAGGTGACACGCCATGGTAATATCTAACATCAGAAAGTCTTAGTTGTATCATGTTTGCTATTTCAAGAGAGTGGTGAATAGTGACTGATACAGCGCACCGTGATGGCTCATTGATGCTGTGTACTTCTAGGGCTCTCTTTGGAATACATTCGTTAACTGTTTGTGGAAATGCGATACAGTGAAGTCAGTTGAGCCTGCAACCTCATTTGGGTCACAACCATGTGTGGTAGTGGTGGTTTGATTTTTTTTTTAGAAAACTGTCCCATGTCGGTGTGCTTTAAGTTAGTCCAAGGAATTTAACTGATTCAGTTTAATCAGTATTCTTTATAATGCAACTTTCAGTTGAATGACCTCTAAAACGCCTCTGTTTTGAATTAATGAACTAGAATGGCACTAGGATTCAGCTCTTTAGTGAAATTCACCCCTCTGATGTGGGCCAGCCCAAGGCCTCTCTACGCAATTTCAGTCCTATGTTAGTCCTGTGCTGTTGGCTCATGTAGTGCATAGGCCGTGTGTTGTCCCTCTGTGCAGGGGTGAATTTCACCCTCTGTGAGCACTAGTAGACGCAGAATGTAGAGGCGTTATTCATACAGATAGACTGGAAATTATTTTCATTTCGTCATCTATCTTGACATGTAATAAAAATGCCAACACCTGGAAAATGAAGTTCAGTCCTTGGAGAAGATTGTGGGATGCATGAGATTTCATATAGAACTCATTGGGATATTGTGATTTCCTGCTTCCCACTGCCAGGGTTGATTTTGTTTAGAGCAGTGGTTCTCAACCTGCCACCCCTGGGCCGCTTGAGGCTCAATCAGCACACAGTTGTGGCTCATGTGCCATCCACAGGGCCATACAGGTAGTATATATATTGTGTGGATGTGGCCCACATAACACGCAGAGAGCTGCATATGTGACCCACAATGGCAAACAGGTTGAGAACCACTGGTTTAGAGCAGAACTTACTAGTTTGTTTCTTGGTGAGGAACTGGCAGCACACTTCCTTTGGCAGATGCGCTCCTCTCTTTATTCTTTGTTTGTAGACTTATTATTCTGCATTGTCACATCCCCTCAGCTATGGTTTATTTTCAGGTAATAATATATGAATTAATACACTCATAAATGAAGGTACAGCTTATAAAGAAAATTCAATTCATCATTTTTTTCAGGAGTACAGCATACTCATTTCATGTTAAAATCCAACCTTCACATGGTTCGGACTATACATCCTTATGTTTCAAGGCAATAAGAGAGACCTGTGAAATATAGAGGAAAAAAGAACAAAGACAGGACAGAACCATGCTTGAAAGTCATAAAGAAGGTCTATTAACTATGTATAGTAGCTATTTGGGATATGGAGTTTTATGGGAAACGGTATAGCTTCTGACTGGTGCAGAAAGGCGTTTCCTGCCTTGGAGAGCTTGCCCAGTAGTATTTCCATAAACAGCTGTTTGTGCCATAAGAATCTGTGCTGCTCTTAGAACAAAGAGCCTCATAAATCTTTCCAGTACCTCTGTCTGGATCATTCTTTGAGCTGTAAAGTAGCTGAATCCAACCTACCGGTATTTTTTGTGTAAATTCTCCACTTTTCTCTTTGCTTCTCAAAAGAACAGTTTCTTTAAAGCTATACCTGCTTCCCATAACTTCGCAACAACCTCATCCCCCAAAAAACTGATTTTATGGACATATGACAGACTATCCAAGTAACTTTGGTAGGATCTGACATGCCTTCCATACACCATTGGAAGAAAATGTCACAGGACCTAATCCAGATCATACTATCATGTGATTCGTATTAGAACATATAAAGAACAGCACATCTACCGGCAAATAAATTCCAGAACTTTGAGATTGCAGGTTGTCTAATAACTACATCACTACTTTTTTTTTTCTAGCTCTTTCTATTGTTCCTTATGGAAAGGGGGTAAAATCTTCAAACATTACAGTACAGCATTTTGTTAAGATCTACATTTGTAATAAAAATTGAAGCTTCTGTAAAGAAACCATATTTAAATTTACAAAGAGTTCCCAAGTTTAAGTAGAAAACAATAAACTGGCTTAATGCAAACTGTGACTAGAATTTTAATATAACAGATCCTCAAGGGATTTTTTTAAAGATGTGTATCTTGTAGCGCTAAATATGCATTTAAAATCTAACTCTTGGGGATTTTTTTCCCTTCCAACTATGTCTTGAGTAGCCAGCTGTATGAGCACAGAAATACTGCTTCAAAGCTCTGTTTAAAATTGGAATGTCTTGAATTTATTAAAATATGTCAAATACCTGAATTTGTGCAGTGTGCAAATACATATTCAAAATTCTTTACAAATAATGCTACACACTGGTAGATAATATCACCATTCTATAAATGGCGGTAATGGGGAGATAAGTGACATTCCCATGCACACACAGCACATCAGTGGCAGAGACTGCTACAATTTGGGAGATCCTGAATGTATGTCTCATGCTCCACCCTTAGAACAGAAGGTATGTCTACACAGGAATGTAAGCCCAGACTCTGATGCCCTAACCCCTCTTCCATCTACCCACAAAACTCTGAGACTAACACCCAGGTTGTCGTACCCTACGGGGGTGGAGGTTCGAGCCCAAATCTAGCTGGGATGCAGAGTTTAAGCCCTATTCTTTTGCAATGTGGATGCATGCACGCCAGACTCAGCCCCTGGAAGTCTGCCAATGCCTAGAAGTCCCATGGACAAGTGTTCTTTGTCCTCTCTATCCCATGAGTCACCGATTGACTCCCAGGAACGGAAGCAACCCCTTTTGTTCAAGTACAGCTCATCATTTAACCCTTCCATTTTACTCTGACCGCTGAGCTGCAAACACAGTGAACCTTTTCCTGCATTTGCAGTGACCACTGACCAGAAGTCCGCTTGTTGGTTGCAGAAGCACAGACAGATTTTTGGTGAATCTGTGGTGTGTGAGGCCAGCAAAACGTTTGATTTCAGTGAGAGTACCAGGAAAGACTATGCCTCCCAGCAAATAGCAAAGAAGCTGGTAGTGTTGGAAATTTACCAGACTAGTGACCAATGCAGGGAGTGGATTAAGTGGCTCAAGACTGACTACTGCAAAACCAGGGACCAGAACCATATCTCGGGGAACTCACTGTCATCATGTCCATTTTACAAGATCTTTAACTGGGAGCTGGTACTGCGCCTATCATGGAGCAAACACTGGTGCGTGATGACCTGGTCAGCCAGGATGGGTCCCTGCTGACCCCAGAATCTAGCATGTGAATGGATGGGAGCCATGAGCAGGTGCAGGATAAGTGCATTGAAGTGACTCTAGTGATGAAACCCGTCCCTGAGAAGGCTTTGCTACAGAACCAGTTGCAGCATATCATGGGACCGTACTGGGAATAGCTTTTTGATGCCCCTCCCCCTGAGGAGCGGCGCACCATGGAACCAGCAGCAGAAGTAGAAGAGACAGAAGAAGTTTCTGGCTCCATTTTTGTGTTTGTTAATATAGCCGTGAGAGTGATTTTCATTTTATGAACCAATGAGCGAGTTATTACTAGCCCTGGTACCAGCATGTCTCTGCTAATGGTGGATTGCATGACAGTATCTTGACGTCCCCCCGCTCCCTCAGTGGAATTCAAAATGGAGACTGCCAAGTACAAGCGGTGAAACAAGCCTCTAAAAGTGAATTTTTGTTCAGCTAGGCTGTTCGTTAAAAATAAAAACCTTATATTGCCTTCCCTATAAGGATTGCACTCTGTACCAGCTAGGGTGACCAGATGTCCTGATTTTATAGGGAGAGTCCTGATGTTGGGGGCTTTTTCTTATATAGGCACCTATTACCCCCCGTCCCGATTTTTCACACTTGCCCTCTGGTCACCCTAGTACCAGCCCTATGGTGTAACGAGCTGCCTGCAAACAGTGAACTGTAAGGGAGAGACGGTTTGAAATGCAATCCATTTCAGTTAAAATGTAGTCAATGTGGTCTATGGGTGACAAAATCATTTGCCTGAAATACATCTGGGGGGTTGAATGCAGTCCAGAAGTGTGCCGTGGCTGAGGGGAGGAAGGTGGATGCCGATGGAGTTCTATGTGTTTGCATGCAGCCATAACAGGCTTTATCGGAAGCTGCTGGGAGGCACCAACCCACGTGGATGCTAACGCAGCATCCTGTTGATTTCTTCATGAATGTTAATCCAATCCTAGGTGCTGACGGCTGCAAACTTTTCCTGGAGAAGGAACTCCAGAGATGCAGTCACATTTTGGGGAAGGGTGTATTTTCAGCGCTATATCAATAGCCGACTAGCCTACTCCACTTGTAGATGTGCTGTTCACTCACCCTGTGTTTGAATACTTCGGTGGCATACACAGCTGGCTTTCCCCCTGGCAGCTTGGAATAAAACCTCTCTTTGCCACTCAGGAACCATGAGAACTGTTATGTCCTCCAAAATGTGGAATGCCTGAAATGATAGAGGCTTACTTAGAACGCCACACCAACACCCAAGTCCAAAGCCCAACTGGTCTGCAATTTTTAGAAAAAAGCAGATGTGATTTTTTTGACTTGCCAGTCTCTGTGCACATCCTTCACTGTAATTAACCTGGCTATGTTCAGGGAGCTTCTGTGGTCTGAAGCGTCCCTCTAACAATATACGATGCACAGTTTTACAACGTGACATTTTATGTCCTTGAAAGTCCAAAAGGAATTTTTCTGTGCTCGTGTACTGAGACACTTGAGATGACAACTTTCCGTGTCTTGTCCGCTTTCAGGCCCATTGACCTCTACAGCCTGTATACCTCTACAGCTCGCCCATATACCTTGATGGACTAGTTCAAGAGGAAGTGTTTCTGTGATGAATTTATAGTTGAGATTCTGGATTGGGCCAACAAGGAGGTCCAATACCAAAGAAAGAGGGACTTGCAGCAAGGGAAAGGCAGATGGGAGGCAAGCAGAAGGGCTCTGGCTGGCTGCATAGCTTGAGGAGAGGATTTCACTGCAGCAGCAGACCCATACTATGCAGTTTCTGGAAGAGGAATGGCAGTTAAGCGAGGAAGTAGAACTGTTGGAGCAGCAGCTTTCGCTTATGGCCACAAGATGGCAGGCTCCTGCTGCACCTGCACCATTGCCTGAGTCCCCTTCATAGGATAATGTGCTGCAGACCAGGAGCTGTTTGGACACAATTCCATGGCTGGATATGCATGCAGTTGGGCCCTACCAACGGATGGACAGGCCAAGTGCACCTTATTCATTTCCACATAGTGAACCCCTCTGTCATGGATGCCTCCACTCGCCTACCTCGGCGTCCAGTGCATGGCAAATGTGTAAAGAAGGGAAAGGAGAATGGGAGCCCAATAGCCATACCATGGTAGGGATTTTCCGTCTTGGAAATAGTTTCACTGTTTGCACTTTTTCATGTGGTTTGTTGATGGTTTTGTTTAAGATTTTGCTGTTTCTGGTGTTTTGGTGTTTTAATGGTGGCCTGAGTGGCAATAATTTATTATGGTGCTTTTCTAATAAAAGTTCAAAAAGAGAGTTTTTCCTTTATTAAAAATTGTATTACCATCACATCATATCGTGTATTTCAAATAATAAATCCATGATAACACTTGGAAGTTGTATGCGAACACTATTTATTTGTCAATTCATCTCTCTAAAGCCATAGTTCTGCCACTCCCCTCCCCATTTCATAAGTGCTCACATCAGTCATAAATACACTGTATGGCAATCAAGCCCCCTACCCCTTATCTAATGTACTGAAAGCATTGCATTGCCAAGCACATTCACAAAGGTACTATTCTCCCTCTTCCATTGGCCCATGCAAGTCCATGATGTGGATAGAGTGACCAGATGTCCCGATTTTATAGGAACAGTCCCGATTTTTGTTTTTTTTTTATATAGGCTCCTATTACCCCCACCCCCTGTCCTGATTTTTCACATTTGCTGTCTGGTCACCCTAGATGTGGGAGCTGGAGCACAGATCATCCCTGACTTCTGTTGCCCAGGTGCATCCACCTCTGGCTGTGGTAACAGCTTTCTGGCTGAGCATACCAGTTCAGCAGTCCATCACTGTCACAGGCCATTCAGGGGGAAATGGCTCACTTTTGGGTTCACAACAATTGTGAAGAGCAAAGCAAGCCACAGTGATATGGACAGCATTGGTGAGACGGGAATCCAAATAGGTCTGTAGCCAGTGCCGGTGGGACTTCAATCTGCCAGCATTCTACATCTACCTGAGAGTGTAATTAACCCTTCTTTTGCCAGGACATCTGAGATGAGGACATGGTTTCATAAGCCAAGGCAAAAGGCGGTATGCGGGGTCCCCAAGAATCACAGTGGAAACAATCACTCCATTATGACAATGCCATTTGGTGGGAATAGTGTCCCAGCCTGTCCTTGAATGTAGACTCCCACTCAGCAAAAAACCTGTTATCATGGACTTTTCCAGTGCAGTCCACATTGATGTACATAAATTGGCCTCTGGCCCACAGGGGCCTGCATAACAATGAAGTGAGTTAGTACCCTTTTCAGTGTGTGTACTCAAGTGCTCCTTGAGGAGGGCAAACTATTGGCACATGAGTCATATCTATGGCCCCAGAGCAGTTTGGAAAACCCCATTCTCTCACAATTACTTCAGGAATATCTTTTATGTTTGCCATCTTGGGGTAAACCACATGCCTGATTGCTTCCACTTTACCCACAGTTGACCTTCCACACCAAACTGGGTGGCAGTGGACCTGTAGCCAGCTGGAGTAGCCAGCTTCTAGATCAGGGGTGGCCAACCGGAGCCTGAGAAGGAGCCACAATTTACCAATGTACATTGCCAAAGAGCCACATGGGGGGCTGTAATATGTCAGCAGCCCCCCATCAGCTCCACCCCAGCTCCCAGTGCCTCCCACCTACTGGCAGCCCCACGGATCAGCGCCTCCCCCTCCCTCCTCACACCTCCCGATCAGCTGTTTGTGGCATGAAGGAGGCTCTTGGGGGGAGGTAGAGGAGTGAGGGCACGGCAGGTTCAGGGGAGGGTGTGGGAAGGGGTGGAGTGGGGGCAGGGCCTGTGGCATGGGTTGAGCAGTGAGCACCCCCTGGCACACTGGAAAGTTTGGCACCTGTAGCTCCAGCCCCAGAGTCGGTGCCTATATAAGGACCTGCATATAACTTCTGAAGATCTGCATGTGGCTCCGGAGCCACAGGTTGGCCACCCCTGTTCTAGACTGTTATAGCAACCCACTCCTGGATTGGCATGGCTGCCTTTGCATGTGCCTTGAAGCTGAAGTGTCAGGGGAAGCTGCTCACAAAGCTTCAGAAATGGAGCTTTCTTCATAAAGTTCTGGACCCCCTGCTAGTCATCCTGTGTCTGCATAATGACATGGTTCCATCAGTCTGTGCTTGTGGCCCTTGACCAGAAGGACCTGTCTACATTGATGGCATCAGAGTCCATACTGAGTGTTCTGAGCATCATCATCCAGTTTCAGTCTGCCATGTATGTGTCCTCCGCCTCCATCCTTAGCTCTGTCAGGTGCCTTTGGTGGTCAGAAAATGATGCCAGAGTGTCCACTAGTGTCTCGTGGAAGTTCTGCCCATTTCCTTAAGAGTTAAAGCGCAAGTGAGAGAAGTTCTTCAAATGCTGACTCTTCCATGCTGCTGGCTCCGGTTCCTGGGAACTCAGGTACCGAAATGACTGCTTGGCAGGATGTGTTGACAGGTCGTTCAAGCTTCCCATAATGTGCTGGGTGGACACTCGTGTCTTTCCACACTACACTACAAACAAAGAGCTAAAGCAGCCACATTGTGGGAGGAAGTTAGAAAGTTTGGGGTATGGGTTGGTTGGACTCAGACCTGCGTACTGCAGTGTGGATGATGAAGTCCCAGGCTAAGGCCCGAGTTCAAAAATTCAGCAACCAGTATAGATGCTCAAATCCTGGGTTCTCAAACCCAAGCTTTGCTGACGTGCATTCCACTAATCCTGGGCTTACACTGCAGTGTAGACATACCCAGAATGTCTCATCTTTAGTCCCTATATAATATGCTTGCCTCAGCTACATCCAAACATATTAGACATACTCCTCTATCCATTGCAGGTGTGTATATTTCAGAGTTCTGCTTCTGTCCATTTGTCTCCACCATTTCATTACAAAAGCTAGGCAAAGCTTTCAAGCTCTTCGGTTTTAGGAACATTCCTATTCCTAGAACTCTGGATTACCAGTGTCTTAATTTACAGCACTACATTCTAGCTACTTTCCCCCCTGAGTTAGCAGAATCCTGTTTATCCAGATGTGTGTATGACTGTGCATGCCAGCCTGTGAGTGGAGGATTGTGCCACTTGTGCGGCACAAATGTTGAAGGATGACCTTGATACCCTGTCCCTTGAATGTAATGTCATTTTGGATGTACAACATTCAGAAGGTAGGACAGCACTTCTATTTGTAACATTAAAGCATCAAAAAGAATAATCTGACACTGTAAAATCATTCCAGGAAGAACTGCTTTCCAGAGGTGATACTCCTGGGAACAGCTTACATAAGAGCTTGCCTACATAGTGCACCTTGTGGAGGTGTGATTTCTAAAGAACGCTAATGTGCTATCCATAAATTGTTCTATATAGAGGACCCTGCTGGTGTGCTTTCACATAGTGCTGTTTGAAACAGTACAGCATTAAAGAATACTAAGGAACCTTCAGTGTGCACCAGAAGGGCCTATTCATGTAAGACATTGAATAGCTGCAAGTAGATGTGTAGTGCATTACATCTTTTTTTTTTCTAACTTTCACTTGTCTACTTTCAGTGTAGCTTTGTCAGTGAGTGAGTCTTATGTTTTTCAAGGTCTAATAACTGATCGAACCTACCTAGAGATTAATTGAACTAAACAGTTCATGTAGACAGTGAAAAAGTGGGATACAGGTGGGT
>NC_048310.1:30310114-30548830 GCF_013100865.1 Trachemys scripta elegans | reverse complement strand
AAAGACTAACAGATTTATTTGGGCATAAGCTTTCGTGAGTAAAAACCTCACTTCTTCGAAGAAGTGAGGTTTTTACTCACGAAAGCTTATGCCCAAATAAATCTGTTAGTCTTTAAGGTGCCACCAGACTCTTTGTTATTTCTTGTTAATATCCCATAGTTTACTTATGGGGTTCAGAACATATTGTATGTGTAAACACAACAAAATGGAAACTGCTTATAAACAAATGTGAGGGCTGTTGCAATTTAATGACATGAAATCTGCCTTTTAGTCTGATGATATGATACACTGTTGTGTTCAAGGTTTCAGTGGTGACATAGTATATTGTCTGGCCCGATACAGAGTTCAAAGCAGTATGTCATAGACTAAACAAAGGTTTGTGACATGGGAAACTGAAAGGTTGTCATTGTAACACGTAGTGAAGAGCTGCAACTTCTAGTGCAAAAAAAGGCAATGAATATTGGGTCACCTCTGTTCGTGTTGCTTGACTGTGGGTCTGATTGTATTCCCACTAAAATCAGGGGAAGCGTGGCTAGAGTCCAAGGAGCATTACATATTTCTGGGGATTGCGTAATTCACATATTATAAAATAGGGACAGTAAAACAAAATTCAGAGATGGTCAAAGATCAGAATTTCTGTACTACTGGAAAATCTAATATTTCAAAATTTACTTTAATCCTTAAACAGGACAAAAAAAGAAAAGAAATATTTCCATTTTTTTTTTTGGTATGGAAAGTTTAAAAAAATTTCAGTTGAGACATGAAACATTTTAACATTCCTGGGTCAAAACAGAATATTTTGGTTCGTTGAACTAAATTGGAATATTTGTTTTCAGCTTGGATCAATATTGAACTGTCTTCTCCAGAGCTGACATGGTGTCTCAATGGAGTTGTAGTTTGGGTGCCTCATGGCCCCATTCTTCCCTACAGGGCAGGCTCCTTGAATGGACTACATCTCATGATGCACCATGGCCTCCTCTTTGGCTGAACCATCACAGTGCATCATGGGAGATGTAGACTAGCCAAGGATCTCAGCCCATCACTCCTATGAATCATTGCAGCAGGTCAAGCAGACACAGATTAATGCTGAACTGAAACGAAGCAGATACTACAGTTATCTCAAATTATAGTGAATTCATGCAGTACCTCACCTACAGTAGCAAAGAGCAAAGCTGCTCTTTTTAATGGTGACCACTAAATAAATTTTGAAGGCAAATGTACAATAGATACTATTTCTGGGTCGTCTCTATACGTATTTTGGTTAAACTGCAGTTTTAGCTCAAGAACGTTATTTTATTTGCTCGGAAATTTTATGTACGATAGAGACAAAAATTACTGTCATTTCAACAGTTAAATTGCATGTGAAAGCCTGTTTTGAACCTTTGTGGCACAGTTGAGTTAAATGCTTTTTCCATAAAGCCTCTCAAGTGTTCCTGATTTTTCAAGCACTCCCCTGATTGTTCATTCAAAATGATTTCTGTCCCTTTTTTCATCTGTGGTGTGTCTCATTAAAAACTGGGACCTGAGCAATGATATAAAAGTTTAAAACACATTCAGAGGTACTTTAACATACCACTTTCAGAGTTTTTATTCCTTCATTTCAAAAGGTGCTCCTAATTGTGGCCTTTTTGTCCCTGATTTTTTTGTTAGATTTATGTCTTCTATACACTAAACCCCTGAGCAATGCCCTCATATTGCTATTATAGGTTCTCTCATGCTGGCATTATGTATGATCTCATACTGGAATATGATATGTATAATGATCAATCATGAAACATTTCTTATGTTATTAAAATGTACCTTTGTAAGGTACCTTTGCTCTTTCTGCACACACAAGATTAAAATTAAAGACAAGTTGGACTTAAAATAATTGCTACCAGTTTCTACATGGGTGTAGTACAGAGATAGCCTTTTCTGATATTGTCCTTATTAATGGTTCAAATAATAATGTACAAAATACTAGTAAATATGTTAGGTTCATTTTTAATGTATTTAAATAGTTTTGCTTTATAATATTTTTCTCTAAAATTCTTATTAGCGATTGTATAAACATTGCAAGAGCAAGGGCTAGATTGCTGGCAGCTCCTTCATTGACCTGCAAAGAGGGAGGGGCTGACTGGTCATGGAGTTAGCAGGTCAGTGTATTTTCGTACATGCTGGTGAGCTATCCGAAGCACAGCGCCTTCAGGAGGTCCTGCGGGGGTAGGGAGACTGCACTGCCCTCAAAACAGAGGAGTACCTTTTTAAAAATACAGGTCAGCCCAACATTATTATTGTGCTCCACTGCCTCTTTCTCCCCCTCTCCCCTTCCTCCCTATGCCAGCAATTCTCTTATCAGGTAAATATTTTTGGTAGTGTGCTTTTACTAATAATCAATAATTATTTACATTTACATTAGAACTTAGTGAATATGGCACATGATTCTCAGCAAATACTTGAAGCACGCTGTCTCTGAGTTAGTGTCCAAAATCCTCTTTGGCTTAATTGGTAGCCCATGAACAATAACGCATCTAAAATCAACTTCATCTAAAATCTTATCTGTAGGGTTCCCCAACAGGACCTCTTCTACCCTAGTGCCCTCAAGCTGGACAGCCACTTCCACCTCCTTTATATCTAGGCTGGGGTAATGCACTTACCACAATGTGGGCGTGCCTATGCACCCACTTAGTGAAAGGCAAGTCGTGGTGTAAATCTATGGTGCTCTAGATGAGCTGTGCACTAAGTTGTGAGATGGACACTGATGCTGTGCACTAAACGTTCATAATGTGCTTTGATCTCCTACTGTTTCAAACTGCAGTATACCAACAGGGCCGGCGCTTCCATGTAGGTGACCTAGGGTGCAAGGATTTCGGGGGGGGGGGCGGCAATTCGGTGGTGGGGGATCCTTCCGCGCACCGGGTCTTCGGCGGCAATTCTGTGGTGGGTCCTTCACTCGCTACGGGACCCGCCGCTGAAGTGCCCCGAAGACCGGGAGCATGGAAGGACCCCCCCGCCGCAGAATTGCCGCCGCCGACCGGGAGCGCGGAAGGACTCCTGCCTAGGGCGCCAAAAACCCTGGCACTGCTCCTGTATACCAAAGCACACTATGGAGCTTTCAGTGTGCAATAGCAGGGTCCACACTGCCACTGAGTGCACAGCACATTGGTGTGCTGTAGATCTGTTCGCCAATTGCTGCACATAATTTGCCATGTAGACAAGCCCTCAGTTACCAGCCTTATGCAGGGTTCTAACACTTGCTAAGAGTGGGTCAGCATAACAGCCATGCCAGTCTGTTTCATTCACTAATGAGGCTTGGGCAATTGGAACAAATAAGTTCTAATCAACAATAGGAGCTGCACTCCAAACAATCACATTGATACAGTAGCACAGTGGTGGGCAATCTGCAGCCAGTAGGCCGTACGCAGCCCGTCAGGGTAATCCGCTGCCAGGCCGCAAGACAGTTTGTTTGCATTTACCATCTGCAGGCACAGCCACCTGCAGCTCCCAGTGGCCGCGGTTCACTGTTCCCGGCCAATGAGAGCTGCAGGAAGCGGCGCAGGATGCAGGGACGTGCTGATTGCCACTTCCTGCAGCTCCCATTGGCCGGGAACAGTGAATTGCAGCCACTGGGAGCTGTGGGCGGCCGCGCCTGCGCACAGTCAGCGGATTACCCTGATGGGCCGCAGGTTGCCTACCACTGAGTTATGGGGTGACTTGATAAATACCTACAAATATTGATATTGGGCTCTTCCCCCTAGCTGAGAAAGGTATAACATGGTCCAATGGCTGGAAGTTGAAGCTAGACAAATTCAGACTGGAAATTTTTTAATGGTGAGAGTAATTAATTATTGGGACAACGTTTCAAAGGTTGTGGTGGATTCTCCACCACTGGCAACTTTTAAATTAAGATTATTTTTCTAAAAGACATGCTCATGTTCAAAGAGGAATGAATTCAGGTAAGTTCTATAGCCTGTGTTACACAGAAATCAGACTAGATGATCATAATGGTCCCTTCTGGATTTATAATCTAGGAATCTATGAAATTGGGGTAATCTGGGAGTTTTGAAACTTCTGCCCCTTTCTCTGTGTACCCCATTGCCTGGGAACATTGGGTTCTAGCTGCATGCTCAGCTACTAAGATAGTTAGAAGTTTGCTGTCATTTGAGAGTCAAGATGAGAGGAGAGATGCCAAACAACCCTACTGACTATGGTTATAGGTTATAAGAGCTTGATTCAATGCCCTACAATACTACAAAACCCCATAGTCACAGTGGGGACCCAAATAACGGGATTTACTAAATATTCACAAGCACACCAGGCCTAGCTCTGACTGGTTTCAGTCAGCTTCTAAAACACGGAACACAGTGAGCACCACTAGAGAACTCTCAAACTATTTTAAGGGCAATTGCCCAATTCCTACACACTTCACCTTGGAAATAAATGGAAAAACTCCCATTGACTTCAATGCGCACTGGACCCAAGCACTAGAAGAACAAGCAGAGGAAAGGAGATTTGTGACGAAAAGGGAAGGAAAGACTGGGAGATTGTTCTTCATGAATAACATCACTCAGGGCCCTGAAAAACTTGACCGCCAGGCCTGCCCAAGAGCAAGACCCTGTATGACAGCACCTCAGCATCCTGGACTAATCTCCTGCTATTCAACTGCACAGAACTTTCCCTTTCATCCTCCTGTCAATCTAGGAGCCACCCCTGAAGGGTTCCAGAGGCCTCCCTGCTCTGGTTGTGTCCAATTGATATTAATAAGCCCTCAGAATCAGCAAAATCTGAAGTTTTTATTCTATGCAGATAATGACAGCAGCAGTATGTATTCCCCTCCCCCAAAATGATTTTGTTTATTAAGGCTGCTCAAGATCATATTCCCCAACACAATCAATTAAAAAAAATCAAGAAAATCATCATGTAAGCCAACCTTAATTGACACGCCTTAACAATCAGACATCACACCATACAAATATGCTCCCCTAGACCCCCTGACCCCCTTGCACAGCCAACCTGTAACCAGTCAACATGTAATCCGTTCACACTAAAATACACAGCCTTAACTCCCATCACAGCTGGATTATATAAATTATAGCTACATATGTACTGGTAAAGTCTAAAATATTTTCTTTTTACACTGAAGAGTATGGGGTTGGAGTTATGGTTGTGTTTGGGTGTGATGTAGAAGACTTAGGTGGGTGAACTGTGGTTGGCGATATATTCGAAGTGGAAGGATTTTATTTGGGGATATATAAAAACATATGTATACACACTATCCCTTCACAAACAATAGTGGTTGTTTTCTTATAATACCACCACTGGGCAATAATGAAATGGTAGCATTTCAAAAACATAATTAAGTTTTCCATAAGATCTCCACTGTAGCCCTATAGAAACACTGCATGCATTCTGATTTAGCAAACAGTTTTACCCATTGTTTATTTTTTGCCCATTTATTAAGTTCTAGTGTTTAAGGATGATTTGTGTATAATAATAATAATTTCCTTTTCGCTGTCACTTGCTAAGCAAGTTTAATCACAGATATTCATTTTCACCAGTTAACTTGGGGAACATGCCCATTTGTTATATCCTCTAACAATTACATCAGATGGCACAGCCAGTAACTGTATTAAATATTTTTCTGTCTGGTTTCTTCATTGGTTCTCTTTACTCTTTGATATTTTAAGATCTATTTGAGAACACATGCAGCATTACTGTGATACTACTCTGCATTTTACCCACCATAAATTAATTCTGACAGGTTCAAAGCCACACATGGGTGCTTTACAACACTTTTGCTCTTGACACGTTTTATACTTATTGAGTATCTGTGTTGATGAGTGTTAGCTAGATGGTGCTGGAGCCTTTGCTAATATCAAAGCAGTGGTGGGGGCTGCGGAAAGTGGTGGCCAGCATCTCCCTGTGGCCTGCGCTGCTTCCCATAACTCTCATTGGCCGGGAACGGTGAACTGCGACCACTGGGAGCTGCGGGTGGCTGTGCCTGCGGACGGTCAATGTAAATAAACTGTCTCACGGCCCGCCAGAGGATTACTCTGATGGGCTGCCGGTTGCCCACCACTGCCATGACTTCTGTTTTGTTAAGCTAAATTGATTTAGCTTCTTGAGTCTATAAGGCATGTTTCCTAATTGTTCAATCATTCTTGTGGCTCTTCTCTGAACCTTGTTCAATTTTTTCAACATCCTTCTCCAATTGTGGACACCACAACCGGACACAGAATTACAGTACGGGTTGCACAGTGTTATATACAAAGATAACTTCTCCTGCTATTTAGCTTAATAAAGAGAGTATTAAGGGATGACCTGATTACAGTCTATATTAAGTACCTACGTGGGGAACAAATATTTTTAATGGGTTCTTTAATCTAGCAGAGAAAGGTATAACATGATCCAATGGCTGGAAATTGAAGCTAGATAAATTCAGACTGGAAATAAAGTCTTTTTATTTATCTTCTTGTGTGCCATAAACATAAGTCTCACAAGAAATAGTCCAATTAGAATCCAAATTCCAATGGTTGTCTTCAAATTAACTGTCCCTTCTTGAATCCTGTTTATCCTCAGGTTCCTACATTTCATTTGATTCTCCATTGTTTTAATGCTTTCAATGTAAAGGAAGACCTTTTGGGGCAAATATATATATATATAAAAACACTATTGTGCTCAGCTCTTATACAATCAAACCTGGGCCCTCATATAAAGTCTTGAACAATATCAGATTTTGATATATTTCCAAAAGTTTGAGCAAGTAGTGTGACTGAATTATTAGTAATATTACTAATATGACTTTCATAATTACAGGGAAAACATTAATCTTTGTTTCCTTGGACTGAGTAATGTGGCTAAATGTCTCGTGGGTAGTTTCTGTATTAATATGTTTGTAAAGTTGTAGAGTTATTTTTGTTTTGAATTATGTTTTGGTGTGTGATGTTTGCACAAACCATGTTTTTGTTTGTTTGAAGCTGTGGCATGGGCAGCTCAACCATGTTTGCAGCAACCAAGTCACAACCAAGCGTCCTGGATGACTTATAAAACCAATTTGTATTTGCACATGGAGGAGCCATTAGAAGGCTAATGGTCTCATAAGGGTGCAGAAGAGATGTTTTGTACCCTCCCCCACTTTTCTTTGCCTTTGGTGTTGTACCCAAAGAACAACATCTCGTCTCTGGAAAAAAAACATAGTGTCTAGATGAAAGTTCTCTTAAAATAATATAAAATAGAGTTGCACCCTTTCAATATGTCAAAATATGAGCATTCTTCTTTAAATTAATTTAATCTAAATGAATAGAATTGTATTAAGGATGCCCAGATTGTTGTTTTTGAAGCTGTATGTAAAAATCTACGATCTTTGTGCAAATCCAATGGAAAGATAATTTCTCTAGCATATTGCACAGCCTTCAACTACTAATAGAATTTGCAGCAACAATTCAAGGACATCCAAGAAGTTACACAGTGGTTGGTTTTCAAAAGTCAGCCAATAGTTCCTCCAAAGCAGGGCAAACTATTGATAGCACATGACTTATTCCATGAATTTAGCTCTTTTGTATGTTTGCGTATTCTCTGCAAATAGACTTTGATTGTTACTAATTTTTTGTTTGAAATAATTTGACGAACACTTTTGAATGTATTTCAGCGTGTGGCTTGTTTCATTGTTGTTTAACTCTGTTTATTGTAACTGTAGTGAACTTACCCACTTACTCCCTCTCCAGAGTATGTTTATTTTATGTTCCCCTGCGTGTGAGTGTAATTCCTGGGTGGACTCACTGTCACATGCCTCTGTGCCTCTACTAATTGGAGCACCCACAACTCTTGCCTCTAGAGTTTGTAGTGTTATTAAAGACACCAGCATTAACTAACATCTATGTACCACTGTTCACCTGAGTTCATGCTCACATCTATCTGAGGTAAGAGGGTGTTGGTTAGTTATACTACTCAGAGGTATATTTTGACATTAGGCACTACCCAGAGCATGGAAAAGAACATAAATTCTGCCACACCAAGTAACCCAAGCAGCCGTTGTGATTAAGTGACAATTCCTCCCTGCTTCGGATGGTAGTAATTCACTGCTGTCTTTATCTTCAGTAAATCACTACTAGCTTCTTCCCCTCCTCCCCACCCATCCTGCCTTCTTCCCTCCACACTGGCTCTGGAAGAGTAAGAATCCCTGCTTAAACCTGCACAGCTGAACTTCAAGTTCAGGTAGCCTGTGTACAGGTGCCATGGGAACCCTTATTCCCTTCCACAATTTGCTCATAGGAATGATCACAGAAAACAAATAAGAAGGGTTTCAATTGCAAATACTGTAGCCCCAGATTCTCTTTCTATTTTTATTTGAAGGCGCACTGGAGAATATTTTTGGTACTATTTGTCCAGCTTTCATACCTTAGATTACCATGACATCCCCTTGCACCACTGCTAGTAACTGTGTTGATAAGCAAATGTTGATTTTGGAATGATTTATACTTTGGGACCTTGCTGGAAATCTATGGAAAATTACTTTCCCAAAGATGTATTGCATATCTATCCTCTCCTAATATTGTCTGAACTTCCCCAAGTATATAAGCCACTGACTTTTTAACTCACAACCAGTGATTTCAGCATGTGCAGAAGCGAACACATTAACTACTTACAGTTAATAAGATGCAGTGCTGACCAATGAAGAAAGTGAATGGGGACATAACCCCGCACTCTTTTGTGTTTCTGGTATTGCTGGTGCTATATTCTCCTGATGCTTATGCACAGTGAGTACGAAGGCCGGGACTGTGGCTGGTCTTTCCCGAGGGTTGCCCTGGGGTGGAGGGACAGACTCCCCTGCTCATCTCTTCTGCATATATAACTGGTAGCCACAATCTGGCTCTATGTTTTTAAACTATACTGGAAGAGTTAAAAACATCCAGTGAACTTCCGTCTGCTCAGCTAACAAAGGCAAAGCAAAATTTTAAAGGGAAAAGACTGAAAGATGAATGGTTACAAAGTAACAGCAGCTCCAGCAGCATGAGAAAAAAGAAATCCCTGTTTTCAAAAGAACTTAGTTGGCTACATGTCTCTTCTTCTCTATCACCCTTCCAAATGTTATGATTTTTGCTGGGTAACATCTTTTAAAATGTAAATACACCTCTAAGAACAAAGTCATATTTTTAATTTTTTTTAAGTGTTAACCAAAAACAGTCTCATGTTCCTCCTTTTGTTCACCTTTGGGCTTTGGTCACATTGTACAAAGACTAAATTGAAGCTGTGATGAATAAAAGGCACAAGGCAATCAAGGACTGACGAGAGACAGTCCACTGAGCAGCCAGCCATTGTGCTTTTCAGAAAGTACTAGCTCTCCAAATTAAAGACGTAATTGAAGACATGGAGATTAATATAAAACAAAAGCCAGTGACAGCACAATGAAAATCTTACCATTGTACTTATAAAAGAGTATCCCATTGCTCAGACTAAATGAAAGAAGTTAATGCTGGACATCTTGGCCAGGACACCATTGAGGAAAAGATTCTGTCTCTGTGAGAGGACTTCAAAGGTTAACTAAGAGGGAAAAATGCATCATAAATAGAACACTGTGTATTATGAGAGACGTGATCAGCTTTACTGGACAGCTAGCTACTGTGCACAAAAGAATAGTCTCCGGGGACACATCGATAAAGGAACTAAACCAGCAAAAGAACCACGAAATTTGTTAGAGGAATATCTTCATCTTCCTAATGCAATGAAAGCATTTTAAACAGTACTTTTACTATAAAATCCCTCTTATTATAATATGTAATATAAATGGTGGGAGCTATGGCCTACTAATAAATCTAATGGTTTGTGGTCTTCGGGCAATATTATGCCACCTTTTACATCTATGAAACCTGGTGAAGTCAGGAGGTGAACAGAGAAGTAACTGAAGGCCAAATTTGGTTCTAAACTTGCCCTTAACATTATTTGCTGGTGGGCAGTGCCCTTACATGTAAAGTATTCTGTGGCCAATGTGATACCTGCTTTTTTCCTTTTCCCATTCCACCTCATGTTTTGGTATCTGCCCCCACCCACATGCTTGGAGGAAGTTTTGTCAGGCAAGCCAGAACAAGCTGCTGTGCTTGAATTGTTTTGAATTGTACTAGAATAGGTAAATTTGCAGCTTCCCTCACCAAGAAACCCAGTGCATCATTTTTGTCACCTTCCCGCACACGTCCAACCCTCAGTTCAGTTCATTGCTGGAGCAACAAGGACTGCTTGCCTTGGTCACACGATCATTACATTTGTAATGCAGTAGCTCCCGCAAACTTCAATCAGACCTGGTCCCCCTGGTCCTCGGCACAATAAAAGCACAGAGTAAGATACATTTCTTGGCCTGAAGATTTTACCAGGGCATGAGTTTTCAAAGCAATCACGTGACAAATTTCAAAGTACCATAGAGAAGAAGAACAGTGAATAGAATAATCTAGAAGAAACAGCTGGCTAATGAAACACTATTTAGACTTTGTTTTGTTAATGCAGGCAGTAAGATTGATGTCACTGGTCTCACGCTGTGAAATCAACATTAGTTGAAAAGGGTAAGATGAGCAAAAACTAATTCATGGTGTTGCTCAATGATATGAGAAAATTGCACTTTAAAAGGCTTTTCAGTGATGTCACTACTATACTTATAATAAGATTATATAAAGTGACATTAACCTGATAAAAATTCAGAGAATTTTAAATAATATATCCTAATGTAAAATATTTAAAGAAACTTTAAGTGTACTGTCGACATGGACTGTTTGGACTGTTTTGTGATCCCCAGAAGTCTCACTTTATTCTGGAAATATGGTCACCATGCACCTGTTCCAAGTTCCAAAAATGGGATGAATAATGCTTGTTTTATGCCTAATCTACTCTACCAGCCATACCAGAGTTCTCAACCTTTTCAGAACAGGGACCCCACGTTACAACAGAAAAAAGTTCCTGGGCCATTCTTTCATCTAACTATTAAGAAAGGGAGGGTGATATTCAGACTCCCCTCCCCTGGTCTACTTGGGGCTCCCTGGGCTTGTTTGTAGCCCCTAGTTTGGTAACCCATGAAACTGGACAAGGCAGTTAATAGCATAACTATGGTACCTGTATCTGTTCGCCAAGTGAACTGGTGAAGGATGAAGAAAACACTAATGTTGGCAGGAGACTTATACTACTGGACATGGTAAAGAACAAGAACCTTCTGCTCTGCAGAAAAGATGGGGATAATTGGTCTGCTGCCTTTAGCCTCAGAAGTCCCAAGTCCCCTACGGGAATGAAAACAGATCTGCCTCTTCTTTTCTGACAGTGGATCCACAGTAAGCCTGAATGAGGCCAAATTATTTTGCCCAAATGTTAGTAGAACAATGTGTTACATTGGAAGCTCCTTGGTGAGGGATTGTTTCTTGCAATTTTTTTACAGAGAGCTCAGCATGCTGGGGCTCCGGTCCTGATTAAAGTTTCTGGGCTCTACTGCAAAATACATGTTTGATTATGATAATACAGCATATATCCATTTGAGGTGAATGTTAGGCCATTTTCACCATTCTGCACCAGGATGAAACCAAGACCTTTTAAAATTGTTAATGAAAAACGAGAGAGAACAACCCCAGAATATAGCTCTACATCAGATAAAGCAGGGACTTGAACCAGGATCCTACAGCCCAGGGGAGTGCCCTATCCACTAGGCTGTTAGCTTTAGTGATTGTGTTTTCTCTCTGGTTTTGACCTGAAAACACTTCCCAACAAAAGTTTTGTTGAAACCGAGCCTTTCACACACCAAGTTTTGGTTTCAACAAATAAGCATTTTCTGACCACAGTATCATTTTGTTGAAAAATTCCTGGGCAGCGCTAGTTGTGAGGCCAATTCACCATTGAACCATATGAGTGAGCATTTTTCATATTAGGTATATAGGTTCCTGTCTATCACACGGCCAATCTGGGCAGAAAGGGAAAGGTGATACAAAAGAGGCTACCTTAGAGGAAGGGAGTATCCCCTCCGCTCCCAGCTGGCTGGATCTGGAAAGGTCTTGAATGGTTGTTGCCAAGTAGTTTGAGTTGATTTGCTCTGGTTTTGAGTATTTGGGAATAAAGCAAGCCTTGAAAAAAAGGATGTGAAGAAACTTTTAGTTGTGACTGTTTTTCCGTGCTGGCTTGAGAGTATGTACATTAGCTTATGTATATCATCATTTTGGTACAGGTTGCTTGGGAGTGTCCTTTCAATAACTTGTAAAGATGAGCTGTCCTGATCTGTGTCTTATGAATGTGTCTTATTGTGCCTGGCCTTAGATATGTGCTGCATGAAATTAATATTCCTTATAAGTTTTTACATCTTAAACTGAAAATAAAAAAAACTATAGAGAACAATAAGAGCTATCAGGCTGACTTGTATTTTAGTTGAGTTGATTGTGTTCCAAATGTTCACAATTTGCATTGTCACCTTTCAAATGACTGTTAAAGAAACATTCTTTACCTCCTTTGTACACTTGCTTTCCTCTGTCTTGGTCAGTAGGTGAACAATCAGCCCCTGTTGCCGGGTCGATGGGTTAGGCAAGCTTAGGGTGACCATACGTCCCATTTTGGCCAGGACAGTCCTGTTTTTAAGCCCTGTCCCATCCATCCAACTTTTTTTGGCAAAAGTGGACATTTGTCCCATTTGCTCTTGCCAACTGATTAAGTTGGCAAGAGCAAATGAGGCAAATGCTCACTTTTGTCAAAAAAGTGGGTTGTAGAGGAATGTGCGGAAGGGAGCAAATGGCTGTGTGGGCCGGGGGGGGGGGGGGAGGACTAGGGCAAGGGGTAGCCCGGGCTCAGACGAGCAGCAACACCAGTCCTGCGTTTGAGGGGTGTGTGCCTCAGGCGAGTGACTGGGGCCAGTTCTGGGGGATAGAAGGGAGCTCAGGCTAGCCCCACATGGTGTCCCGTTTTCCCTTTGGGAAATATGGTCACCCTAGGCAAGCTGAACATGTAACTTTTTAGGTGCTATAAGGTTTGAATTTTTACACAATGAGCATCTTCAGCTTTGGTTTGTGTTTGGTAATGTTGCTTTAAAGAAACTCAGCTGGTGAGGAAAGCTGCAATGCCTGAATCTGCCATGGTGTGGTAACAGGAGTAATGAGTAAACAACAAGCCAAAAGAAGGCATGTGGTATTGTAAAATAGCAGATACCTTGGGCTTTCTTATGTCAGCCATGATGCAAAGCAGAACAATTTCGAGATATGTATTATCAGACTATGGTGCAGCAATTGTACTAAGTGAAATGTTTTATTGGGATTATAAAATGACAAATCATAATCAAGGAATATCTCCAAGTCAAAAGAAAACATGATGGCAACAAACCCACAAAAAAGAGACTTCCCTAGTGTAATTTCCTTACCTTGTCTCATGGTGCCTATGTATTGCAGCATAATAGTATGTAGTATAACAACACATATGACATAAAAGGGGAGGGATAACTATATGCCATCAACAAAGGTATAACTAACAATATTTAGAAGCTGTGCATAAACACAGGACCCAATCCTGCTTGTTTTACTCATATCAGTAGTGCGTTTAGGCCAAATTCCTCTTAGTGTAACTCCAAAATAGCTAATTCAGTTATCTTTCAAATGATAGAAATGCTACTATGATGTTTAAAACAAATTACAAAGAGTGATGCAGATGTATTTCATCGTTCGCATTATATTAACAATGAGTGAATCCAGCACATGTGGGGCTTAATATTTCTTTGTATGTACCTATTAGCCACATGAAATGTAAGCTCTCTCCATGTTTAACACCTATGTTTTCTTCTGTGGACCAAATCTTGATTGATATACTCACATGAGTTATCCCATTGAAGTAAATGGGTCAGATTCTGGCCTAGTGTAAATCCATTGATGCCTCCCAACCCACTCCCACATTATACTAAGATCCACTTTTACAGGCTCAAATGTACTAAACAGTCACCATCTAAACACAACAGCCTGAGTGAAAGGGGACAGGATTATATTAATCAATGATTTCTTTGATTTTCTGGGTGCACAGTGGTCACATTTAAAATGTCATAATTTACCAAGAGGTACCAGCCTGCTCTGAGGTACACACTATACTCAGAATGGGAAATAGCCAGGGTATCTCAGATACTTTAGCATGGTACAGTAACTTTTGCAATATGCTGTCTTTTCAATGATGCTGACAGTCTTTGTTGCCCTTAACTTTATTTGCATGAACTTGTTTTTCTGCGGTGGTTAATTTACCAATTTCTCTAATGCACATTGTACATTCTGTTCAGCTTTATAGGGGCGCGGTTGCAACAAAGTGGACCTGATTCTGCTCCCATTCTCCCACTAGAATTAGTGGCAAGACTTTCATTGATCTTTGTGAGAGCAAGATTGAATCTCCTGTGTAAGTTTTCTGACTGATTTATTTATTACTATCTGAATATATCCTGTATGGCACTTTAAATCACCCTTTTTTAAAAAAGCAAATGTATGGCGGACCTGATTCTCCTCTCGCTATGAGTATAATTCATCCCTGTGCAGAGGACCAGCAAAAACCTTTTGCACCACTTGAATCCTATGTTGGATACGAGAACTTGGCTTCAGTTGAACTATTTGCATGAATAAAGAATATGTGTCTGAGCATTTGTCTCACAGTTGCACCTGTAATCAGTAAGTCTAAATTAATAGTCATTCTGAAGTATTAAATAATAATTCACAGAATATTAAATAATAAGGAAAAACACCCATTAAATGATATACTAAACATACTAGACTTTAAGTTACAAGTTTTAAAAAGAGAAGATTATAGTTCATTATATATAATGTTTGGGAAAGGAGATTTGGTAGCATCCTATGTGAATTGTTTGAAATTAAGATACTCGGAACATACCGATGTTATGAGTGAAACGTTCGAATACTGTATGTGCCCAGGGTTTTATTAGTCATAAGTCATGCAGGCAGACTTGTAGAAAAGATCTTTACTGAGCATGCAAGAGGCGAGTGTTACTGGCAGAGAAGCTTATATTTGTCTAGTAGTGGCCTGTCCCCAGTTTATATTCCACAGGACCCCCCTCCCTCATGTCAACTAGCCTAGGTCCCTGACCCTCTTTCTCGAGTTCACTCAGCACATTGCACAGAGTAGTAATTACACAACAGTTTCCCAGAATAAAATACACCTCTATCCTGATATAACGCTGTCCTCGGGAGCCAAAAACTCTTACTGTGTTATAGGTGAAACCGTGTTATATCGAACTTGCTTTGATCCGCCGGAGTGCGCAACCCCTAGAGCGCTGTTTTACTGCATTATATCCCAATTCGTGTTATATCAGGCCACGTTATATTGGGGTAGAGGTGTAGTAGATGAGTGATGCAAGTCTTATTTTGTTCAGTTTCATTTTATTTAGTCTGATCATGGGAGGTCCTGATTGAACTGATAAAGCACCGAAGGCCTCTAGCTGCCTCTGAAGTCAGTGAGATCTTGCAGGGTCTGGCCCTCTCAAGCCACAGATTTGTTTTCTGGTATATTCATCAACAAGGTTCATCCTGTAGGAATCTTTGAATGGGTGTCTGATGCTGAGAGTGGATGAGCATCCTCCTCCACAGTGTGGGAAATTATTGTAGTTTGTGCCAAAGTGCCCAGGGACCCCAGTTGTGGATCAAGGCTCCATTGTGCTAGGTGCTGTACACCTGTAACAAAAATGTGGTCCCTGTTCAGAAGAATTTACAAGTATTCAGCATCTCTCAAGTCTGGGCCCAACACTAACTTTTTTGGAGAGCAGTCAGTCTAGACTTCAATGAGAGTAAGTTCAGGTACTAAAGATGGGCCTGATCCTTCGCCCATTGAAGTTATTGGAATTCCCTTATATTAGAATCTGATTGTTGTGTATTATTATACTGCTGATTTTTCTTCATATCATGATTTATTAATAGATTTTTGTTTAAAATAATCCCATGAGACACTTTAAGGTGGTAGGTATTTACTAATTCCCCACTTTTCAACTCCACTTGTCAATCTTCCCTGGTATTAGTCTAGTGCAAATAGGAATGAACAAATTTATTACCTTTTTTACTTTCCCGAGAAATGGGTAGTACAAGAATGATAAAAACACACAGGAATGAATAGGATTAAGAAAATTAAATGCCTCTGTCTTGCCACAAAGTGTCACTTTTGCGCCATTCACTTATGAACTGGATAACAGTTCTCTGGGGCAGGAAAAGGTATGTATATTATGGAGAAGCCTGAAAAATCTGGATGTGGTTTGTTATTGCTGTTTGAAATTTCTGTATATACATCCAAAGTAAGTCTGCTGATTTTTTAATTAGAAACAAAAATATCTAAAAAAACAAATAATAATAAACTGAAACAATAACATGTCTTTAAAATTCCCTAGAGAATAGATCATGGTCATGAAATTACTGACACCTGAAGAGATCAGCTAGAAACCATTTTATGCCATTTTCAGTGCTTGTTTGTTAGAAGTTTATGATGTGCTAAACCCTCAGCATTAACTCACTGGATCCTTTACCTGAATCATAAAGACAAACTTGTGCCCAAAACAGCAAAAAGCAGATGAGTCACGAAGACAATATCAGCACTTGTTCTAATGAGCAAAAAGAAAAGAACTCTTTGTAGAAAGATCCATGTTACTGTTAGGCATGCCAAGATTTTAAATGTAGAAGTAAAATATCATATAGTACATTAGTGTACTGCAGTTTATATATTGGACTAGTTAGTACCATTATTGATTTGTGTAGCATCAAATGTTGTCCAGCTCCTCCATTTCTTGTGGAGTTTGATAATTAATAATGAATTTGCATAGTGCTTTACTTTCTGTTTTGGACACTTCTCAAATTTATTCATTATTCAAAATTATTTGCCAAATTACTCGAGGGTAAAACCCATCCCGATTCATAAGGCCATTACAAGGTCCTTGAGACCTACTTGAAGCCAGATTTTGATATCCTTACTCATATTTAGTATCTTACTCCATAAGTAGTTCTGTTGTCTTCAATGGAACTATTCACTGTAGCTAAAGGTTTTGCTATCTGACCCTTAAGCCAGTATGAAGTGGTGCATATGCCTTGTGCTGGCCTCTGAATGGGGTAGGTTTGACCTTCAGTGAATATTTTTTGGTTTATTTGTGTGCTGTTAACTGTGAGTACTGGATATTCGGAATATTAAATGTTTTGTCTGGATATGAGGTCACATGGTTAGCTTGTTTCCTCACACTCTTTGAATCAGTTTCTTGCTTAGAATACTCGCTACTAAACATTTGAAATTTTGTTTTCTGAGTATATTGCAAAATTCACTTAAAACTGGTTATTTAACTAGCACTCATGCAAGTAAACATGCATACTAGCATATAAAGGGAGGGTAAACCCTAAGGGAATGTGAACACAGTCTGTGAACTTGTTTAATAATTTAAACTAATATTAGTGATTTTTGCACTATTCATCCATCTCTCATTTCTTCACAGAATCCATGTTTTGTTGACACCTCCTCCCTGCTCCCCTTCTCCCCCCACCCCCGCAACAGACTGGAGGAATCTGAGTAACAGTGTCTTTGGAGGAGTTCTTATTCTGACCTGCAGAGAGATTGTTGCTGTTCCCAGTAGAATCCAAACTCCAAAGGTATGTCGTCTTCTCTCACTGACTTGGAAAAAAATCTTATCTAAAATGTGAACTGAGACAGTTCCTCAGCTGGAGTACACTGCCTTGAAAGTTTTTCTCAGACTAAAAACTAGCTGTAGGATACACTGAACCAAGACAATCATCTGCATGGTTTAGAATGACATGCAGATTCTGAACAGGAGTTGTTCAGTTGATGAATTGTTGATATGAATAGTGCATATGTGGGACAGAACCTCAGCTGGTGTAAACGAGTGTAGCTCCACTGAAGTGAATGGAGCTGTGCTGGTTTACTCTAACTGAGGACCTGGACCTATCATTATAAACAAAATCAAATATCTTGATGTAATTCACTATATGCCGATGGATTTTTAAAGCTTATCTGTGAACTCTGTGAGATCTGAGAAAAAAACCTCTACCAGACAAAGCAATGGTGGGAGATAATATAAAGCTGAGGATCAACTTGGTAATAAATGTGGCTAATCTTTTTATTCAGTGGCATTCCAGAGTCAGAAGTGAATCTGAATTTCTCAATATAAGCTCAAAGACCATAAAGCAGGTTTGTTTACCATCTGCACCATCCTTTCATTCCCTAGAGGCCTATGAAAAGACAGGCTCTAACAATGGAGCACAAGCTTGCTGAAAGCAGCAACAGCAAAGCTCTGAAGGCAAAGCAGCATCTCTCTGAACAGCAGTTGAAGTGGGAGAAACAGCTTGTTTTTCTCCCACAGGTCTGAACAATTGACACATGTTTACATGACTGAAAATGGGTAGAAACAATTCTCATGAGGCCATAGTCATGGCTATATTATAGCAGCAAAGACTGCGATTTCTGCAGATCCTGAGGAGGTATTTTTTTAATTCTTTAAAACCTTTTATATCCCAGCTCAAGGACTAGGTGGGCTTAAATTCTATGATCTCTACAGAATTCAAGAAGGAAAGTTGATGACTCCTCGTGGTGCGCATTGAAACTGTGCATTTTAATCTAGAACAGCAATCTTTGAGTCAGCAGAAACCACTTTTAAATAGATTTATTAAAAGCTTGAAGAGCAAAAGCTTCATTTTCCAGTGTTTTCTTTTGTATTCAGTGTGGCTGTGTGCTCATTATAGTCACACAGTTAAACAGAATACTTAAGAATGCAAATTTCTTTTCTGTATGGCACTTGAAATTCTAATGCTGAGCCAGCATGCAAGCACAACCTGCCATCAAGACTGGTTATTAGATTGATGTACTGTAAGCACCGTCTCTTGTTTCATCAGATCCTTATGATCTGTGGTATATTAATTAAGGTCTCAAATCCTGTTCTTAGGAAAAAAAATTCTAAAGTACAAATTAGCATTAATCATTATCTGAAAATGTCTATAATTTGCCTCCAGCATATGATTCCTTCTCTGTGAAACAATAAACACATGTATGTGTAAGAGATATAGCGTACCAGAAGGTGTGCAGGAGAATGTAGAGGACCAGGTTATTTGGTGATAAGAGGGGGAAGGACTGTCTTGTAATTTAGATGCTAGACTGAGGATAAAATGGGCATAATACTTCCCTAATTTACAGAGGTGGGGTTAGGATTAATCATTAATGTTTGTATGAAAGCTAGGGAATAATAGTAATATTGCACAGTGCTCAGTCACTACAATGATTTTGAGTGTACATGGGAGAGAATGGGGAGTTGTCCATATAGGTAACTAGATACAGAGCTAACTTTCAAAGTAAATCTTGGATGTAATATTGTCCCTAAATCCCGTTATAATTTCACAAATTATGGAAGTATAGCATTTTCCATGAATATTCCAAGAGTACACTCAATTGATAGTAGTTTTAATATTTGTCAGTTATCTACTTAATTACCTAAAGCCAGAAGAATAATCAGATTGTTTCTAAACTACAAAGGCTTATTTAGAAACACAGGGCAACCCTGAAGAATTTCCTCAATGAAACATCACATTGACTTCAGTGGATTGACTTTACTTCCTGAGCAAAACTAAGTAAGGTCTGTAGGGTCCATCTCATAATGAAGAATCAAAACAGTATAATACTGATGTACATGGTATACCTATCCTTAGTTAAATGAAGGAAGGTATCTGCAGTATGCCAGCCATTCTGTTGCTTCAGAAATAGAACTAAGAGTAACCCATGATCTAGTATATTACTTTTAATAAAAAGCATTGCATAACAACCACAAAAATCAATTCCTAGATGTCACTGCACTCTGTGAACAGTCTTACTCAATTTGAGTGAGAGACAACATATGCCCCATGTGTATCTGGTCCTGTACCTCTTTGGACTGAGTAAAGCAATTTTAGTAGCAGTGTTGTTGATTCTCATTTGAAAAAGAACAGTGGCTTAAAATATATCTTTTAAACTGTATTTTTTTTGCATAGATTTACATGGATTGCCTCTGGTTTTGAATGAGTAATTTTGCATATGCAGTTGTGTGTGCTCACTATTTTCTGCCACTGTCATTTACAGGAATAAGTGGTTTAATCTGCATATGCAGATAGAGTTTGTACAAGCAAGATCTAGTACTCAGAAAAATGCACATGCATACGATTTGTATGCAGAAACTAATTGTACACAGAGAGGCCACTATCGTGGTCACCAAAATTTGTGAATGTATGCCCAGGCCATTACAACAGAACAACATGCAGGAGCTTCAGTTAAACATATAAGTACAATATGAGAAAACATACTGCTGTGCTTAGGAAGACCTCAAGGAACAATACGGATGCAGTGTGTCACTTACGGGTATTTTAAGATCTTCAGAAAGGTACCATCTGTGTGAGTAAACATGTCATTCCAGATGAACACTAGATCAGTTTTAGGTATTCCAGAAGAAGAATGGTGAGCAAAGTCTTCTGAGTGGAAGATCTTTGAGTTTAATTTGAGCTTCTAACTTTGGTGTGCATTAAGACTGTTAAGGCTTCTAAATGTCATCAGTGTTGGTATACCATGGCTACCAAGTTAAAGAAAATACATTTTGTGGTGGTCCCACTAGATTCAAAACAATACTGTGGGTTTTTTAAATAACCTAGTGTATATAAATTATGGGCTGAGTTATGTTCTTGAATACATGAATGCAATTCCCATTGATGTTGAAGGGATGGCTGAGAGAAGTTGAATATAAGGTACAAATTAAAAAACGTAGGGAATAGAAGGGAAGCTAAGGGAATCAAAGATATCTCAATGGTCAATGAGGTTAAAGACAACCAAGGCATTTTTAAACCTATTAGGAACATAATAAACCCTAGGTCAGCTATAGGTCTGTTGTTAAAAGCAGATGATAAAACAGTAAATAGTGATTCAGAAAAGGCAGAAATGTTCTATAGATATTTCTGTTCTGTATTTGTAGCAAAGCATGAGGCTATATCCATCCCATATCATGTTTTGGATGGAATAGAAACTTTACCATCTGTAACAAAGGAGGATCTGAGTCCATATCTACTGAACTTCAATGTTTTCAACAGCCCCAGGGAGCCCACTAGTGTTAAAGTGCTGAGGTGCTATCTGAACCACTAGTGTTACTTTTTAACAAATCTTGAAAAATTGAGGAAATTCCAAAGGATTTGAGGTCTGCTAATATAGTTCCAATATTTATAAAGGGTAAAAGGGATGACCCCTAGAGCTGTGGACTAGTTAGTCTGACACTGATCCCAGGAAAAATAATGGAATGATTAATTCAGGACTCTATCACCTAAGAATTAGAGGCTAAAAACATAATTAATTCCAGTTAACGTAGTTTCATGGAAGGCAGGTCTTGTCAAACAAACCGTTTTTTTTTATGGGATTACAGATCTTGTTGATATAGGCAACTGTGTTGATATAGAATATGTGGATTTCTCTAAGGCATTTGACTTGTACCACATGACATTTTGATTAAAAACTTGCATTATATGAAACTAACAGGGCACATATGAGATGGATTAAAAACAGACTCACTGATAGATCTCAAAATATAGCTACTACTGGGGTGAAATCAATAAGCAGGGTCGTTTCTAGTGGAGATTCGCAGGGCCTGGTTCTTGGTCTAATACTATTTCAATATTTTTTTTATCAATGATCTAGACAATGATGTGAAGTCTTTGCTGGTAAAGTTTCCAGAAGACACAAAGATTGGTAGGGTAGTAAATAATGAGGAGGACAGGTTACTGCTGCAGAGTGATCTCAATCTCCTAGTTAAATGGTCGCAATCCAGCAAAGTGTGTTTCAATACAGCCAAATGCAAGGTAATACTTTTGAGAACAAAGAACTCAGGATGGGAGACTCTGTCCTGGACTCAGAGAAGGACTTAGGTGTCATCGTAGATAACCATCTCACCATGAGCTCTCACTCCAATGCTGTGGCAAAAAGGGGTAATGCAATCCTTGGATGTATAAAAAAGGGGTATCAATCAGAAGCAGAGAAGCTATCTTGCCTCTGTAGCATTGCTATTAGACTGCTATTAGAAGTGCCTCTCCAGTTATGGTGCCCACACTTCAGCAGAGAGATAGCAATATTGGCAAAAGTACGTAGGAGGGCCACAAGTGATCCAGGGGCTGGAAAAGCCTCACGATGTGAGGCTTAAAGAGCTCAGACTATTCAGTCATAAAAAGAGATGGTTGAGTTGATCTGATCCCTGTGTATAGGTACTTACACGTGAAAAAAATATAATAGTGAGGGGCCTTGTCAGTCTCTCTGACAAAGACATAACAAGATCCAGTGACTGGAAGCTGATGTTAGACAAATTCAACCTTGAAATAAAATTCAATTTCCTATTAGTGAGAGTAATTAAACATTGGAATAGCTTACTAGGAGCTAGACTTACTGTCACTTGGAGTCTTTAAAATGAGATTAGTTGTTTCTAAAGTGTATGCTTTAATCCCGCTCTGGGGAGAAATTCTACAACCTGTGTACGTAGGGGGTTGGACTGGATGGTTGTGGCTCTTTTGGCCTTGAAGTCTATGGATCTGTGAATCTATGAATCCTGTCCATTCCTTCCCACCCTTCCTGGACCATGAAGAGGACAGGAAGTTCTGCATTGCTCTGAGCATGCTCATAACACTTGCAGCTCTGCAATAAAACAGTGACTATAAGTGAATCTTATGCTTCAGGACTTCAACTTGTCACCTGCTGTGGTCAGGAAGGAGTTTTCCCCCCTTATTTCACAATTGTGTATGTAGATGTATTTTGGTTTTTGATTTGTTTTCAATCCTTCCTCTGAAGAATGAGTGATTGGCTACTGCTGGAGACACGACTCTAGAGGGGTGGACAATGACTCTAAGGTGATACAGACAATCCTTTCTAGATGCCTGGTTCTATGTCTTATTCGCGTGCTCAGGGTCAAACGGATTATCGCATTTGGGATTGGAAAGGAATTTTTCCCCAGGTCAGATTGTCAGAGACTTTGGATATTTTTAGCCTTCCTCTTCAACATCAGGAGTTGTTTGACCTCCTAGAATCCTCTGGGAATGTCTCACCTAATTAATTCCCTGCCATTGCCGGGGCTACAGGTATTGGTGGGATCTCAGTCTCTTCTGTTTTCTGCCTGTGGTGCACAATAGTTTAGCTTCCTGAGAACTGAAATCTTTTGTCTAACCCAAATTATTAAGGCTCAGTCTAGAGATAACTGGGTAAAATGTAATGGCCTGTGATAGACAGGAGGTCAGACTAGATGATCTAATTGTCCCTTCTGGCCTTAAATTCTATGAAACTCCAACCTGGGCATCTAAGTCCATATTTAAGGCACAAAATACAAGCAGCCAGATTGTGACCTAACTTTGCAGCTGTGCAAGAGAGTGAGGGGGCATTAAGACACTTCCTTACTCCTTGAACCCGCTACCCGGATTAGAGATAGCAGCCTGGGGGAGGACAGCAGGGTCACAATCTGTCTTTTAGTGTGTTTGAAGGGCAGCATAACTACACAATGCCACTTGCTGGGGTCTCATGACAAAGCCACAATTGAACACTGCCAATGGTGCTGAGCTCCCATTGACTTCATTGGAAGTCATAGGTGCTTAGCAACTTACTTTAACTATGTGGATTTAGATGATTCATTTGAGGCACCCATATTTGGAAAATGTTGGCCTATGTCTGGGTGATGGAGAGAAAGTATTGGTTAGGAAACAGTCTTCAGTTTCAAGTTTTCAGTGAGTTATTTACAGCTAAAACAAAGTTAGAAAATTGTAGGACATTCCTTGAAACTGTCTCTCTTGCCCACTCATTTTTATTCCAAGCCAGTTATAACTGCCTTTGTACAAGATATTCTCTGACAAAAATTTCATTGCATTTTAAAATTCGTTTTAACCAGTCTTAAACTGAATTTAATAAATTTTACATGTCTCAGCCTCACAAATGCTTTCACAGAGATCAAACGCTCTTTTCCCGACAAATTTCTCTGCACGAGATCACAGATGAAGTGAAATGAATGTGATGGTCTTGGTCCCTCGTGGCACTTCTCTATAATAAATCAACCACTACTGTCATTCACCATTGTTCCTTATCTGGTCTAATGCAATACTGAAAAAGGAATGGGGTTTGTATATTGCATATATATTACCTTAAGCCCTCAAGGAAAATCTGGATTTGTAAAGCCACAAAATATGTTTACAAAAAAGACCTGCTGAGCAAGATGTCACTCAAGTTAAGATTCCCTGTGTACCATTTTAACCAGTAATGATTAAGGATATGGGGCTAAGTGGTATTGTTTATACCTTTGCTTCTCTAGCCTCTTAACCTTTAAAAGACCACAAATAGCTTTTCTTTAATATTAAGTTTAAGAACTTTTTTTAATTTCAAAACCTCTATCCCATTGCAGACTGATTTGCTGCTGTTTGCTTATATGTTATTAATTACCTGGAACATAAACCAAACTTACTTTGTAAAATTGTCATTGTGCCAATTCTGGCGCTCCTTACTCAGTCCATGCTTAAGCAAAGCTCCCGAAGACATTATTGTTCTCAAGAAGCTGACTGTATATGGGCATGTAAAGAACCCTCTGGCCTGCACATAGCATTATGGATGTGTAGGTGTGCTCAAGAATTTCATTCTGGGAAGTATTTCTCTTTTGAAGGTACTGTTTTCTATGTATGAAATTATCGCTGGGCGGGTAGACAATGAGCAGCTTTGTACCTGAGCATCTTTAATCTAAATGTGTAAAGGGGGATGGGCTTCCAAAATGATAAATGTGATTTTATGAGGACTAATAAACCAGCTTCAAACCATTAACTAGCATGAATGAGCAAGGTGAGGATGGATTCATTAGTTTTTAAACAGAGCTCTCTTTGTCACTCTCTTCATGTCTTTTTCTATCCTAACTTAAGGTCCATAAACACTTGAACAGGTACTGATTGGTTAGAAACCAGCATCACAGAATCACAAAAGGAAGATCATGCTTCATCATCTTGATTAATATCTTTGAAGAGGTATCAATTAGACCAGGAAGCAGGAGACATAACTGATTTGGACTTCAAGAAACTTTTGATACAGGGCCTTTGGATTTACAAATACAAGGAAAAGCTTCACAGATTGTTGGGATTAGAAGAGACTTCCTGGATCTTCCAGTTCAGTCCTTCACATAATTACAGTCAAGGTTAGGAATATTAGTTTTAGCTTCTTTGACTATCTGCTCTTCAGGGTAGGCACTGTGTTTTCATGCGTTTCTACAGGGCCTAACACAACATTGATCTGATCCTGACCTGGGCCTACTGGTGTTTCTGTAATATGTATGTTAAATAATAATAGATTTTTATTCAGTAGACAAGTTTAAGAGGGGATAGAGTTGGAATAGATAGCGGATCATAGTAGTGGTTTATATTCAGTTCTTACCGAAGCAAAATTCCCATTGAAATCAATTAGTGCTTTACTGAGTAAGGACTGAGTAGAATCCGAGTAAAGATTTCAGTTCTTTGCAGAGGCTTTTGAATGTGATAAGTGCAGGACAGATTCTACTGGTGACACCAGTTGAAGCTGCTACAGGGAACATGTCAGGATAATTAGACAAACAACTTGATTGAAAAAGAACAAAACATTGCTAGGCGAAAAGCCTAAGTGAAAAGTATGGCCGCATCCCATCATGACACACACAACATTGTGTTGCATTTTTTCCTCTCTGAAGCAGTGTTTGAGGTAGCTGTCTCTCATGATTTCTTTTAGTCATTGGTAAGATAAAACCCTGGAATGGGATAAAAAACCCCATCTCTCTTCCCTGGATTTATCAGTGAGTCTCTTGCCTGCCATCCCCTGTAAAGATTGTGAATATTTGCTCTCTCCAATCCCATTTAAATTGTTAGACAATTTAGTGCCATTGGTGCCCTTGCACATCTGAGCCACTCCTGGCTAGCTTTCAATGGGTCTGACTGGTTGGGCAAGCCACCACAGAGGTAAATGTTTCCTTTACCTTAGCAAAGCCTATAGATTGAAATGGCCAATGATTAATTTGTTCAGATTCCCATCAAAATTCATGACCCACAGATGTGCATTGCAAACCATATAAGACACCACTGGGCATGTCTTGTCTAATATTTTTTTCCACAAAAAACTGTATGAATGACCCAACCAGAAGCAGCTTTCCATTGCTGAACTAACATACGTGTATTATCTTCTGGCTGTCAGGCCTTATTTGCAATGAAGTATAGATCTCTCCTGGGTTCTTTCATATGCTAGTACAGTTCATTTCCTTTTGGCCTTTATTGTTTATATGACCTAAGTGGTCTCTAAGGTTAATTATCCCCATTACTCACAAGATGAGGTTTACAAAAACCATAGCCCATGAATGTCTGGAGGGGTGGGCAAGTTGGATGAACCCAGAATTGAAAACAATGATCCAAATTCACCCTTGGTGTAACTCCATTGAAACCAATGGAAGGATTAATTTTGCCTAATTTGGTTTTGTGCATTATTGCTTTGCAGCTTAAAATAGGAAGTCTTCAAATAAACACTTTTTTGGTGGTGGTTGTGATTTTCATCTAATGTACAGAATGGAAGGGTACAACCAGTGCTTAATTTGTAATGAAAGAGTTGCCGGGGCTCAGGGTGACTGATGTGGCAAGCCCAGAGGTGCTGGGGCTATGAACTGCCAGGCCCAGAGGGGCTGGGGCTCAGCCTGGAAAGCTCTGGTGCAAATTAAGCACTGGATACACCTCTAAAATGACTGGAGATTTCCACTTTTAGGGTTCCCCCTGTCAGAATGTGGGTTGCCACCTTTTATACTGTCCACTCAGGTAAAGTCATTGCAGTATGATGTCAATGTCATGATGTTACATTGCCATTTTGTGTCAGTATTTCTGCCTCATCTTAGGGTTGGACTCTATAGAAGTGCAAGGCCCAAATAAAGAGACTTTGCCTGCCAAAGCACTACAAAAATACTGAATATTCATTCTTAACCTCTGCGTTAACAGCAGGGAACCCATGTAGCAGGCCTAAAGCCACCTAAAGCAGATAGGAGGAGGAACATTAAATGTGGCCTGATTTTCCCCCACACTCCTCTACAGCCAAAGTCCTACATGTGGGTTAATGCTGTAAATGGAACCATTAATCACGCACACATCTATGGACACACCTCCCCAGCACTCTACATTCCCCTATTGAGACCAATTATAGAAGGTAATTCTGCAGCTTGCAAGGGTGTTCTGCGTACCCTCTGCAAGGTCACAGCTAATTTTCTCCCTGTGGAGTAAATACATTGTTTCTTCTGCACTCGGCCCTTATGCCCTTGAGTAATCAGCCTTGGTATTGGATCCATGGTGTTTTCTATCTGAGGATTTCAAAGTGTTTTGCAAATATTAATTAATAAGCATGTGAGGTAGGAAGGTATTTTTAATCCCATTTTACTGATGGAGAAACTGAAAGCACTAAGAAGTTAAGTGAATTGGCCAAAGTGGCATAGTGAGTCATGGGCAGAACCAGGAACAGGGCTCCCAAGTGCTAATTCTCTGTTCTAACTGCTAGACTAGGGACTTGTTAAGAAATTCTCAATTGTTGGGTTCTTTAAATCTTTCCTTCCATAGACCAGTGGCACTACTTTTGTGGCTCTGTAGACCACTGGTGATGCACTTCAGAACTATTGCACTAGATCACACTGTTTCAATGACCTGTAAAGTACAAGACAGCCCTATCAAAACTGAGAGTGTGCCTTGAGTAAAAGGAGAGATGGGAGTCCTAAATAGCTTTTGCCAGAATAGAATCTCCCATTCTTTTCCATTTCTTCCCTGATTCGTTCATTGTTACTTCCCAGGTGAGAAGGAAATAACTATGTATCCTCCTTTGCATCTGCTGAAGAGAACATCAGATTGATTTTACAAAAACATTCCTACTTGCAAAGCAGAGATGGTAATAATGGGTCATGTTTTGTATTTAGTTCTGATACATTGGGACTACAAAGCTAATCATTGCCATGACTTGTGTTCACCCAAATCATGGAAGGAAGAAGAAAAGCTGGAGTGATGAACACTATTTTTCCTACCAATTTTTCCAGTATAGGGGCAGAGATATAAACCATCAGTTACATCCTACAATGAAAGTCATGCCTAATCCCAAGAGGCTATATTCAGTGAGAATTTTGAACAGTGGTTCAATTCCCATTTTCCATTAGTGCCACTATAGTAGTTGTGTGTGTTAACACTTTCACTATAATACCCTTATTTTAAGGAACTTGTAATTTCACCACAAACATCTGTGTCTGGCTGACATCTGTTGTGGGTTTTTTAAAAAGGTATGGCTAGCGGTTATATATTTTTTTGTCCAATTTCCTTTTTAATGAACTATAAAAATAGCCAGTATGAGAATTCCGGAGTAGATCAAAACCAGCAAACTTCTAACATTTTTTACATCATGACAGAAGTTTTGCTATCTTCATTTGTTTACACATTAAAATAATTATAATTAACCACAGTCTGTCAGTTTAACACAGACCAAACTGTCTCTATTAGAGTAGTTCATATCAATCACCTATAGCACTCTTAGAATCAAAACCAAATCCCTATGTCTATGTGATGGCCTCCTACTTGGCTGATAGTGTGGATTTGAACCAGGGACTTCCATAGCTGAAAATATGAATGTCTACAAATGGAGCTAAAAAAGCCAGAGACTCAAGCTAGGAGTTGTAACAGACTCCTCTCCTCTGATGTGATGTGTAATGTAACACACGCTGACCAGTGAGCTATAATCTAGGAGCTGTAACAAGTGAAATGGAAGCTATATTAGTACTGACTGTGGTGTGACTTTACTTTGGGGTAGGAGATCCTATCCCATGAGAAGACTCTCAGACTTCGAATAGGTGCTGGGGTTGTATGCTGTTAATGATGCAGCCCTTCTGCATTGGTATGAATATCTGCGACTACTCCAATTGTTTAAACGAAGTACAGAAATACCGTCTCTCATTCTCTCACTTCCTTGGCAGCAGCCCACAGGCTGCTATCCCTTCTGATCTCCACTTAGCTCCAGAAATCAACATATGCTTGCTCGTGGGTCTCTGAAATGAAGGTAGGGTTTCAAGAAGCAGTCACGCAGCACTGAACAGTTAAAGTTAACAGCACACTGCCTATAATCTTAACACAACTCTAACAGATGGTATACATTAGTGATGTAAATAGGTTCGCAAGGATTGTTTTAATGAGTTAATTAACTGTTTATAAAACGTAGACAGTATTTGTTAATGTGTTAAATACTTATTAGCTGTGTATAGGTGGCCCCTAAAGTAAACAGTGACCATGTAGCTGTTATATGTTATAGGAAATTGCTTCAGGAAAAGGCCAAACCAAAGCGAAACCAAAATGTATAACAAAAACTACTTACATTTCATCATTAAGCCAGGGGAGGATTTGACCCTTATGCATGACCTTGCAGTTGAGTGCATATAACTTCTACTGTTTGCACATCCAAGGTCTATGCGCATTAATAAGTAAGGATGAGGATTCTCCAAAGACAAGAATCACCTTCATATTCCTCCCATGCCTCCTGTACAAATGCCCATATTGTGTCCAGGAGCTGAGGTTTAAAATCTTTATCTGTGTATGCCTTGGCTTTTGGGGCTTTATGGTGGGTTTTTTTTCTTTACAACTTAAACAATTTTATTATAATTTAGGTAATGTCATTTCTAAACATCCAAGTTATTTGTTTTCTTGTTTGGCCATGTACGGTTTGTAGGTGCATTTGAAAACAAATAGTATATGATATTATGCTGTTCAGATTAACATAGCATGAATATAGATAGCATATTTATGCACAGCATCTACAATGTTCAGTATTGATGGAAGATATCACATAATGATATTGCTGGGAGTGTTCCTGTAAAGACTTTCTGGACTTGTAAAGGAATTTACAAAAAGAAAAATATTTGAAATCTAATAATGCTTACAGTGAAACTGGGAGGAAAAAATGTATAGCCTGTTTTTATCAGATGATACAATAACCTTGGTAAACAAATATCACATTTGGCAAAGGTTGGTCCCATTTAAAAGTACATCGTATTGAGCTGTTTTTCAAAGCACAAATAAAGAAAATAATATTTTGCAGCTAAACCACTATGGAAGGACATCGTAGTTATATAAACTAGAAGCAGATTAACGATGCAATAAGACATGACCAGCCTAGCATCTCTGAGCAGTTATTGCATAGATCATGTAGCGGTGTTGAGGCAAGGAGCCAAAAGATGAGTTGCTTTAACCAGCCGAGTGGCTTCCATGTTCCAAGCTTTATAATGATCCCTTAGAAACACAATATGCTGCTGTCCATTTCTACTGTTGTAGAGAAAAAAGATCCATCCCATAGCTAGGTATTATTGGTCATAAGACAACATCATTGATAAGCCTTTCATTATTATGATTAATTATCCTAAATGTAATTATGGCAGGTTATCCTTAATAAACAGTTGCCTTGCAGAATTATGCTAGAAAGTTACTTATAAGTTACCTTCCAACATTCAAAGCATCAAGGTCTTTTGAAGTACAGTTCAAACATGATGAAGTGTAACATCGTCTTGCATCACTGAGTGGTAGGCTCAGGGTTAACTCTATGCTCCCCTTTCCACTGCTTCACAGACAAAACACTTCTAAATATTCAAACGACTTTCCTCAAAAGACACCCCTCCCTTTAGGACCTCTCAATAATTCCTCCATGGCCCTTCCCCTCTTTCTGTGAACTCCCTTCCCAACTGACCCAGAGCTTCCATCCCTCTTACATGGAATCATCTTCTAGGGCTTTTGCCTTTATCAGTCACACTGCCACAATAGCTTTGGGGCTGGTTGGCTGGCTATCCTTTTGCCTTTCCCACAGAGTAGACCTGCCGCTTCAGGACTGTTCCAAATCCCCAATGGGACTGGAATCTTGCTACTTGTGCTAAATTTTCGATCTGCAGAGTACAGATGTTACTATGCTTTCCTTTCCTTTTGTACATTAGTGTACGTGCACACACACACACCTTAAAGAGTATTGGAAATCGAACTTCTTTCCATCCATCTCTTTGGAAGCACCACTCATTGGGGTCCTGGAAGAATGACTGAGAGGTCCATTGCAGATATCTTGCAATCAGAAATCTTTTACTATTAGAAAATTATATATAAAGCCAGACTCACTGAATATTTTTAGAAAAAGAGCCTATGCAGCAGGAAATGCTATGCACCCCCCCCCCAAAATACTTTCCCAATATGTCACCCATAAGTTCTGGAAGCAAAATCTCTCTCCTGGTCTTTCTAACCCATAAAGAACTTTCAAGATGCGCATGAGGACTTGTGATGCAAAAAGATTATAGAAATGAGTATTTGAGGCTCTCAAATACATTCTTAATCACATATTGTCACTCCCATGAATGTTGATACAAATGAGTAAAAAAACCATTGTGAATGTCATTGAGCTGAACGTATGGGTTTTGACTCTGATCCAACAAAGTACTTAATATCATGTTTTATTTCAAGCATATGAGCCATCCAATTACCACACCAGGTGATAACATTCCATTGGAGTCGGTGGAACTACTCATGCTTTGATAGATCAGGGCCTTGATTATTAAGAATATTTGCTAATACTTTTCAACTGTATTCACCCAGCTGTAACTGCAATGTTCTTTTCAGGAAACATACAAGATGATCAGTAACTCCTGCAGTTCCCAATGAATAATCAAGTTATCAAGCTAATTAAAGGGAACACTGTCTACCCATGACATCAGGTGCAAAATTGTCACTAATTATGAATTTGCTAGGTACAACAGTGACTCTACATTAATTATAGTGCTGCATTCATTAAAAGGAACATTCAGGATCCAGCCAAAACTGTACAAGAGCAAATAAACTTAGACTCTGACTACTTCTCCACATTAAACTCACCCTAGTGAGATCTGCAAGTGGAAAGCACTATAGAAGGGCTGAGTATTATTGCACTTACATGCCTTCCACCATCCTGTGACCTAAATAAATAAATACATTTGAAAGCGTACATAAATTCAGGCACAAACTATCAGAAGGGTGTGCTTTCCCTATTTAAGGTTATGCGACAACAAATCTCATTATGTGAAGACAATTTTTTATGGCACCTAAGATGTTTGAGAAGTGCCTTATACTGCTTATGCTTCCAAATACATAATTTAAAAAATCCCATGCCAAATTTCTAATATTGTTCCTACTTTCTTTTGTGATGACCTTTGTAAGGAAAGGGGAGGAATGAGTGCTAGGACTTCATGGAGCTTAATTATCACTTAATTAAAGCCATAAATAGAGCTGTGCAAAATTTTTCTGCTGAAATGTTTTGTGGGTGAAAAATGCACATTCAGCAAACCAAAACATTTAGCAAATTCGTGTCTATTTTGTTTAATTGTACAATAGGAAATAATTTAAGGTCTGACTACTTCTCTGTATTGAACTCACCCTAGTAGATCTACAGCTGGATAGCACTATAGAAGGGCTAAGTGACACTTTCAAAATGACCAGTTGCAGAGTAGCAGCCGTGTTAGTCTGTATTTGCAAAAAGAACAGGAGTCCTTGTGGCACTTAGAGACTAACAAATTCATGTGAGCATAAGCTTTCGTGGGCTACAGCCCACTTCTTCAGATGCATAGAATGGAACACATAGTAAGGAGATATATATACACATACAGAACATTAAAAGATGGAAGTAGCCATATCAGCTCTAAGAGGCTAATTAATTAAGAGGCTATAATCGGCAGGAGAAAAAAAACTTTTGTAGTGACAATCAAGATGGCCCATTTCAGATAGTTGACAAGAGGTGTAAGGATACTTAACATGGGGAAATAAATTCAATGTTTGTAATGACTCAGCCATTCCCAGTCTCTATTCAAGCCTAAGTTAATGTTTTCTAGTTTGCATATTAATTCAAGTTCAGCAGTTTCTCATTGGAGTATGTTTTTGAAGCTTTTTTGTTGCAAAATTGCCACTTTTAAGTCTGTTACTGAGTGACCAGAGAGGTTGAAGTGTTCTCCTACTGGTTTTTGAATGTTAGGATTCCTGATGTCAGATTTGTGTATTTTTGCATTTATTCTTTTGTGTAGAAGTTGTCCGGTTTGGCCAACATATATGGCAGAGGGGCATTGCTGGCACATGATGGCATATATCACATTGGTAGATGTGCAGGTGAACGAGCTCCTGATGGCATGGCTGATGTGATTAGGTCCTATAATGGTGTCACTTGAATAGATATGTGGACAAAGTTGGCATCAGGCTTTGTTGCAAGGATAGGTTCCTGGGTTAGTGTTTTTGTTGTGTGGTGTGTGGTTGCTGGTGAGTATTTGCTTCACTCTGGGGGGCTGTCTGTAAGCGAGGACTGGTCTGTCTCCCAAGATCTGTGAGAGTGAGGGATATCTTTCAGGATAGGTTGTAGATCTTTGATGATGCACTGGAGAGGTTTTAGTTTGGGGCTGAAGGTGACAGCTAGTGGTGTTCTGTTATTTTCTTTGTTGGGCATTTCCTGTAGTAGGTGACTTCTGGGTACTTTTCTGGCTCTGTCAATCTGTTTTTTCACTTCAGCAGGTGGGTATTGTAGTTTTAAGAATGCTTGATAGAGATCTTGTAGATGTTTGTCTCTGTCTGAGGGATTGAAGCAAATACGGTTGTATCTTAGAACTTGGCTGTAGACAGTGAATCGTGTGGTGTGTTCTGGATGGAAGCTGGAGGCATGTAGGTAAGTATCGCGGTCATTAGGTTTCTGGTATAGGGTGGTGTTTATGTGACCATCGCTTATTAGCACAGTAATGTCCAGGAAATGGACCGCTTGTGTGGATTGGTCTAGGCTGAGGTTGATGATGTGATGGAAATTGTTGAAATCATGGTGGAATTCCTCAAGGGCTTCTTTTCCATGGGTCCAGATGATGAAGATGTCATCAATGTACCGAAAGTAGAGTAGGGGCGTTAGGAGACGAGAGCTGAGGAAGCGTTGTTCTAAGTCAGCCATAAAAATGTTGGCATACTGTGGGGCCATGCGGGTACCCATAGCAGTGCCGCTGACTTGAAGGTATATATTGTCCCCAAATGTGAAATGGTTGTGGGTGAGGACATTTTGATTGTTTTGAAATCATTTGTTTCAAAATTTCCTTTAATTTTGTTTTTTAAAATTAAGAATAATTCTAAATTGATGAAATTGAATAAAAAATTGTGATTTTTGATTAAACAAAATGTTAGTTCAACCTGTTTTTTATTTTATTTTTTCCATTGGCTACAACTTTTAAAAATGTTCGTTTTTGGTCTGACCCAAAACATTTTTTAATTGCCAACCATCTGAAAAATCCATTATTTACACAGCTCTGCTTTTAAACCTCAAAAGAGGAATACAGAAAGTCAAGAAATGTTAAAACAGTTCAGTACTGGTGTTCTTTGAAGATCTGGCAACAGCATTATTAAGATCATTCACTAGAACATCAGGAATTTACAAAAATATACTCCAGGTTCCTATCTGTTGAAGCATTTACTTTCTGACCCCAGAGAACATCTGAGCAAGTCCCCTGAGATGATCCCAAGGGAGCCGCAAGACTTGAACAGAATAGCATAAGAAATCTAAAAAGTGTGGACATTAAAAAAGGAGAGATGTTTTTGCTTGGGAGAGAAGTCTGGAGTATTTGGAGGTGGGTAATCTCAATTTATGAGAGAAATCAGGGAAACAAAGAGTGATTCAAACATTTTAGTGCCAAGACTCGACAAATATAAATATCAGTTTGGCCAGTTTTCTGTTTGGTCCAGCCAGCGGGCTATCTTAAGGGTCTGTCTTGCATTGTGCTAATCACTGAAATCCAGAAAAGCATTTAAGCATGTGGTTAATTTAAATCTCAAAAGTAGTCCGATTCACTTCAACAGGACTTTTACAGGCTTTAAGTAACACAAATGCTAAAGTGCTTTCCTTGATGTGGAGGTCAGAGTGTTTATCACCTGGCAGGATTGAGCACTGAAGTACAGAATAATATTCTCAATATACTTTATTTGCTGGCTGCATCCAGCATGAAGCAAAGGAATTCATGATGATTTGTCACTATTTTTCAAGGGTCCATAATTTAAAGATTGTAAATTTGGATTTCAAGTAAGCAATGGGCCAGTTTCTCTGCTGGCGTCAATTGATGTAAGTGGAGCTGTGTCAATTTGCACGAGCTCAACATTTCACATATATTATAACAATAGTTAACTGTTGTCGGCCTTAATGGGCATTGTTGGGGAAGTTTTTGTGCGTATACTTTTGATATTTGTAAGAAATACTGAAAATATTTTAGTTAGCTTTAGATGCTGTTAGACCTGCTGGAATAAGTTTACTCTCTTTCAACAAGGCTCAGCTGAAAATGAAATACTAAAGTGGGCCTATTTTATCTCCTGCTGGTCTATTCCCTCTTGTTCTGTAAATGTCTTGAATGAATTTATGTTCTGAACTAATTGCTTGCTTTCTCTTCAGATAAGAGCCCGTGAAATAGCTGCATGTAATTATGATATCTTCTTAATAAGGCTTCCGTTTGTTTAAACTTTAAACAAAAAAGAAGGCTGAATATATACTGTATATTATCATATGAAAGAACTGCAGAAAGTGCCTTCCTCTTCTAAATGCAGAGTGGACTTGTCTCAAAGTGATTCCAAGTGAAGTGGAGGTTATAAAGGGAGCCTATTTGATCATGGGCACATTTAAAGCCCATATTGATTGATAGAAACACATTTAATCATCTATACTAGAAAACATTTTAAATTGCCTTGCAACCACAACCAATCGACTTATTAGTTTTGTATTCAGTTTCATTTAAACAGTGCTTACAAAAGCATGGCTTCATTTAATTCATTTTTGGTTGGTTTGCTTGTTTTTTTATCTGGTGGCACTTGGAATATTTTTTTGAAGGAACCATGAGGACACTTAGTGCAGTTCTAATTCAGTATTTCTACTTTCCAGACCCTGCATCTGTCTGTAATTATACATCATGGATATAAATCAGCCTTTCTTGTACTTCAAAATTAAATAATGAAAGATGACAATGTTAACTGGAGGGAATGATAAGAAATGCTGTCAAAACTGAGTGTGTGTACCTCATTCTCATCCATGAAAAATGACCTGCTTCACAAAACAAAAGGCTTGGACAAAAGACCATCCATTCTGTTCATCTTTCATGAAAAATAAATGACCAGAAATTTGTCTAAGATATGGAAAATGCAGGAGTGCTTGCAAAATACACTGTAGGTTGGTTGGAGAAAATATCACATGAATTCTAATTGAAAATATTAGAAAGAATGAAGTGCTACTGAATACAATAGCATTAGAGGGCAAGTTTTTGTTACAGAACATTTTAACCAGGATGCTGTAACAGCTCTAATCCTGTAGTCTCATTATTTCCCATAGATAAACATTTTTGCCAATGTTATGTAAAACCCTAAGATAATATATTGTAGACTGGATGTTAAAAGACATTAGGCTTGATCCTGGCACCCGTGGGAGTCAGTAGGAGTGTTGCCACTGAATTTAATGAAATCAGATTAGTGCTTATGTTCTTCCCTCCAATGGGCCCAGTCCAACTCCCACTAAAGACAATGGAAATGTGCTTGTTGATTTCACCTGGAGTTAATTGGACCCTGTATGTATTGATTTTCAATTTAAATACAAAACATACTTAGTCCCAGCTCTACAACATATGTGCATGTAATTCCAAACTGTTGATAGAAATTACCTGCACACATTGAAGAAAATATATGCCATTTTTTGATGAGCTACAAAACTGGAGTATTGATCATAAGCATATGAAGGCATGCTGTCAAAGAGAAATACACATGCATACCTGAACATTTAATCTACTTCACTGTTATGGCATATGCCTGATCCCATTGGAAATATGAGTGCACTGAAAGCTAAATATAAACCTCAGTGAAGCATTATTTTTACTGATATCAGTGGGTTTGGATCAGGCTCCAAATGTATGTACTTACATGTCTGATATAAATCAACTTAATCAAGGTTATTCAGAATTAAAATTTAAAGTCTGTGGTGAAACTTCTGCTTTAATATTTCACAGCGTCCCCGAGGTGTTGTAGCATGCATAGGGATGTGCATTACAATATGGCTTGATCTGAGAGTTAGTCAGATTTTCAAAGGTGTTTAGGCACCTTTGGTTGCAGGCAACTACTGATAAGAGGTAGGTGCTTTTGAAAATCTTAACTAGGCATCTATTTGCTTTCTTAGCCACCTAAATATCTTAAAAATTCTGGCTCCAAGTGGCTTAGGAGCACAACACCCATTGAAAGTTTTTAATAATGGGAGTTGTGCTCCTAGACCATATAGTTGCTCTTGAAAACCCCATCCATTAGGCTCAGTTGGGTGAGTTAAGGAGGTAGAGTCACATCTGAGTGCTCAGTTTTATTCTGAATTTCCTGTTGGGGGTTTACTGCACAGTGACATCCCTTAAATAACAGTTTTTAAAATGAATACATTGCATCTCCGATGAGCTTTTTTCCCCTCTAACACATTTGCATTCATACACCCACACACAATGATTTTGAGTTTTAATGTGTGTATATAAAAGGCCATATTTCATATTACTGGCAGTCAGTTTAAATTTGTATAAATCTGATAACTCTGCAAAGTTTCACAAAGTGAAACTAATAAAATTATTTGCACTAAAACATATATTACATACGGGGGAAATACACAAACAGAAGCTATTAAACAGATACTTTATGTTTCAAAATTCTGCAAAATAATTATTTAACATAGGCAGTGGAATGATATTCTGAAAGGCAGTGCTGCAGGTTTACATTACAGGACGGTGTCCAATCCATATTCCTAATTCTTTTCATTACTAAAGTCTCAAGAGTCCATAACGCTGTCGAATATACACAGGTATCTATAATAAAGAACATGTATCTTGGAGAAACGGATTTAGTTTTTGCAACAACGTGATAGGGAGATCAAAGAGCTAGCTGGCATTAAAATGATTTAGATACATTTGTCATAGGCAGCTGTTATGCTAATCTCATTTATGCAGTTGTCAGCTGATAGGTTCTGATGAGCGAGCTTAGTGGGAAAATCATTATTAGATCCCCATTGTGATAAATGTTATTTATTACTGTCAAATGGTATTAATGTTTGATTCAAAGATGGGAAATGGGCATCATCTACATGAAGTTCATCCATTCATGGTCAACGATGACAAAGGGAGCCGTTGAATTCCAGCCAAACGAACTTCATTTCTGTGAGAAAAAAGAATAATGGATTTAATTTGCATATGTTTTAAAAGGGTAATGAAGTAATATGATGTTTATCTTGGTTGAAGAGTGGTAATTTTTGCTGGCATGACTCCAGCAACATTTGAGGCATTGTGCAGCATTTGCTGTTCAGTTGGTGTGCAAGGGGCTTTTCAAAGCAGCAGGTGCATAAAGGGGAACAGAGATGATTTATTCATTAGGCCAAAAAAAATGAGCAATCTGGGTATCTTCCCCACCACCACCCCAGAAATGTATTTGCAACCATCTTCTCTTTTCCTCTATAATGTTGATATCTTCTGATATATATTTTGCATTCCTTTTGTCACATTGACAATTTAATTGCATACAACACCTAATCTATCACTCAAGACACTTTTTTACTCCCTCTTTGTTATGATTTGATTTTCTGTTTCCACTTCATCTAAACAGATAAATATGCAGTGTGGATAGTTTGGAATAGGATCCTACTGTCAGGCAGAGAGAAGGTGGTCACATAAGGCTGCTAAGCACTGCATATTTATTTATTAATATTTTGGCAAACTGGCTGTGCAGCTGGGCTCTAAGTTGTTGAAAAGTGTTCCCTTTGCTTGTGAATTTGCATGGAGCAGTGCTCCTTCTCATCTCCACTCCAATATAGCTGCAGTGGTGTAACTGCATAGAAACTTTTTAAAGACACCATAATGGAGGCTCAATTTAAATATATATCCCAAATTAAAAAACGTAGTAATAGGACCAAAACATTGCCACCGTGGCTAAATAACAAAGTAAAAGAAGAAGTTAGAGGCAAAAAGGCATCCTTTAAAAAGTGGAAGTTAAATTCTAGTGAGGAAAATATAAAGGAGCAAATGTAGTGTGAAAATATAACTAGGAAGGCCAAAAAAGAATTTGAATAACAGCTAGTCAAAGACTCAAAAAGTAACAGCAATTGTTTTTTTAAGTACATCAGAAGCAGGCCAGATGAAATTCAATATCAATAAATGCAGAATAATGCACATTGGAAAACATAATCCCAACTATACATATCAAATGATGGGGTCTAAATTAGCTGTTACCACTCAAGAGAGAGATCTTGGAGTCATGGATAGTTTTCTGAAAACATTCACTCATTGTGCAGCGGCAATCAAAAAAGCTAACTATGTTGGGAATCATTAGAAAGGGATAGATTATATGACAGAAAATATCTTATTGCCTCTATATAAATTCATGGTACGTCCACATCTTGAGTACTGCTATGGTTGCTCCATCTCAAAAAAGATATATTGGAATTAGAAAAGGGCAACAAAAATAATTAGGGGTATGGAACAGCTTCTATATGAGGAGGAGGTTAATAAGACTGGGAGTTTTCAGCTTGGAAAAGAAACGACTAAGGGGGGGTATGATAGAGGTCTATAAAATCAGGATTGGTGTGGAGAAAGTAAATGAGGAAGTGTTATTTATACTCCTTCTCATAACACAAGAACTAGGGGGTCACCAAATGAAATTAATAGGCAGCAGGTTTAAAACAAACAAAAGGAAGTATTTTTTCACACAACGCAGAGTCAACCTGTGGAACTCCTTGTCAGAGGATGTTATGAAGGCCAAGACTATAATGCTTCAAAAAAGAACTAGATACATTCATGGAGGATAGGTCCATCAGTGGCTATTAGCCAGGATGGGCAGGGATGGTGTCCCTAGCCTCTGTTTGCTAGAAGCTGGAAATGGGTGACAGGGGATGAATGATTTGATGATTACCTGTTCAGTTCATTCCCTCTGAAGTACCTGTCATTGGCCACTGTTAGAAGACAGAATACTGGACTAGATGGACCCTTGGTCTGATCCAATATGGCCATTCTTATGCACTTTTGTGTAATCTATCGCTAATTAGAGGAGGTTTTGCAACAAATTAATAAATTAAACAGTAGTAAGTCACCAGGACCAGCTAGTATTCACCCAAGAGTTCTGAAGGAATTCAAATGTGAAATTGCAGAACTACTAGCTGTGGGATGTAACCTATCTGTATCAGATGACTGGAGGATAGCTAATGTGATGCCATTTAAAAAAAAAGGCTCCAGAGGCGATCCTGGCAATTACAGGCCAGTAAGCCTAACTTCAGTACCAGACAAACTCGTTGAATCTATAGTAAAGAACAGAATTATCAGACACACAGATGAACATGATTTGTTGGACAAGAGTCAGCACAGCTTTTGTAATCACCGATCTACTAGAATTATTTGAGGGAGTCAACAAGCATGTGGAGAAGGGGGATCCAGTGGATATAGTATATTTAGATTTTCAAAAAGCCAAGGTCCCTCACCAAAGTCTCTTAAGCAAAATAAACTGCCATGGGATAAGACGGAAGGTCCTTTCGTGAATCAGTAACTGGTTAAAAGACAGGAAACAAAGCATAGGAATAAATGGTCAGTTTTCAGAATGGAGAGCGGTAAATAGTGGTGTCCCCCTGGGGTCTGTACTGGGACCAGGGCTGTTCAACATATTCATAAATGATCTGGAAAAAGGGGTAAACCGTGAGTGGCAAAATTTGCAGATCAGACAAAATTACTAATTCATAGATTCCAAAGCCAGAAGGGACAGTTGTGATAATCTAGTCTGACCTTTCATATAACACAGACCTTTGAATGTTACCAAAATACTTCCTAGAGCAGTGGTTTTCAACCTGTGGTATGTGGACCCCTAGGGGGTCTAAGATTTTCAAAGAGGTCTGCGCTTCTATTTGAAAATTTTTAGGGGTCTGCAAATGAAAAAAAGTTGAATCCACTGTCCTAGAGCATATCTTTTAGAAAAATATATGATCTTGATTTAAAAATTGTCAATGATGGAGAATCCACCATGACACTTGGTGAATTGTTCCAATGATTAATTACTCTCACTGTTAAAAAGTTACACTTTATTTCCAGTCTGTATTTATCTAGCTTTAATTTCCAGTCATTGCATCATGTTATACCTTTCTCGTTAGATTGAAGAGCCCATTATAAATATTTGTTCCCATATATGTTCTTTTAGACTGTAAACAACTAATCCCTTAATATTCTTTTTGTTAAACTAAATAGCCTCAAAGAGCTCAATCTAATTCTTTACTCATTCTTGTGGCTCTTCTCTTAACCCGCTCTAATTTTTCAACATCTATCTTGAATTGCAGACACCAGAACTGGTAAAGAGAATTACAGGATGGCCTGTGCCAGTGCCAAATGCAGAGGTAAAATAATGTCTCTACAAATACTCAAGATTCCTCTGTTTATGCAGCCAAGGATTGCATTAGCCTTTTGGCCATAGCATCTTGCTGAGAGCTCATGCTCAGCTGATTATCCATCGTGGCCTCTAAGCCTTTGTCAGAGTCACTGGTTCCCATCCTGTACGTATGGCCTATATCTTGTATTCCTTGATGTTTACATTTACATGTAGTCATACTAAAATGCATATTGTTTGCTTGCACCCAGTTTACCAAGCAATCCAGATAGCTCTGTAGTAGTGACCTATCACCTTCATTATTTTCCACTCTCCCAATTTTTGTGTCATCTGTAAACTTTATCAGTGATGATGTTTTCTTTCATGTCATTGATAAAAATGTTAAATAGCATAGAGCCAAGAACAGATACCTGTAGGACGGCACTATAAACATACCTGCTCAATGATGTAATTGTAAACGTGGAATCATTTTGATACCTATCAGCCAGTTTTTAATCCATTTAATGTGTGCCATGTTAATTTGATATCTTTCTAATTTTTAAATCAAAATGTCATGCAGTACCAAGTCAAATGCTTTACAGAAATCTAGCTATATTACATTGCTATTACCTTTATCAACCAAACTTGTAATCTTATCATAAAAAGATGTCTAGTTAGTTTGACACAATCTATTTTCTATAAACCCAGGTTGATTGGCATTAATTATATTTCCCTCCTTTGATTGTTTATTAATTGAGTCCCACATCAGCTGTTTCATTATCTTGCCTGGGATTGATGTCAGACTGATAGATCTATAATTACCCTGGTCATCCAATTTTCCCTTTTTAAATATTGGCACAATGTTAGCTTTCTTCCAGTCTTCTGGAATTTCCTCAGTGTCAACATTAACAGTCCAGAGAGCTCCTCAGCCAACTCTTTTAAAACATTTGGATACAAATGATCTGGACCCACTGATTTAAAAATGTCTCAATTTAGTAGCTGCTGTTTAACTTCCTCCTGAGATACTAGTGGGATGGAAAGAGTCTTATCATACGATGAGACTACACCATTGTCTTCTTCCCAAATAAAGAACAGAAATATTTATTGAACACTTCTGCATTTTCTGAATCACTGTTGTTAATTTTACCACTTTCATCTAGTAATGGGCCAATAGTATTGTCAGGATTCTTTTTGTTTAAAAACATCTTATTGTCCTTAACTTTGCTGGCCGTAGATTTCTCCTTGTGTCCCTTTGCTTCCCTTGTCTATTTTCGACAGTTCTTAGGTTCTGATGTATATTCATTACTTTCAATTTTCCCTTTCTTCCATTTGTTTTTGTTTGTTTGTTTGTTTATAATTCTTCTCTAAACTAGACTATTTTTTTAACCAATATGGCCTCAATTGTTATCTAGTTTTTGGTAATCTAAGAATTAGATAATTTGGTAATCTAAGAATTAAACAATTTCCAATTTTTATTTACATTTTTCCGATTAAATTCTTCCTCTGTTTATTCGGCTTATAATTGTTTTCAGCTTTGTGAAAGTGGCCCTTTTAAAGGTGTGTGTGTGTGTGTAATTTCTGGTTTGGACTTTATTCTCTTTGTACATTGTAAAAATGACCAAGTCATAATCACTTGCCCCTAACCTAACATTAATTTTTAGTTCTGTGATCAGGTCCTTTTTATCTGTCAAGACTAGGTCTAATATAGAATTCCCCCATGTTGGCTGAAAAATGTTTTGAGTTAGGAAGAAATTGTCATTTATACTTTTTAAAAATTCCAAGGGTGTTTTAGTACTGGCAGCATGAGACCTCCAGCATATGTCATTCAAATTCAAGTCCCTCAGATCACACAGTTTCCCCCCTGCATGTTATAGAGATACTAATACCACATCTTGAGCTTAATCTGTTAGGACATTGATCCATAAGCATTCAAGATCATTTTCTTCCTAGTTGTCAGTGACTAAGAAACAGGTAATGCCATTTTTTGAGATAGAGTGCAACTCCCTCTCCCCTTTAGCTCCTCGATCCTCCCTAAATAGGTTATAACCATTGATTTTAACATTCCAGTTGTGTGAATCATCCCACCAGGCTTCAGTAATATCAATAGATCAAATTTATGCTCATAAATGAGCAATTCCAGTTCCTCTTGTTTGTTAACAAACTGCTGGCCTTGGTTTATAGGAAATTTAAGTAATTTCTTATCTTCATGTTTTTTAGTTCCTTGATTAATTTTGTTGTCAACATCTTGATTCTGTGCTAAATGAGTGTGCATATTTCCCCTCTTTTTACACCTCCACTTTTGTTATTAGTTTAATACCCTCTTAACTATTCTAGCCAGCCTGTCCCAAAGGGATTGGTTCCCCTTCCACTGAGATGAAGGGCATCCAAACTATACAGCCCCTCTTCCCCAATAGAAGACAAACCAATGTTCTACAAAATCAAAGCCCTACACTACTTTCCTAGCCAGTGGTTCACTTCCAAAATCTTCTGCTTTCTGTTTTCCTTCACTTGTGGAATAGGAAGGTGCTCAGAGAAGTTCGCTTGGACATTCTTCTTTTTTGTACGCTTCTGAGTTCCCTGAATTCTATCTATGCAAGATATCTTGTGACACAGTGCCATGCACCATCACAATGACATACCCCACCAAATGGATCTTTGCCTTTTGTCTTCAGCAGCCTATTCAATCTTAGAGTGTCATTTCGTGCCGTGGCTCCAGGAACACAGCACACCATCTTGTCTGTTTTCCTCTTATGGAATGTTCTTTCGATTCTTCTGAGTACTGAATCTTCAACAAGGATTGTCCATCTTCCTTAGACAGTCAGAGAACTCTTTGTGGACTAGCTTGCTTGTCTTATAGTTTGGGCCAAGTTGCCATCAACAGGAGTGTCCCATACCTCTCTCCAGTCTCTTGGCTGGATCTTGAGAAGTATCTTCCAGAGTTTCCATGCTGAGGACATGGTATGGAATGGAAACTTCTAGCTTTGTGGAATTCCTCCTGGTCCTCTTTTGTCCAGTTGGTGCAGTCTATCTCCAGTCATGAAGAATGCCAGTTATGGTGAGACCAATCAAAGAACTGCACGTTTTAATTGTTCATTACTATACACCAGGCATCATACCATTTAAACAGCATTATAGTAAATAAAATCATTTGTATATTTATTATTAATAAACAAGATGAACTATTTAATCATCTCTGGGAACATTTGCAATCATTTTAGACAAAGTGTAAAAGTGCTGACAAAAATCAATTTCTCCCCATATCATAAAAATGCACTCTCTCTTACACTAGTTACTTAGAAAGATCTTGAGAGAACAGGCCTTGCATCTCTTTCTGAAGGTCAGATTTCTTTGAACTGTCAATGAGGTAAATGGAAAATTCTGCCTCCGGGTCTCCCCCCATCTGCCTAATCACTGAAATATGGTGAAAGCGTCCCAACTAATCTTAACAAGGAGGCTACATGGTGCTGTCTATGGGCCTATTCAGATTCCCACTGAAGACAGTGGAAGGAGTCTGTTGCCATAAGTGGGGTTGGGTCATGACTAAGGATACACACCATATGGGGCCTTATACATTTTAAAACAATAGTTCTCATTGCATTTGCAAGCAAACTGCTGGTAAGCACTCGCTACAGAGCAGGTATATAGAGCACCACAAAGGGTTGTACTCCCATTGACTTCAGTGGGCTTTGGATCAGGCCCTATGTAACTGTGCAGTTTGCACCAGCTGAAGTTTCTTAGCAATCTCCAAGGGTAGCTTTAAGAAGGCATATTAGGGTAATTTATTCGGAAGGTAACTGAAACATGGATCACTATGTGGGGGTCTGCATCTGGAAGAAAAGTTTGTAAAGTACTCGGATGGTGATGTGGGGGGGAAAGCCTTGCCATATGTTGCTGCTACTGTTGAAGGGTATCATTCCGTAACCTCTGTTCATTTGGGGATCCTTTCTCAGGTGAGTAGTCCCACTGATTTTATAGCGATTACTCACCTGAACAAGGATTACTCAGTGTGAGCAAGGGTTGCAGAGCTGGATCCCATAAGCCAGAAGTGGCCAAAGACATAGAAGGGCCAGCAGATTGTGATCCTTGGGGTCCTAATGGACTCCGAACTTGTCACAAGACAATCATAATGCACATCTGTCCAGAAATGCCTTCTTTTGGGTTTCCAGAGGATTGAGCTCCTTCCTCTGGATGGACACTTAGCCAGTGATTCATGCTTTTGTCACTTCAAGGCTAGATGACTCCATTGGGTTATAACTTGATCTGACATAGCAGACCAACCAAAAGACCAAAGCTAGTAAATACTGTCTGCTAAGTGGGGGTGACAGGCTGAAAGCACACAGCACTGCTACATCACACTGTACCTTGACTGCTACTCCAATCCCAGTACCATTTAAGAACTTGGTCCATTTTTTCAGTCTGATTTCTAGACCAAAGAGATTACAATAAATATGTATAAGCTATTGAAAAACAGCTGAATTTTTGCAGGCTTATTTGCAACTAGCTCTCTGGGCTTTTTGATTTTTTTCTCATGTGGAGAATCAGTCTTACCTCTAGTTGTTGCCTTGGTTACTTCTGGAAAGAATTAGAAATGATGACCATTTCTCATTATTAAGACTTTATTTAGTACAATATACAGTACATAAGATTTTGGAGCTGATCTCTCTTCTAATCAGTTCCTGGCATCTCCATTGCTTTTTTCTGTCTAGCTGGTATTATACTGGTTTGAGTTAAGATATAGGTTTTAAAAAACCTTCACAAAAGAAAAAGCATATATATCTTTAGCCTGTTATCTTACTCCCACGAGGTTGGCCCATCGTTGTTCCTTTATATAGATAGATTTGTCTCAGTCTGTCTTCACACTGAGTTGTTTTCGGCTTGCTCCATTTGTTGTGATAGGAGTCACTTTGTAGGTCATATGAGATAAAAGTGGATCTTGTTGAGAGATTTGCTTGTCAAACTGTGTGATATATTCCATGACTACTAACTTCTGGAGAGTGTGGCATTGTTATGACATGTATAATATACTGTAGGATTCATTCTGAAACCTCTGAAATTCATCACTCACAGACTGTGGCATATTGAGTCACTAGCTTATCAGCGATACTGAAGAGAGCTAAAATTGCCTTCAGCTTAGTAATAGCTAGTTGACTAGTCAACTCTGACGTACGGATTATCTCTGGAAATGGTACAAAATAGTGAATTATGATTATGTGTTTCTGTTCTTCCTCCTCATGGACACTGGCTACTTTTCTTTCTCATGTATTTCAGATATTGGTGTCAATACTTGCTGTTTTTCCTTTTGGGTAAGTGTATTAGTCCTACAAATTTAAGAATTCTACTTTTATTTGAAAGCCAGTTCAGATAGAGGCCACCATACAATGGGCTTTACTCTCTTGCAATGTTTAGTAAATTCTAGATGATCATGTTTCCATCAGAGGATGGGATGTCTTTCGGATAGAGCGAAACTACAGTATGCGACAGATGTATACTTAGTTGGCTAGTCTATACTATACTGCATTGCATCATACTATAATTTATATTCTCCAAAAGTTGTTCCTAGGCTGGTGAATATACTTGTTGCCCATAAACAGTGTTTCAGTTGCCTTACACCAGTCATTCTCAAGTGTGTGCTGTGGTCTGCAAGATGTGCTACAAGGAAAACAGCTGCCAGTAGAAGCAGCTGTTGGGAGTGGGGTGGGGGAGTGGGGTGCCTTCCTCTCCTGGCATCTGTCTGATTTTGCATGTCAGTGGAGTCAGGCAGAGGAGAATAGATCTCTTGCCAGCCCAGTGCTGTGCATGGAGAAATCAGTTCCCTTAGCAGTCTGGTGCTGCATGTGGTGGGGAGCAGGGCAGAAGTGAGTGAGATACCAAGAGGGCGAATACCAGAGCACATGGTGGTAGGTAGAAGAGAGAGCAAGAGCAGAGGAGCACAAGGGATGAAAATAAAGATAAGAGAATGGGGTTAATTTGTTTTATAAATATGAGAAATCATATTTGAATTTAATCGTATAAGTGTCTGTTTAGAAATGAATCAGACAGTGAAGAAAACCTACTTTCAGTTTGATAGGCTAAACTATAAATAAGACATTACAATATTTTACCATGTATTGTAAAGTGTTTGGCAGTCTGGGAAGGGGATAGTCCACTTAAGGATCTGCATTGTATTAACTGGATTGCACTATGACAACAAAAATTGCTACACGACCCCAGGATGGGGGACCAAAGCCTGAGCCCATCCAAACCCCACTGCCCCGGGCAGGAGGGTCCAAAGCCTGAGCCCCATCGCCCCTGGCGGGCAGGGCAGGGGCCAAAGCCGAAGCCAAAAGGCTTCAGACCCAGGCAGAAGGCTTGTAACCTCAGCCCCACCACCCAGGGCTTGGGCTTCGGTCCCAGGCAGTGGGGCTTGGGCTTTGGCTTTAGCCCCGGGCCCCAGAAAGTCTAAGCCAGCCCTGGCGACCCCATTAAAATGGGGTTGCGACCCACTTTGAGGTCTCGACCTACAGTTGGAGAACCCTTGCACTATGAAAATATTTGGGAACCCTTGCCTTAGAGAATTAAATTGTATCCGTGTAACCCTTCTGCTAGGTAGAGCCAGCAGCAACAAGGGCCGGGTTCAGTAGCTAGGGGTTCCTTTTCAACAATACAACACAAAACCGGCGCGAGTCCCCACCCAGTGACCTGAGACAATTACACCCCACCCCCTGGGCAAATCTAAGAGGCAATACTTTCCCTCTCACAAGCAGAGTCTGAGTGTAGCGAAACTTTTACTTCCCTCCTTTTATTAACTCAGCATTAATTTAGGAAATTAGGGTTTATAAACAAAAACCATGAGCAAAAGACCCACCCCCAAGTAAGCTGGACAGTGTCCTTTCCCCCAGGGTCTTAAGTCCAGCAACTCAAAAATTCCTTGAAAGTGCCCATCCCTTCTCTGTACCCCACTCACAGTTGCTGTCCTTGGCCAGTGCAATCCCAGAGTTCAGAGGTTCATCCACAGTGTTCACCTCCCACCCTGTGTGGAAGGCGGGGTGGCTAAGGAGGCACCTTACAAGCTGCTCTGCTCGGGCACTCGCTCGTCGCCCTGACGGCCGATTGCCACGCCTCTCCGTCAGGCGCCCTGCTGGTCGTGCCTCTCCACCAGAGGTTTATCTGCAGAGGAAGGCGGGATGGGGTGGGGTAAGGAGGCACCCTACACACTCCAGTGCTTGGGCACTCATCTCCCCAATGCCTGATTGCCATGCCTCTGTGTGGGGCTTTGCTCTGGCCCTCTCTGCCAGCCGCCCTGCTGGCTACACCTCTTCACCAGCTCCCCTGCTGGCCGCTTGCCACGCCTCTCCACCAGCCACCCTGCTGGCCACTCGCCAAGATGCCTTCAGGGTCCCCCTACTTAACACGGCTCTCAGCGATTTCAGCTGTTAGTGAGGGAGCCTCACGGCTGGTACACACTGGGCAGTCTCTTGCAATAGAGACACTGTCCCAAAGGCTTTAAGGGCAAGCACTGTATTTTTGGAAACCTCTTTTCTGTATTTTAGTAACCATTTCATGATGCATTTTAGAACAGCTTGCACAAAATCATCCGTTGTTGTCACCTCTAACTTCTGATCAAAAGCTGGTAAATTAGCTTTTGACAAGTTTGATGTGTATCACTATGTCCCACTTAGTCTCTTATGCTCACTTACCGACCAGCAACATCCGGATAAGGCATCTGCTATCAAGAAGGATTTTTTTCCCAGCCAGAAACAGAAGGCTGCATTTTAAAAAGTGTGTATGTGGACAAACCCCCAATGTCCTTAAACCCTGAATTTCTGGTGCCTTGCTCTTTCTGAAGTCATTTACACTTATGTAAAGTGAGTGCAATGTGGATGTAAAATGCTAATATATCAGACTGGACAGTAATTGATCCTTCTCTTATTGTATTTAGTGCCTAGGTTCATGGTGATGTTTATGCTAGAAAAGCATGGACAGATGGATAAGAAATATACATAAGAAAGATATCGTCCATCCCCACCAACTGCAATCCTGGTGCTATATTCTGCCTATTTAAATTGCTCTTTTAGGAAGTCAACTGTAATGATTTGAGGGTTTAACAACCTACTTCCATTCATGAGGTACAATATTTCTCTCTCCCACTTGGAAAAACATGTTGATAGCAAAGACAATACTGTAGTAACTTACTGTAGTAACTTCTTCAACAAGCTATGATTATGCAAGTTAGTAAATATCACTGCAACATAAACAAGCATCATCAGGATCAAAACATTTTGGTTTCCCAGTTTCTAAATACAACTTTACAGGTGACTGTTGGAATTTATCATTATCCCCAGGGTTGAGCAGCACCCTCCAAGCAACCTCTGCTTGTCTGTGTCTGTGCAATAGTATTTGCATGAAGCGAAGTTTCCAGGTCTTAAGTGAGACCATTGATTGTTTTGGTAAATGTGAAATTAGGAGTGTCCAGCTTTGGTAAAACCTGTTCTCTTTCTGAGTTGGCCACTGTTAAGTGCTTACTCAGAGAACATCTTCAGGGCTCCTGACAGCAATTGTGATTGATTGAAGGATTTTGCTTCATAAAGAAAGTGTTGATATCAGTTTCTGATAAGTAAACCTTAAAAACTTCATAAATGAATATCTCATAAATTAACATCATGCTACGTGGAAAAAAAAATAGGTCCCTGTCCCAAACTTTTCACTGTTTAATTCAGAGACATAGAACATAGAGGACAGCAGTCCGGGTATCACAAAGTGCAGGGCCACTGTTGATGAGATCAGCACAGGCGAGCTTTGCAAAAGAAGGGCATTTGGTGACAGGACTTGAAAGGGGAGAGAAAGTGATGCAACTTGGCAGGAAGATTGAGAAGATGATTAGGGAACTTCTTTTTCTCCCTTGCTTTGCAACAACTTTGAGAGGCAACCCTTGTGACGGGTTGGATCACAGAAACACCCTTGGGAACTGCCAACTGATGTGCTAAGACTACCTCTGCTCCTGCTTTCCTGCCCTGGCAGCTTAGGACTCCAGCACCCTGTCTCACTGAGCCAGACACGCCAGTCTACTCCAGCACAGACCCAGGGTCTGAACCACGTGCCCCAAAGCTGCAGACTTAACCTGAAAGCAGCTTACAGAAGCATTCCTGTCTTTAAACACTCAGGCCTGGTCTATACTACCCGCCTGAATCGGCGGGTAGAAATCGACCTCTCGGGGATCAATTTATCGCGTCCCATCGGGACGCGACAATCGATCCCCGAATGGGCGCTCTAACTCCACCAGCGGAGGTGGTAGTAAGCGCCGCCGACAAAAAGCGGCAGAAGTTGATTTTGCCGCCGTCCTCACAACGGGGTAAGTCGGCTGTAATATGTCGAATTCAGCTACGCTATTCACGTAGCTGAATTTGCGTATCTTAAATCGACTCCCCCCTGTAGTGTAGATGTACCCTCAGATGCCCAACTCCCAATGGGGTCCAAACCCTAACTAAATCTGTTTTACCCTGTATAAAGCTTATAAAGGGTAAACTCATAAATTGTTCGCCCTTTATAACACTGATAGAGAGATATGCACAGTTGTTTGCCTCCTCCCCAGATATTAATACATACTCTGGGCTAATTAATAAGTAAAAAGTGATTTTATTAAATACAGAAAGTAGGATTTAAGTGGTTCCAAATAGTAACAGACAGAACAAAGTGAATTACCAAGTAAAATAAAATAAAACGTGCAAATCTAAGCCTAATACAGTAATAAAACTGAATACAGATAAAATCTCACCCTCAGCGATGTTTCAATAAGTTTCTTTCACAGACTGGATGCCTTCCTAGTCTGGGCACAATCCTTTCCTCTGGAACAGCCCTTGTTCCAGCTCAGGTGGTAGTTAGGGGATTTCTCATCATGGCTCCCTCTTTGTTCTGTTCCACCCACTTATATATCTTCTGCATAAGCTGGGAATCCTTTGTCCCTCTCTGGGTTCCCACCCCTCCTTCTCAATGGAAAAACACCAGGTTAAAGATGGATTCCAGTTCAGGTGACATGATCACATGTCACTGTAAGACCCCAAGCCTTCATTCCTTCCAGCCTGACTCACAGGAAGGCTTGCCTTCAAACAGAGCCATCCACAGTCAATTGTCCTGGTTAATGGGAGCCATCAAGGTTCCAAACCACCCCATTAATGGCCCTCAGAGTTATATTTCATATTTCTAGTTTCAGATACAAGAGTGATACATTTATACAAATAGGATGACCACACTCAGTAGATTATAAGCTTTGTAATGATACCTTACAAGAGAGCTTTTGCATGAAGCATATTCCAGTTACATTATGTTCATACCCATTAGCGTATTTTCATAAAATCATATAGAGTGCAACGTCACAACCCTCTCACCCAAATGTAGCTTTTGCAGGCACTAGCTAGCAATTTGCCCTCAAGGGAGAAGGGAAAAACAAAGAAATGGCCAGCTTCCCCCCCCCCCCAGGGGCCGCTCTTCAGTAAAGAAGGCTCAAATGGCTTCCTCCTCACCAGTGCCCGCAACGCAAACCATTATTTGCCAGACTATACGCAGGCTAATAGCACTGCCTTTGTTAAGGTTGCCCAACACTTCCTATTATAAAACCCTGTTTTCAGTTGCTTGTAACTGTTTGTTTGACTTGTTCTCATGCCGGGTGTCTGCCACAGGTTGATTTTTTTTTTTAAATGTCACATACATACAGTCTGTGCAGCTGCTGTTTGTGGTTCAGGAAATGCATGAGATTCAGGAGGGTATTTTTTATGGGGCACCGCGAGCAGTAAGTTCACCTCTAGCACCATATTAGGCTGTTGGTTTAACAGCGTTAAGGAAAGAATGTTACCTGTTGACTCAACAAACCCTTCTTCTTGTGGCACTTGCAATTTCCTAGGAAAAGGTTCCAATAGAGAGAAAATCAACTGTACAATTAGGCAGCACCTCTTCCCTTCCGATTTCTCCCCCCTTCAAGCTATGGTACGACCGCTGAATTCTTGTGAGACAATATCAAAACTAACAGGAGCCTGTCATGTTTAGTTAATTAATGCAGAAGGCAGGAACACAACCTGAATATTTGCAGGTGGTTATCAAATCAAATTAATCCATCCCATTTTGTCTGGTTGGGAATTAGTCCAGTATTTGAAATCTTTTCACCACATTCCTGGTTTTATGCTGAGAATCCCATCTGTAGCAGTTAATAAAGAGTCACTTTAAGAAGACTGAAATTACATTACATTACAACTGACACTTCTAGGATTAATTTTACAACTTGTGATTTTAATTTGGGTGGAAATGTATTTAAAATCATCTCTTGTCAGATTCTCATATTAAACATAATGAAACTTGATGATATTCTAATAACATTAAACTGTTTTTAGTAGTTACTTAGGTTGTATGAAAAGACCATTCAGGATAAGAAAATCGTGGATCATTTTAAAAGAAAATGTTTGTAGCACTGCTAAGGAAGCCACATAATGTTTTATGCATCTGGTTAGAGTATATAATCAAGCCTTTTAGTAATGCTAAAGGTATTACATATATTGAAAAAATCAGCGAGTAATTTGGGCCTCAGCTATTTCCCCTTGAAGTTAATGGGAATCTTTCCATTGATTTGAAGGGGAGTTGGATCAGACCTATAATATGCATAGGCACCAAGGAAGGCCAGCAAGCTGAGGGGACCAATTGTAACCCAAGCGAACTGCATAGTCCTTGTGAGATAATGTATGATTTTTGCTGACTTGTTGTGCAGGGTGTGTTATTTGAAGTCAGAAACAATGTCGTGCAATTCCAAGAATTCTTAATGGGGTTATGTTCTTGTGATATCTCTGCTATTAATATCTGGCACTACTGTTGTTTGTCTTCACCTATGAGTTAGAAACTCTGTTCCACAATATTTTTTCCTCTGTGTAAACATAGTGATGACCATTATATGCCAGGTGACCCATGTGATGTAACATGAAATTACTTTGAGAATGATGGTACTAAAGCATAACATTCCATAGTATTGTACACCACTTGTGAGAGCAACTAATCAGATACACTGATAACCATCTTGCTAATCCTTCCTACCCCTCTCCTTGGTTATGTATTCTGCAAATGAACTTATCAGAGGGTAAATAAAGTTTTTTCCTAAATTCCCCTTAGTTCATCATCCTTCTTACCTTAGGGGAATATACTCTGTTTCCTTTGTATTTTTCTCAGTATCCTGTATACTTCAAAGAGATATTCCCCCCTAGGTATCTTTTTTTCAAAGAATACTGGCTGCTCTTACCTTTGTGGAGTGAACAACATTGCTAGAGTTTTTGTATAATTCTGATTGCCCTTTTCATATCTTCTCTATTTTTATAAAATTCTTCTTCTGCTAGAGGGACAAGAACTGTTACTGCATACCAAATGTGGTCTAGAGAGTCCCTTATGTAGCATTAGGATGATTTATTCTGAGTCTTACTTTTGTTCACTGTATCCTAGAATCTCTCTCTTTTAAAAATTTAAATACTATTAATCCTAATGCATATGGTATTAGGGTTTTAGCCAGTACCAAGACCATATTCAATTCCTCTTAAATGTTTTGTGGCATATGGCTCCTGGGAGAGCATTGCTTTTAATTATTTATTTTGTAACTTCATAACCTTATCTTTCTTTACAATGAATTGTGGATGCCTGTGAAACCACTAACAGTATCAGCCCATGATTCCAGTCTATTTGTCATTTACAAGTTTATTACCATACTACTTTTGTCTTTACTGGCCCCATTCTCCAGTTTTGTTTCATCAGCTAATTTCTTTCCCTTATACATATTTCATGTACTAGGTCGCTGATGTAAAAAGAGGGGGAAAAAAGGGGCGAATACGAATTCTTATGGGATTCCACTAATCCCTTCTCTCCCCCAAAACAGCTTCTGTCTGTGACATGTAAGTCAGTTTCCTATCAACACATGTGGCTCACCCCAATATCATACTTAATGACTTTGGACTGCTCTTTTCAATTGTGTGGTGCAGAGGGAAAGAAGGGTAGAAAGATAATGGAAGAGGAAGCAGAGCCTAAGTGATCTTTCTAAAATCCAAAAAATTTGGATACATTTCATTGACTATCCTCAATTAAAATCCTTAATTAAAATCCAGGTAATCCTCGGTTCTGTATTCCACTTCTTTTCCTGCTCCTGCACTAAAGCATTGTAGTCTGTGGATTCAAAGCTACCATCTAGATATCTGTTTAAACATCCTTGTTCCTTTCATGGTATTTTTATTATTATTTATGTGCATTTCTAAGGTACCCATCCCCAATGTATTGAGAGTAGGTAAAAATTTTTTCAAAAATTTGAAGTTTTTGATTGAAAAAAGGGAACAAAATTCACGAAACACATTTCCCATTTTCCACCCAGCTCTAATCTAGGCACAGGAGAGTTATATGTAAATATGTTATATTGCTATTGCTCTTCCCTCCCTTTCTCTCTCCATGCCGCTGAGCAAGTTTCTTTGAGTATTCTGGGCTTGATCCTGTCTGGCTGTGGAGTCTGTCTTCGGAATTCTTGGTCATGTTTTCCTACTATCTTAACTTCTTTTTTTATCATTTAGGAATTTATGCCTATTTCTGGCATCTGTCTTCCATACTCCTATGTGGGCATTGATTTAAACAATTCATTTAAATATTTTCAGCAATGTGTATTTCTTTTGTCAAATTATCCTTGTTATCCCTCAGAGGCCCTTCTGTCTCTTTCATTGACCTCTTATTTTTCAGGTCCTGTAATTGGAAAATATCCTATTCTTTATCTTAACTATTTCTACAATCAGCTTTTTTATTTTTCACCTCCGCTTTCCATATATATATTTTGCACTTCACTTATTCTATATTCCGTCAACATTTTCTGTGATCCTGCTGTTTTTATATCTCATATATACCTCCTTCTTTTCCTTTATTAGTTTTTGTGTTCTTGTTTACCCACACTGGCTGTTTTGATTCCTTGGGTATTTATTGCTAGCAGGCATACATATTTTTGGCATACACTTATCTGTCTCTGAGCACTTTCCATTCTCCTTAGTGTCCTTTTCTTTCAATACTTCCTTTGATTAGATTTCACCCAGGATCACTTGCTTTCTTTCAAACTTGGCTGTGTGGAAATTCAACGGTTTTATTCTTCCCATCTCACTTTTATCTCACTTTAGTTCAGCTAACTTTGTAGTCTAGCTAGATTGTTTTAAGTATTTCTTTACTACATACAGACCTCTTTACTATATATAGGCCTCACATTGGGGAAAAAATGGGACCGTACTCTTCCAAGCTCCACCACATGATATGATCCTCACAGTAGGTTGCACACATGTTCCAAATCAAATCATGCATGCTGTCTGTGGTCAAGTCTCCCACACTGGGGTCCAAACAGACCCATGGGCTTTGTTGGGCTCCTCAGGCTTGGCTTTCTCTTGGTAAGGATTGTATGCCCCACTGGGCTTCTTGGGCTTTGATCCCCTTTGTGTGGCCTCAGATGAGCTCTGGGCTCTGCTACACTCCTTAGATTTGGCCTCTTCTTGTTTGAGGGATGGGGAAAAGTGGCAGCACTCTTCCCAAATCCACTCACTCATGGTGCCAGAATCAGCCATCACTCACAGCAGATATTCATGCAGATATTCATAATGTGACCCTCCTTTTCCATGAGGCTTGATGAGCAGAGAAATAGTTAATACTTTAAATGTTCACTTTGTCATCACTGAGTATCTGAGTTAGCCCCAAAGGAGCTATTAGATCTCTGAACCCAACCATAGCCTCTCAGTTATGGTTTCAAATTCTGCAGACATCACTGCATCAGTTGTGTGTTCCTCCTTTTCTGTGTGCCCAACTTGAGATACCTGGATCCTGTCATGAAGAACGGCTGAACACTCACAACTGTAGCTGAAGTCAACGAGAGCTGATGATTCTCAGCGCCTCTTGCAGTAAGTCAGTGTGATCTAGAGCAGGGGTTCTCAAACTTCATTGCACCATGACCCCCTTCTGACAACAAAGTTACTACATGACCCCAGGACGGGGGGCAGAGACTGGGCCCTGCTGCCTTGGGTGGGAGGAGAGGGGGCCACATCCCGAGCCCCACCGCCGTGGGTGTGAGTGGAGCTCGGGCTTCAGCTTCAGCCCTGGGTCCCAGCAAGTCTAATGCTGGCCCTGGCAACCCCATTAGAATGGGGTTGTGACCCATTCTGGGGTCCCAAACCACAGTTTGAGAACTGCTGATCTAGAGGAATGAGCCCAGGCTTGGGAGTCTGGAGGTCTTGTGTTCTCATCTGGATTTTGCCATAGATTGACTGACTGTGTGGCCTCTGGCAAGTCACTTTGATTTTGTCTCAGTTTCCCCATCTATAAAATGTACTCCCTTATCTCCCAGGGGATTTGGGAAAATAAATGAATTCAACTTTGTGATGCACTCAGATATTTTGGTTATGACTACCCTAGAAAATACCACGGGGAAATGAATAATTCCATACTCAGTGTTGGGTTTATACCGTGTGAAATAAATAATGCGTGGATATAAAGAATGATTGAATAGGGGGCTTATTCACTGAGCTCTGATCATACAAAGCACTGAATGAGGCAAGGTTCCTGGGAGAACACACCTTGGTTAAAACCGCTGAATTTTTCCTGGTTTCCTCCCTTAGTCATAAATCAGCCCAGATGCCCTTGAAAGGCTCACAAAGCTTGGTGAGACTTTAATGAATGTGATCTGAGCATGAAGTTTGTAATGATCAGATGAGGTCCACATGGTTTTGGGTTTCCACAGTGAATCCTTGCTCCGCTCTGATAACTAACAGCATGTTTACTGCATCCCCTTAAATGCAGAATCATAATGAATTATACATCTTCACTAGATAAGTGCAACTACACATAGTTATTCATAGGTGCTGGACTATTACAGTTCACCGTTTAAGTAGGATCTGAACACACAAGCTCTTGGACTTTAAAAAGATTGGGCCCAATTCATCTCTGTACTGCTACTGAAGCCAGCACAGTGACTAAGAGAGGAGTCAATGCTCCTCCCTGATCACAGCACTGGGACTAAGAGGGGTTGACATAACTTGTGTGCTGACTGCAACAGCCCCTCTGAGCCGTTCTGGAATCCGGCAATGCCAAGGGCATAGAATGTCCTGACTCTGTCCCCGGGTCCAATGTCAAGGGCTCCTAAGGATGGTGGGGTATGGCTATATATGACAGCCTGTCATGGAGAATATTGCTTATGAACATAGCATATGGGTAAACTCCCCCCCCCTTTATTTTAAAGACAGAAACAACTAGAAGCATAAAATCATACTGAGTTCAATTAACTGAAGAGTTTGCAAATGTCTCCTAACCTCACTGTTCACCCTTCTTGCTCCCTAATTCTTTCAACGCCTCATTTATTGAAAACTTTTGCATGAGCTTATAAACCCCCTGAATAAATTTTACTGTGTCCTGTATAGACATTTAAATTTAATTTTCCCTATCTGTTGTGAGTACATTATAGTCTATGTTTTAAGTTGTACCAGAGAATAGGATCAGAGATCTAATAGGCTTAAAAGTCCAGAAGGAAGAAATCCCCTCTCTTTGAGCTTCTGTCATCAGTTCAGTTTCAGTTTCTGAGGCTGTCATACTGTGGTTTATGAGAATCAAAGACAATTTTAGGCTAATCAAAATCACAGCATTAAATACTTTGTCCATGTAAAAAACACCCTTAACTTTGTGTCATGGGGAATAGGGATGTCAGCACAAATTTGTTTAAAATCTTATTTGAAAGACAAAACCCTCCATATCTTCTAGATTGTGTGGCCCGGCTTACCACTGGGGAAAAGAAAAGCCTCTTTCCTTGACAGAATATTTCCACTTTTCTTCTAGCTCTCTCCCAAATGTTCTCTCTGTCAAGTTGTTAAAAAAAAAAAAAAGAAAGAAAGAAAGAAATCACCTGATTAGTCTGATTAGATTTAGAAAAGTTTCTTTACTTGTTTTTTTCTTGATTTCCAAGAATACCAGATGATGTAGAACATTTAGCTGAAATCTGAAACCCTTTTTCAATAGCTAGAGGAAGGCCACTCTCAATGCAGCAGTTCATAAGGGTTCTCTCTTTCTTTTGGAGTATTTCCCTCACCACCTGTTGGGTTATCTAAAATTCGTATTTTTTGTTGCATTCTTGGAGCTCTAACCTTTTATTTAGAAGACCTCATTTTTCTTTTTACAGAACCAATAAAGAATAAAATTCACCTGCTATGCACAATTTCTTAGCAAAAAATAGTCCAATGAGAGCTTTCTGGAAATTAGATGAATGTTTTACTTACAGGTTGGCCTGTTCTTTCTGGGTTTAGCTAGAAGAATCACTATGCAATTCCTATTTTGCAAATCATTATACATTAGAATGATCATTTTGAAAATGTAGTGTATTTATTGCTGAATCCCTTCCTATTGCTGTCTTTCAAAGGTGACGTAAAATTCAGGTCCAGCCCACCTGTGGTTATAAAAACAAAAACAAAACCATTGTAATCTAATTAAGACAAGGGATCTTAAAACTGTGCAGACATATAGTGACAAAACATTACCAACCCTCCAACAATATCCTAAGAAGAATTTTACTCCAGTGGGTGTAGAGAGCTAGAGACTCCGTGTAGTCCCCTGAGGCCTTTGCTGTTGATTTTACCACTAAGGTAAATTTTCTGAGGTTTGTAAGTATTTGGTTGAACCTGTCCCTCCACAAGCAGCTATATGCTTATCCACCGGGTACGGGACTGGCAAACATTCTACAGTCCATTTGAGTGACAGAAGCAGGAGGTTGTAGCAGTTCCCACTGCCTGTAAGGGCAGGTCTACATTTCAAGCTAAAGTCGCAATTCTCAACTCGAGGAGATTCTCCCACTAACTTTGATCAAGCTAGCTCATTTAAAAATAGAGTGTAGCCATGGCAGCAGGAGGGGTTATCTGTCCATGTCCATGGCTAGTGTCTTGGGGTAGCTAGCTCCTCCCCCTGTTTGTGCTAGCATGGCTATGCTCTGTTTTTAGTGAGCTAGCTGGGTCAGAGCTAACGCGAGAACAGATCCTTGAGTTGGGAGTTATGCCTCCCATTGCGAAGTGTAAGCATACCCTCAGACTTCAAAGGGTACGTCTACACTGGAGCTGGAGGTGTAACTCCCAGCTTCAGAAGCTAATCAAGCTAGCACACTGAAAATAGAGGTGCAGCTGCAACGGTGCAAGCTGTGGGTAGGGCTAGTTGCCCAATTACACACCCATCTGAGATGCTAGGTATGTTCTCAGAGCAGCTAGCCCCTCCTGCCCTCACACCCCCATGACTCCACTCTATTTTTAACGTGCTAGACTTGCATTAGCGTGCTAAAAATAGCTGTTTAGATGTTGCACCTTAGGCTGGTGTTTGGACTCTCAAGTCTAAGGGGGTGTGTGTGGGCTTGAGAATCCGAGTTCCAGTCCAAGGAGCAACATCAAAGCAATGTCTACATAGCTATTTTTAGCGCACTAGCCACAAGTCTGTCAACCTGGGCGGTAAGGCTCGTTTCCAGATGCAGTGTAAATACATCCTCAGAGCCCAGCTGGGCTGCTCTGGGGTCCACACCATTAAATCTGTAGAGACAGGGATAGAAAAAAGTGCTTTGGGCTGATGGTCCTATATATGAATGTGATAATAGACATTCAAACTCAGGCTGTAGCCTGAGCTCTGGGACCCCTCCGCTTTCATGGGGTCCAGGTCTCGGGCCTGAACCCAAGCCTGAATGTCTACGCTGCAGTTTTACCATCCTGTAGCCCCTCAAGCCTGCCAGCTGTGGGCATTTCATTGCAGTGTAGACATACTCCTATTGTCCTGAATGCTCAGAGGAGCCTAGAGCTGTTTGTCTGCCAAAACACTTGAGTCACTTTCTAATTTCTCAACGTGGAACAGCCATTCAAAAGTTTAATCAAGAATTAACAGACATATTTTACACTAATATAGCACCTGGCTGCTCCTGTTCTGAAATGACCTACACACATTCTTCACGCACCCAGGACGCTCTCTTATCCTTGGAGATTCTTCAGCCAGTAAACAATGTACCCATTTTAGCCACATTCTTAACAGGGTGGTTAGAACATTGAAGTGGAAATCAGCAGACTGGGCTCTGTTCCTGACTGTACAGCAGACCTCTGTGATATTTACCAAGTCCCTTTAGTTTCTGTGCCTCTTTTTCCTCTTCTGCAAAAACATTCATTGACCTGCCAGGGAAGTTGCGAGAATAAATTTATTTGTGGTTGCAAAGAACATGGAGACCTTCAAATACAAGGTGTCTGATTTAAAGGCTAAGCATTATTAGGAGCTAGATCTTGCTATCCCTCAGAGAAAGCTCCGGCAGGGAGCAGGATGCTTTAGAAATGGTCTGTGTGCAGTTTTCAAGTGACTGGGGCATTCAGGTTGGGGGCATTTGGGGAAGTGTGGAGAGAGCATGATGCTTGGGCTCCTAATTTCATGGATCCTATGAATGTACAGGGAAGGGTCATTGTTCCATGGCAGGAAGGAAATTCCCACAGAGGGAGAGTTTTCTATGATGTCCTGCGGCAGTATAGCGCCTGAAACAACTATGCTGACATTGGCTAACTCCTCAAACACCTGCCCATTAGCAGCCATAGAGGGGACAAAGTGGGACGTATTGCTGCTTCAAGCACTGAAGTCTCATTTTACCTCTTCAAAAATTATTTCACCACAAAGAGGTGTTTTTTTGCTGTGAAAACAGCTACTTTCTGCTATGGGCAAATTAAATCTTACTATTTTCATTATCATTATTACCATTTCATAACCTTACCATTTTCCTTGCTGGAAATGCCAAAACTTTTTCTTTTCAATTAAAGCTGATGTAGTGCTTGTGAAAAGTGCCAGAGTTGTGATGCTGGAGGCAAATCGTTAGTTTTTGCTGAGTAGAAAACTTCAGTGAGAAGGTACATGTAGTTGCTATTCCTTAAACTCTGTTCTTTGTTTGGAATGAAGTTAATGTGTAGTAGAATGTGTTATTGATAATTGAGAGAAGGCACCTTAAGTCATGATCTTATCAACATATAAAAATAACCTGTTTGCTTTTCATCAAGTATCTTCTGAGGGGAATTAATAACCACCTTTCAGGAACCTGCTTGGAAAAATGTAAGTTGTGCTGTAGGAGTTATTATTCTAGTTTTCTGCAGTGGCAGTTTAACTGTAAATCAGTGTGCAAAAGTGTATGCAGGCAACAGAAGACCCTGCTTATTTTGTTATAAGTGGGAAAGATATTGTGTTCTACAAGCTGAATATTATCTATACCTCTATATACACAACATAAAACATTACAACTAAAGCTGTGTGAAAAATTTTCAATATACCCACAAGCAGAATTTGTATGTGTGTGTGGGGGACTTTTTATCCATTTTCTATAAGGTAGAAACATTCTATGTCTGCCAGTCCAGTTTATTTTAATTAGGTTCTGCTGCAATTGCAAGTGAAATTCTCCCTGCATTGCAAAAATTTGATTTGTGTGTGCCAGTGGAGTGTGAGAGCTGAAGGTCAAACAGTGAATATTCCACCTGCAGGTAGGATAGTTGTGTGGTTAAGGCACTATCCATTTATTTACCTATGTTCTCATACGGTCTCTATAACTGTACTATCTTAGCACTGGGTTAGGGGGTCAGGAGATCTAGGTTCAATTCTTGATTCTACCAAAGACAATGTGACTTTAGCAAGTCAGATTCTCTCTGTGCCTCGGTTCCCCATTTGTTTTAAATGGGGATAATATTTCCCTGTCTCAGAGGTGTTGCTGAGGATAAGTTATTTCAGGCATTCAAATATTACGGAGGTAAGCAAGTCACATAATGTAAGTACTGAACAGATGTCTAGGTACATAAAATAACTGAGTATAATACAATTGTCTCAACTGCTATTTTCATTAACATTAAATAACAACAACAACAACAAAAACCAATAATACAAATGTTGCAATAACCCCCCCCCCCCCAATAACATAAGAAAGTAAAAGAAAAGTATGAAATACTAAAATACCTAATGGATGGTGTATACATGCCACTGCATGGAACCAGAATTGTTTGGCCATGTGTCATAGTTCCTTTACTGCTAACGATGCAAGTGCTTTAGGAATAGGAGGCTCCAAGTTCTGACTCCTACTATTATTGGGAAGTTCTAAGTGATGGAATGCAAAATAGTTATGGCCACATGCATGTTACATTATGAAGGGAAGAAATAACAGCGTATTTAAATGGCTATACAAAGAACAAGACAGCAACAAAGTCTAGCTAAACTTTGAAAGGTAAAGGAGTTTTCTAAAATATGGTAGGGTGTATTTGGTTATGAAGTAAGCAACTTTCTGCTTTCCAGGTAAACATGGCGTGATTCATACTTTGCTGTTGAGTGAATATTATGCTTCCACCTGCAACTGTGCATACAAGCTCAATTTGTGTACAACTCAATTTGTGCCTGTGTCTGTGACCAGATTTGAGAGACAAGTAGAGGACGTTTCAGATTGTTTGCTAGCTCAAAGGGTAGTTTGCATTTTATGATCTCTCTCCTCCAGTGACTTATGATTCTGGCTCTGGCTCCCTTTGGCTTGGACTTTGCTGGTAAAGTTAGTCAAGACCTCCTCTGAAGGCAATTTTCAGGCAACCCTAAAACTTGCAAGTCTACTCAGTGACCAAAAAGCCATCACTCATGGCTAATGATCTCATCAGCTACTGCCCAATATCTGATCTTCAGTTCTTAGGCTGAGTCACTCAGAAGCTGGCGAAGCATCTGACTTCTGCCCAACACTTCAAGCTTTCTCCTTTCAGGCTCCAGATCCGGTGACAGCACTGAGATAGCACTGGTTGTACTGGTGGATTCGTCCCATGTGCTACAGACAAGGGGCAAACTGCCATTCTGTTACCCATCAGCAGTGTTCAGCACTATAGAGCATGATGCATAGCCAATTCATCTGAGAGACCTGGCAGAAGACAGTGGAGTGCACTGAATTGGCTCTATTCTTAAATCCTAGAGATTCATGCTGCATCTCTGCCTCACTTGTGAGGTCCTGCAGCACTCAGTTCTGTCCCTCACTTTGTTTATCATCTCTGGGAGATATGAGATTCCATGGACTTCAAAGCCATTGGAAAGCAGAGGATATCCAATTCTACATCATCTCCATGCCAAACCCAGACAACACCATTGCCTAGTGGTTCTGAGTGAAATAAGCAACTGGAAAGGCACTGTCTGGAACTAAATCCAGGCAAAAAGAATTGATGATAGTGGGAGGAAGAAAACTGTTTAAAGAACTGTCCAAAACCATTGCATCAGCCTCAATGGAGGGTTCCTGCCCTGATTGTCAGGGAAGTTTGCAGTTTCAGAGTCCTGGATTCTTTGCTGGTGTTGGATACACAAATGGTATCGGTAGCTAGACGCTACTGTGCACCTTTATCTGGCCATGAAGCTGCACTCTGCCAGCTGGAAACAGAATTGACTCATTGAGGCTGGAGGTGGTGTATTACTGCAATGTCCTATAGCTGAGGATGACAGAGAATATTATGTAGAAGTTCAAAATGACTTTACAGAGGTAGTATCAAGAATGGGAGTCCAGAACTAAAAGAACATAAGAATGGCCATATTGGTTCAGACCACTAATCATCTAGCTAGTCTTCTGACAGTGGTTGTTACCACATGCTTCAGAGGGAATGAATAGAACAGGGCAATTTCAAGTTGTCCAAGACTTTATTAGCCTTTGGCCCATGCTTGTGAAAATCCTGCTCTCTTGACACCAGACTGTCTATGCACATTGGGAATCTGTGTTGCAATATCAGCCTTTTTGCAATAGCTTTCCCTCAGTAATAGTTCCAAAAATATCTCAATGTATCCTGGTCCCTGGCAGATAGGACAGTCCACCACAAGAAGAGAAGAAAGCAGAGGTAGAAAGTAGTAGGAGAAAAAAGGAAAAGTTAAAGCAAATACCACTTGGTCCTGGTTGGAGGAGTTGGAGAATACAGTCTTTTTGACAGCATGTATCTTCATGTAATGTTCTTAATGCTCACATAATAGGGTGATACCTAGACCCATGTCCGATATCTAGACAGACAGACAGAATAAACCCTTCTGCCTTGCTAATATTGCAGAATTTTCTTTGTAAAGCAAAATTGATTACACAATTCCATATATATCTCCTTGTTGCATGATACAGTGCTTGAGAAATGTAATTGTATAAGGACGCCGGTGACAGTGCTCCTCTTCTTATTGCTTCCTTTTAGACCCTTCTTTTATTTCCATTGTTGATGCATAAAATATATTTAGTACAAATAACCTCATAAGACCTAGAAAAATTACAGATTTTATTGCATTCTATATTGTCTTAGAAACACCAAGTAAAATTGTCTCTTTTGATACCTTCATGTTGCAGGAGAATGTTCAAGGCTATCAATCTGAAGCTTATCCCCAGGATGGGCACATATGTTCAATACGATTCCTTCTAAATTTGACACATATATAGCTTATGCACCTGTCACCTCTGTTACCATTTTGTGATTAGATATCAATACTTCTTTTAAAAAAGGAGAACTCTAAGAGCAGCTCCTGCTGCATACAGTTACTGAATTAAGCTGTGTTTGAGCCCTAACAGTCATGATTTTCAATTTCTCCAAGGAGTTTCTGAAGAATTAGACTCATGACTAAACAGATCCTTTAAATTTACAGTTACTGTAGTGTACATTTCAGTAGCATTCACTGTAGATTCTGTACTTTCAGACACACAGAGGCATTGCCCTATAGTTCACTGTATAACAGCTTGCACTGAATCACTCTATTATCTCTTTAAAAAAAAAAAGTAATTTCCTCCACCTCCTGAAGTTGGCCAAAAACAATGTTCTAAAGAGAATTCATTTTGATTCAGCCACAATCCTCAACAAAACATTTCATCAGATTATCAAACGTTTTAAGAGATCGATTACTTCCACACAAATAAGAAACATTATACAACGTTATAGACTTACAATTAAGAATACGATCTTAACATTTTTACTGTCTGCATTAAGCACACTAGAGCAGCCCAACAATAATAATAATAGAAGAAGAACCCTCAAGCAAGGCACTTGGAGTTCAGGTATTGCATTTATTTGCAACGGTGGGCTCAATTCTCACTAGTAGGCTATTCTTTTCACTCTCACCTCGACCATATTGTCTGTTTTTCTAATCTTCTTTATAAATAAGAAATGTGTGACTTTTATGCTATTAGGTAGTGTTGGAAAAAAACAAACAGCCTTTGCAAGTCCTTTCAGGGACTTCAAAATAAATAAGTGCAGACAACAATTCTTTTCTTTAAGTTTTTTATTTAGTAAGTTCGTATAACCAGAGAAACTTATGATGACACTTATCCAAGAATCCTGACAGCAGTATTGGTCCATTACTAGATGGAAATGGTGGCATTATCAATAATAATGCAGAAAGGGCAGAAGAGTTCAATAACTATTTCTGTTCTGTATTTGGCCAAAAAAAAAAACCCAGATGATGTACAGACATTAAATAACACTCTTTCCATTCAACCAGTATCTCATGTTAAACAGCAGCCACTAAAGTCAGGCATTTTAAAATCAGCAGATCCAGATAACTTGCCTCCAAGAATTTTAAAAGAGCTCACTGAAGAATTTGCTGTACCGTTACTGTTGCAGTAGGTCTTGGAGCAAAAGGAAGTTCCAGAAGACTGGTTGAACGCTAATGTTGTGCCAATATTTAAAAAGGGTAAATGGGGATGACCGGATAATTGTAGTCCTGTCAGTGTGACATTGATCCTGGGCTGTATAATGAAGCAGCTGTTACAGAATACAATTAATAAAGAATTAAAGAAGGGTAATATAATTAATGCCAATCAATATGGGTTTAATGGAAAATAGATCCTGTCAAACTAACTCAATATCTTTTTATGATGAGATTACAAGTTTGGTTGATAGAGGTAATAGTGTGGGTGTAACATAGCTAGACTTCTGTAAGGCATTTGTCTTAAAAGACATTTTGATTAAAAGAACTAGAAAGATATCTAATCCACATGGTGCATATTAAATGCTGGCTAACTGATGGGTCTCAAAATGTAACTGTAAACGTGGAATCCTCATTGAATAGGAGTGATTATAGTTGGGTCCCGCAGGGATTGGTTCTTGTCCCTATGCTATTTAATATTCTTATTTATCACCTGGAAGAAAACATAAAATCATTGATAAAGTTTGCAGATGACACAAATCTTGGGGAAGTGGTAAATAATGAAGAGGACAGGGCTCTGATTTACTGGATTTGGATCACTTGGTAAGCAAAATATGCATTTTAATACAGCTACATGCAAACCTATACATCTGGGAACAAAATAATGTAGGCCATTCACACAGGATGGGGCATTCTATCCTGGGAAGCAGTGACTCTGAAACAGATTTGGGGATCATGGTGGATAATCAGCTGAACATGAGCTCCCAGTGTGATGCTGTCATTGCGAGCACTAATACAGCCCTTGGCTGCACAAATAGGGGGATCCTGCGTAGTGGAGAGGTTATTCTACCTCTGTATTGGGCACTGGTGACACTGCTGTTGGAATGATATGTCCAGTTCCAAGAAGGATGTTGATAAATTGGAGAGAGTTCAGATCAGCACCACCAGCACGATTAAAAGATTAGAAAACCTGCTTATAGTTAAGGCTATGTTCTAGTCACAGGTATTTTTAGTAAAAGTTATGGACAGGTCATCGGCAGTAAACAAAAATGCACAGCCTGTGACCTGTCTATGACTTTTACTATATACTCCTGATTAAAACTTGGGAGGAGGGCAGCTCGGGGGGTGGCCCGGGGGGGGGAATAGCCCTGGGGACGCCACAGGTGCTCGGGGAAGGTGTGGCTCGGAGGGGGGGCACGGTGGGTGCTTGGGGGGTGGGATGGCGGGGCTGGGGCAGGTTCCCTACCTGGCTCCTGGGAGGTGGCAACCTCCAGCATTAGCTCCACATGCTGCCTCCGCTCCATCCCAAGCCCCAAGTTCTGCAGTTCCCATTAGCTGGGAACCGCAGCCAATGGGAGCTGTGGAGGCAGCACATGGGGCTAGGAGCTGAGGGAGGGGAGTTCTTGTTGCCCTTCTGGGGAGCCCCCCCCCAGGTAAGCACTGCCCGCACCCCAATCCCCAGCTGTAAGCCCCCCCACACTCAAACTTCGGCTGCTGGGGGGTGGGAGGGCCAGAGACTGCCCCAGCAGCAGCCAGTGCACCTGTCCCAGGGGCTGCCCAAGCTTCTCAGGTGGCTCTTGGGCCAGCCGCACGGGCCGCTGCAGAAGTCATGGAGGTCATGGAAAGTCATGGAATCCGTGATTTCTGTGACAAACACGGAATCTTATAGTGACAGACTGAAGGAAGTCCATCCATTTAGCTTAACATAGAGAATATTAAGTCTATAAGTAGCAGAGACAGGTATAACATGATCCTATGTATGAAAATTGAAACTAGATAAATTCAGACTGGAAATAAGGTGTAATATTTTAACAGTGAGAGTAATTAACCATTGGAACAGTTTACCAATGGTGCTCATGGATTCTCCCTTCACTGACATCTTCGAAGTCAGGATTGTTTTTTTTTCTAAAAGATCTGATGAAGGAATTATTTTGGGGAAGTTCTGTGGCCTATATTGTGCAGGAGGTCAGACTAGATGTTCACATTGGTCCCTTCTACTCTTGGAATCTGTGAATCTGAGAGATCCCTGCTCCCCCTCCCCATTCATTTTCATTGATTGAACAATGGACTAAGTCTAACACTTACTCTTTAATAATGCTATTCATAATTTTAGCACACTTCTACTTTTCTCCACTTATTCTCTTAGGGGCTCTGTTGAGGTTAGTGGAAAGACTCCTGTTGACTTCACTGGCCCTTGGATCAGAGACTCATAATTCTTTCTCAAGTGTTTTTATATTATGGCAGCTAACTTTAAATCCAACACACTTCTTCAAACTACAAAATAAATAAAATTCCAGTGTACAATCAATAGTTTTAATAGGATGAAAAATGTGTGCTGGGGGTGGGGTGGGGTGGAGGCTCTGTAGCCGGGGTTTGTCCCTAGTAGCAGGGTTTCAACTAGGAGTGCAGCCAGCTTTTTTGCCGCCCTAGGTGGCGGAAGGTCCCGCACCTGAAATGTTGCCCCCGACAGAGGCGGCGGAAGGTCCCGCCCCCGAAATACTGCCGACGACCGGGGTGGCCGAAGATCCGGACGCCACGGTCACCACCCCCCAAATGTTAGTGCCCTATGCGATCTCGTAGGTCGCCTAATGGGTTGCGCCGGCTCTGGTTTCAACTGAGGTGCATTGCCAGGGAAAGGAGGTAAACATTAGAAAGGGGGCACTGCCAGAACCAGGGAATAGAGCCTATTCCCAGATGTATGTGGCCCTTCAGGTATTCTTGAGGACCCTGGGAGGAAAGGTGGACACCAACTCTACTCTCCTGATGGAATAATCTCTGCAATAGAATTATCATCAACATTTTCTTGCCAAAGTTGTCTCCTGTGGATTTTAAATTGGGAAGGGACAATCTGGCCTCCTATATTTATTAAAGGTGGGTGAAATTTTGCACTAATTTTTTTTCCAGATCATTTCATTAAATTTCCTTTTTTCCCTCATCTAAAAAGAGTCTTATTTTTTTCTCATCTTATCTCTGTTTTGCACTGTGCTGTAGCAGAGGCAGTAGCAGGAACTGTTTTAAAACCGTTTAAGTTTTTTCAAAATGACAGTGATGGCAAAGTAGTATAACTAGTGACTATCTGTCTCATATTAAGAAATTAGGACACCAAATTGTCCATGAGAAGTAATGGCAGGAGATTTTAGTACATGACAGTTTTGTTATGTGGATACTATAGTCTCAGTGTTTCTTTACTGATAGTAAAACTAGAGATGAGCCCCACTAATTGGATCTGGATCCCATTCTAAATAAGGTTTAATCTAGGATTTAAGGTTTGTATTTGAGGTTCACATGGCCAGTTCTTACAATGTTGCAAGCCTACAGCCCCAAGGGGTCTTCTGGGTGAAAGGTCCTAGTTATACATGAACTGGTTCTGGAAGCAAAAAACAAGGCTAGAGTTGGATTCTAGTTCAGATGCAGTGGAACTGAAATCTTGCAAACAGTGTGTGGCTCCAACTGAAGGAAATCTCATGAGATTTCAAGCACATCTCGGCTGGAAGTAGAAAACAATTCCCTTCTTGTTTTTGATCTGACCCAGAAAAAAAAAAAAAAACAAAGCAAAAACCAAACAGAATAAAGACACCAAAACAAAACACAATCTTTAGATCTAGGGATTTGGATCCAAATTTCCCCTGAAATTCAGAAGTGAGATATGCACTTCTGATTTTGTCTCAGTGCTATAAAGTTATAATGAATAGCACGTCAATATGTACTTGGCTCACTCCCAGGTCTTTATTATGGTGGTTGCTACTTACCTCACTTGTTTTACCATAGCAGAAATTCCCATGGCGGAAGGTCCCGCCCCTGAAATGTTGCCCCCAACAGAAGCGGCGGAAGGTCCTGCCCCCGAAATATGTACTTGGCTCATCATGGAAAGTGATAAAATAAGAGAGGGTTTCTAAGTCAATATTTGTATTTTTTGTAAATTCTGTAATCTTAACTTGATTCACAAAGACTGAGTTACATAACTTAATATGCATGGAGATAAGACTGTAAGTCCAATATTGTGCTTTCTGTAGGACCTTCTAGGTGTAACTTGAAGGTAACATGCAAATGATACTAACGCAGTTTAATTTTTGATTCTTTTTTTCCCTCCACCATAGCTAGAAAACAGTTTAATTTCACTGGGAGCAATGAAGCTCTGCAGTTCTGAAAATCAGGCACCTACATTTTTAAAAGCTGCAGATAGGTGCTTTTGAAAATCCCACTAAATGCCTAACTCATTGAAATGAGGATTTAGTCTCCTACATGTTTTGAAAATCGCACTATCTGCATCTTTAATCTTCTAAGTACCTCTAAAAATCTGACCCCAAGTGTCTCAAGTGTTGGGCAACCAAAAACTGAATCACCCCAAATCAGTGAACAGTTTTGAACATTTTGGCTTAGAAGTCTAGATACTTAATATATGCAAAAAATTATGGGTTCATGTGATCCTAAGAGAATCCCAGTGACAGAGGACAAGGGGCTCACTGGTGTCAGGTAATGAGTTTCAGCTGGCCTGACCAATTCAGTGTATCCCAACTCACTATGGTTATAATCTCTATCTAAAAGGGGTTATGTAACATATCATTGGAAAACTCATAACTCACTGATCATCTGTTAGTCTTTAAGGTGCCACCAGACTCTTTGTTGTTTTTGTAGATACAGACTAACACGGCTACCCCCTGATACTTCACTGATCATTAATATTCTTATGTGGTATATACATGTGGTGTGTATTAAGAGCTATGAATATATGCTAGAATTATGTTTGTTTGGCAAGCAATGGATAAACCCAGTGTGCCTTAGACAAAGGAATGTGTGTTTGTTTGTCCAGCCCAGTCATCAGGCAGAGACAATGAAGTTTCATTTACATATAAGGTAAACAAAGCTAACAAGTGGGGAAAGAGACAGCTTCTAGCAGGGAAGAGAGATTTTATATGGGTTATAAAGACAGATACTCAGGGTGTGACCCGCCGGCTGTGAGTGCCTGAGGCTGTGAGTTACATCAGCAAAGCATTGTGATACCTCGGGTTACAGGGCAAGTGGTGACACAACCTCTTACTGATCTGAATTGCACCCTGAACCATGAAAGTCTCTACATTGCATAAAGACTGCTTTTGAAAATATGATCCAGTCTTAGCTTTTGCATTTTGCTCCGCCATACTGGGAAGTATCTTCAGTTTTGCTTCCAAAGCTGGGTAACTAAACATGATTGATACGTAGATTAACAATCCTCCAACAAATGCTTTACAGTCACTGCAGGTAATGCAGGAGAAGGATAAATTACAGTGCATTTGAAAGGTGATGGAAGAGGAGAGAGAATATGAAGAAAACAGTATTAAGATTTCATTGAGGAATAATAGTTTTGCAGTAATCTGAATTTAACCTATCGTTGCATTTTGAATATTTGTACAAATTATATTACAGCTGATTAACTGTCCCTTTTTAAAGCTCTCAAATTCTGTTTTAAAGGTAAAACAGTAAAATAGCGGCACATCCACAGAAACTAGTGTGTACTCTATTATATCTTAAATGTAATCTGAGCAGTCGTTGAAAATTCAGTACATCACACACTAGCACAATAAATGTTAAGGGAGTTGGTGAACCGCACATCCTATTGTCTTCAATGAATGTTTAAAACCTAATTTCCCAAACTATTTGCAGATCAAAACAGTTCCTTAAACTAAAGCTACCATCTTAATTTGCTTTATCAGTCTCCACTTTCAACAGAAATATGTTTGCTGCCTTTTTTTGACCTTTGACTCGTGCTTTTTATTATGCAGATTGGATAAGGGCTACATGTAAAGCCAATTCAGTGTTGCACATTTGCATAATGATTTGCCTCTTTAAGATGGGCAGTTAAAACTAAATAGTTTCTGAATTTCTTTTGAGAAATGGCTGCCTCTACATTTAATGTTGAAAAGTGAAATGAGTTAGTAAAGGGTCCTTATAAAATATTCTCTTTAAACACTACCTCCATAATTATCAGTGGAATAAAACCTACAGAACTAAACATCTTTTCCAAACACAAGGTTAGGAGAATGCTTATTAGAGACAACATTAGAGAAAGCACACAACACTCATGTTAATAATTACTAGTGGTACAGGCCACGATTAATTCTTTTTTAAGTTGGTGGAAACAAATTCTCTGTGAATGACTGCCTGCAGCAGACATGTCAATAGAGAAAAAGGCTTTATGAGCTTTCTCTTTTAAGGCAGAAATGTGAAATGCTCTCTCTAAAGAATTCCCTGAGAAATTTTATAAAAGATGTTTTTTATGCAAACAGGCTACATGTCACAAATGCAAAATGAAATACAAAATAAGCCAAATAGTGGTGAACATCCTAAATGCAGACAATAATATAAAATGCATGATACTTTAAATCTCATTAAAAACGCTAGCATATGTAACTTCCTAGCAACCAATCCTCAAGAGCCTCCCTAGAAAGACGTTACTTCTCTAAGGACTCCCTTGTATAAGAGGTTTAATAAATGAAGCACATATGGAAAGTATATCAGTGTTCCCTGTGTGCAGACATTCTCAGTAGTCTCAAAAGCCTCATAGCCAATTGTATAACTTCCTAATCTGATATAATCAACACAAAAACACTGTGTTAAATTAATGCTGAGAATCTAATTTCAACTAACAAGAGCAAAGACAGCTACAAATAGGGATGAAACACCAACCTTAATTTCCCTCTCAACTCCGTACTGAACAAATGTTCCAGCATGCTTTGAAGGGTTCCATGCTGATTGAGGTGCTATCTCCTGGTTGGAGGAGCTATAAAATCAAGTTCCAGACTTATTGCGGTGATTCAAGATGCCTTGGTGATTGTTTCCTGGCCCAATTCCGGGCTGGGTAATTATATTTTGATTGCGTAATTTCTCTTTTCACTTTCAACTCAATAGGGTATTCTTCTTTGCTGCCTGCCCAGCTGACTGCTGTGTAGTGTTAATATGAGCTGTTAAACAACTGCTGTGTATCACAATGCAAGTGGCTGCATTTCAGTAGTAGGGAAAATGACTATTGATTTTATAGTGCTTTGAGAATTGTTTGGGATGAAGCATGCTACATAAATATGTTGTTTTTATTTTTCCATTTGATGCCTAAGTTTTATAGGGGTCTTGTCTGGTAGGTAATTGTATATGACATATATACATATTCCAATATCTATAGGGTGACCATATTTCCCATAGTGAAAATGAGACACCGCACGAGGCTGGCCCGAGCTGCTCACCTGAGCCCCTTCCCCCGACATGAGGCTGGAGTTACTGGACCCTACCTGCCCTCTCTCCCTGCCCCTGCAAGCCTGGGGTTGCTGGTCCTTGGAACCCTGCCTGCCCCCTGCGTGCCCCCTCCCCCGCAAGGGCTGGCATCGCAGCCTGGCCCCTGCACATTCCTCCGCACTGCACTCTACTTTTTTGACAAAAGTGGGCATTTGCCAACTGCCAAAAAAGTCGGGATGGCCAGGACGGGACTTAAAAACGGACTGTCCCGGCCAAAATGGGACATATGTCACCCTAAATATCTAGTAACAACAGGGCAAACTGAAAAAACAACTGCCGAAATTCTTAATGTCACTGATGCTGTCAATATTTTTAGCTCTATTCATTCTGGACCTTGCCTTTGTTTAAAAAACCCAAACAAACACCATTAGACATCATTGAACTGAGAGTCTAATGGTTGCAAAGCAATTAATGTGACTGTGTACACCAATCAAGCAGTTATATGCACAAATGTCTAATTGTGTGCTCTATAGTTCATTTGTGTATTCCAATATGCAACGGGCACACCAGTAGCACAATTTGCTCATGCATAATAGAACTCAGTGCAATTTTCAGAACAGGCCCTATATTTTTAAATGTCCCTTTAAAAACACACAGTAAAAAATAAGGCAAACATGAACAAAGAAATAACAAATCCACTGACATTTTTATATTTCTATAACACCTTTGAGTCCAATATCAGCAGAACATTCATGAATGTATTCATTGCACGGGACACATCTCCTGGACTACTAACGGTTCTTCAGTTCACGATACAATGTCAATAGAATGGTCAAAATTCCTACATTCATAAATATGAAAGTTTTCGTTGGCATTGTATCAGTTCCTTCAGACACCACACAATGTCACTCTTAGTGTCTGAGACACTTCTACTGCTATCTTATCAGACCCATGGGTCCATTAGACATGATATGAGGACAATGGAACTGTTAAGATTTCGTCAGACTGTATTATTATCATTGTAGATAGAGTAATAACTCTATGAAAACTTCACATTGTGTATGCACAGCTGCTTTTTTGAAGGTAAATATCCTGGAGATTTTCATGTTTATCATAGCAAAAGGCACCATCTACATTACCAGAAACTTACATTTTAGCTGTCAAATTAAGATTTTTTAATTACCACTTTAGAACCCAAATTGTTTTTATTGTGTTAACGCAAAGAAACAGCTTAACTGAATAATCCCATTTTGTTTAAGAGAATGAAATTGGTTCATGCTAACAGCAAATATGCCAATTGATATTTCAGCCTGACATTAATTAAAAGGGCCAGACTAGAAACTTCTAGAAATCAGATTTTTATTTGGAAAGACAGCTAACCTTTAACTGCTGCACAGTATAACATTAAACAACAGACAGTACAGCAAGATCCTAATACAATGCTAATTCTGTCACAAAACCTTCTAACATGATCCTAGTAGCTATTTTTTTTTAACCACATATCCTTCAACTGTTATTTATTGGAAGCTACAATTGGCTAATCAGTACTGAGAATGATTGCTGTATCTTCAATTCCTATCCTTATCCCTATCCCACATTTTGGCAGGTCTTTGTAAGTGTATTTATCTTATACTTATTTCACTCCTACTAAATGCATTTAAAATTTTGATGTGACTTATAGATATTTGCACTATATGTTAGTGCAATGTCTATAATGTCTAATTGATAAATTATACTGCACTTTTTGTAGCTTTAACTAATCATTTAAAATAAATAAGATCATAATTATCAGTTTCCACGTACCCATTTATTAAATAACAATGTTCACACTGAACAGTTTGATTTTGTGTTACAATAAGGCAATCTCTACATGATGACAGATGGTGTTTCATTTTGCCGACGCTGTGCTAAAGTGCTGTGAGTTGTGATGTGTTTGATTTTATTAGAGATCAGATTTAACACATGCATGCTACATAACGGCAATAGCATTCCCATTTCTCATCTGTAGGAGAAAATGAAACTGTGATGAAATGTAATATACTCACCCTCAGGCAGAACTAGTGGGATTGGGAATTGCAACATAATAAATCTAATGGATATTGCACTAGAGGACCCTAGAAATTTACTGTTATTATGTTCAGGCAAGGAACTTGGTTTTGTAAAACTCACTTTTATTTCACTGGCATCAGTGCAATTTCACATTATTTAACCGTTGTGTCCCAACAGTTTGTTGCATTGAAAAGTAACCTACACTTAAAGGGACAGAGAAGATAAAGAGCCCAGTAGGAAAAATAATAAAAGTCTGAACAATAAAGTGACTGCAGTTATTAAATATAAATTACTGCCTGCAAAGAAGTATGTAGTTAACAATTTCTTGTCCTGATGTTCCTTCAACTGCATCTAACAGTTATTAGAACAGTAAGCATAGAAGACACAGCTGCACAAAATTGATGTGTCCAAATTCAACTTTTTAACCAATAACTTCCCATAATGGGAATCCAAGATCATTTATTTTTGTGTTGCTTTTAGGTGGGTTCCTCTAATAGTTTAATTTCCCAGGAACTCTCAAAGATGCTTCTTGACCTAATGTAGGTCTTCCATCAAAGAAGTTTCCCACAGTTCGAATCAGCAAGTCTGTACAAAGCTGATCTCATTTTAGGACTAAAGGATCTTAATTAGAAATGAATTCATGACAATTCCATCATGAAAAAAGGAAGCGTCACAGTGTAAAACACAACCTGAATTAATTATTCAGTAAACTTCAATCTATTTTAATAATTTATTGTATGAGCAGTTTTTCAAAGGGCTTCCAAAATGGGATCTTTGCCCACAACCAGGGCTCCTAGGTTCTACAATAATACAAATAAATAGTAATATACTCATAATATTTATGGGCATGCCTGTTTGTATGCACAGAACTCCATACATCTCTTTTAAAAAACAGTTCTTGGGGCATTCAGTTTGTTTATATGCAAAGTTAAAGGTATTTTTTCTGAAGCCTTTGAAATAATTGGGCCAAATTCACCTTTAGTATGTAATTCCACTGATTTTAAATTCCAGGATGAAATTGTTTCCATTAACTATAATTGGTTTACTTTGAACTGAATGGAGAACATGGATTTTTATCCCTTTATATGTTTAGTTTCCTTTAACACTTTTATCACATTACAAAAGTTAAAAGATACTTACATTAGCTACATGCACTTATCCCTGGGAACAGGACTGGGGTTTCATGAATACTGAGTTTTGGTAAAAAATAATTTGCATCATGGAGCTTGATTACAGTCAGAGGATCTAGTCTTTTTGTAAACCTACTGATGTGAATTTCCTCCACATCATGCACTAGGAATGGTGGGCTCTCAGCACTCCAGGCAGGCCTTAAGCATCTCGCACTGGGCACTCAAAAATCGAGGCGCTCAAAAATATTGGATACTCTTGAAATTTTGGCCCGGAATGCTATGATGACTTGATAACAGTAGGGATTGGGGAACACCTGACAGCCCTAACCTAGAAAGGAAAGTAAATCAAATCTAATCCGCTTTTAAAGAAAATGTAGACAATGATTCTAAAGGACTTAAGCTGTGCAGTGATCCTTGTATCAGCTGCTATCATTGTGTTACTGACCTATGAGGTGACAAAACAGTCTATTAAAAACACATGGAAGATAACAGAAATTGGCATTCTATGTAAATAAGCAGAACAGCTTCCACTGGGAAGTGAAGTGAATTGTTAATTTGACCAACTGAAGTAGTAAACAACATGTACTGTTTAACCCTGTAACTACTATTGACATGTATTTTGTCATGGACAACTTCACCAATCATCACCCTCTCTCGAGTAACCATTTTTGTGTGGATGGCTAATAAGGAGAGTTGTTGTGAGGCAAAGGTGAGCCACAACTCAATTTTTGCATGATAAGACATTCAGAGGTTTTATCTATGGGTTTTTTGACTTTTCATCTTGGGAGTCACAAGCATAATCAGTAGTTCATTTCCTTTTTATATCTTACTGACATGAATTTCTAAATAACACCATAAATAATTGCCTTAGTTTAAATATGGCGCTATACTGCTGTTGAGATAGTTGTACCAAAAAGGATAGGTTTGTACTCTACTGAGGTATTATACCAGGAGTTGGCAACGTTTGGCATGCGGCTCGCCAGGGCAAGCACATCCCTCGCCTGTGCCGCTTCCCGCTGCCCCCATTGGCCCGGGACGGTGAACCGCGGCGAGTGGGGGCTGCGATCGGCCGAACCTGCTACCTGGCGAGCCGCGTGCCAAACGTTGCCAACCCCTGTATTACACTTTAATGTCCACAGAGTAACTTATTTTTATGCCATTGTTAAGGACTTAGACCTCTATTGTTTCATTATCTTCCCATGACTTCTGCTAAGCTATAAATACGTTAGCATACTCTTCATACTTTAAAAATGAAGGATAGAAATTTGTTTTGTTTCCCTGATTAGTGCAATTTAGGGCTGGTACATAATTGTCTATTGATGTAGTCTCAGAAATAAAAAAACATTTAAGTCACACTTTGGAGAATACCCATAAGTATTTCTGGGACATGCAGCCAATAAGAGCAGGTGGCGTCACTCCTCAAGAGTCAATATCTAGGGTTTTGTTAACGTTATTTCTCTTCTTGAAAGAAAAGCAATGAAAACAAATGTGAAAAAACAAGGTGTGTAAAAGGATTAGTACTGTATATGGAATATCCTCTTAACCACTGCTTTACCTCTGCATACACTATACTATCACATTATGATAATCCTCTCTGTCAATACTGCTACTTTGGTTGCATGAATGGCAAACAGCGACAGTAAATTACATATACATCTATGAATTAATCAGCAGTCCTACAAAATACTCATTTTCACCATCAGGCACACTGTAAACGTATGCCTTAGCGTATTGGGATTAGAAAGCCATAATTATAATGCTAGTCTTTGGTTTGTTTGGCCAGCAATTTTTAATATATAAATGCTATCCCCTGATTATTTGCTCTTATAGGGCCAGATCCCCACTTGGTTTAAACTGATATAACACTACCGAAGGCAAGACTATCAGAGTTTTGACTATGTCAGATGAATTAAATTGGGACTGAGCCCAATCATAAAACGTTATTTGGATTTCTAAGCGCTGGTGTTTAGCTAATGTAGAGCAAGTAATGCAATGATTGATCCAGAGATGAAATGTGAAAAGTATTGTCATGAAGCCATCTTCAACAAAGAATTTTCAGCTCTAATGACTTGTCTTTCTAAGGATCTAGCTATCGGTAGCCACTCAGTAGTGCAGCTGCTGCAGTGCAAATCCCTAGGTTAGGCTGGCAAAGCCGCTACAAACCACTGTTTGCACCAATGCAGCTTAGTCCTGCTTCAAAACTGGGGTAAACTGCACTGGAGCCAATTGTGGTTTATGGCTTGTCTATGCTAATGTGTTGCAGTGCAGCGGTTGATGAGTGTAACTGGGGCAAATCTCCACTGTAGATAACATCCCTTAACTGTTTGAAGTTAATTTACATACTGATATCATCATGGTTATTTAATGCAATTCAATCCAAACTCATAAGTAACCAAAACAATTCTTCTACATGCTATCCTCACAAGTTAAGTGGGAAAAGCAACTGGAAAACTTGGAGGCAAGAGGAGGTTGACAAACAACTTGAATGTGCCCTCCGTATCATCAGCAAATACAGGCTGAACCAGTCACATCTGAAACAGACAATATTGAGGGCAAAATCCCACTATCTGACCCATACTGTGGCACTTTGGAGGTTTCGACTAGGGTTCATCAGTGGTGTTAGAAACAGGGAGTGCTAGCAGGAGAAAAAAAAGGATTCACGCGAGAGTGCTTTCCATGGGAAATTTTCCCTCTTGTGAAAAATAGTCATGACACACATAAACTGCATGTGTGTTTACTTTTGTCTGCATACATTTTGAATTGAAAGGGCAATCACAGTGCACAACTTTTTCCATCAAATACATCTGATATTAAAAAAACAGCAACAACAACAAATAGGGACATATCACAACATTGGCATCATTGGACTTAAGCAGAATGTCTGGTTTGAAATGGGTTCTGATTCCAGATCTGTTGCTTCTTTTTCAAATTCCCATTTTAGTTGACAGGTTTCATTTTAGTTGAGTGTGTCATCCATGCAATACCTCCAAGCATCGATCATCTTACATAATCTAAAGTGAGATCACTGATTGAGGGTGCTATTTTAGCCACACCATCTACTGCACTCTTTCTGGTTTCCTCAACAATGTGTTACTGAACGTGCATTGTCAGAAAGAATGGGAGATATTCAATAGAACATCAGCTTTTGAGTCGAAGATCAATATATGTCCCAATGGTTATATTTTTATCTTCAATAGTCTACATTAGACTTTTCCTGCCTGTCCTTAGAAAAAATATAAACCCAGCATATACTGCACTGCTGGAGCTTGTTCTTTAATTTAATTAAATCGTATTGTTGCAGTTCCTGCCCTCCATCCTCCTTGTCATCCAATATACTTCCCATTATCCCTTTCATTGAAATTACTCCCTTCTGTCAGAAACTCTCTCGACACTTCTTCAAAGGCAGAAAAATAAAGGATTTTTATCAGCAATTTTAAATGTTTTCTTTGCTACATTCATTGTATTAAGAGTCACAGCAGTGACTGGAAACTGAGGAGCCCAGTAATGGTTATTATTGCCTATACAGGACTAAACTTGACAGGAAATCGGGGGTACTGCCCTGACAATACGAAGCACTGATACTTTATTCCTTTTGTGTTTTTGTACAGACCTAATCCCTACCATTGCGTACAAAGGACATCTTTTGAATAGGTGTCCTATTTATGGAGAAATGTATAGACCAAATGTAGGGAAGGTTTTTTTTCTTCTTCTTACCTTTTAATTGAAGATGAAGCAAATGCACAGTAAATGGAGTCTGATTTGCATGTAATTGTCCATCCATGCTGACCTTGGTAGGAACCAGGGATACACATGGTTGATCCTTTACCAAGGTATTTATGGAACAATATGGGAGCCCTCCAGTGGCCTAAATAATGTGGTAAAACCCAGTAGAGTTTAACTACTGTATAGTTCAGTTGATAGACTCGACAATGGTTTGGCAACTCATGAACTGTGACAGCTGCTTATCATGCTGTTCATTAATTTGTCTTATTGTTACCTTGTGTTTCCCCCACCTGTAATCTCTCATCTTATACTTAGTTTGCAAGCTCTTCAGGGCTGGACCAGCTTTTTGTTTACGTGTGTGCATTGGCTAGCCCTGATTGGGGTGCAATCACTACCACAATACAAATGAATAATAAATAATAAAGTTCTTTCTTATACTTTATTTCAAGGGTGCTGGGATCATACGTTGGTGAGGTGTGTATTTTTTATTATAATTCCAATTATCTTGTTCCATTAGAATAACTATATATTGATTAATTCTCACCACTGTTCTAAAGAACAAAAGAATTAGATGATTATTAAATAAATTAGGGAAAAAACACAGTTCAGTTGTTTAGAAATGTGATAGCTACAAACCAGTAGATCTCTCTGAGATCAGGAACAGGACAATGGTACCTACTCCTTTATTTAGTTTCTTAAAAACAATTAAAGAAAGATCTTTTATTTTTACTGTGTCAGCCACTCAAAGCTTTGCAAATCTTTTAAAATACTGACCATTGATATATGCTCTCAGCCATTCTAATGAAGAACAAGGAACAGAGGGAAAGACTTGCCTTTAAAATAGCAGGGAAACTTCTAGAAACTTTTAAACTAATGAATACCTAGAGTATGAATCCCCACAAAGACATAAGGACAATTTTGCTCACAAATGCACATGCACAGTCTTCATTGACTCCATTGGCATTGTCAGGGCATATCTCCAATCAGAACGTGGTGCGTTGCTTTTTAAATTATTGGATTATTTTCATTTTAATAATTATAACAGTCTCTTGATGATTTTTAGTATATTCTTCTGAGCAGGTTCTTTCTGAACAAGCTTTGTGGACACAGTCCACACTGGATGAAAAGTTGAAACTCACCCCCCCCATTCAGTGGCCGAGCAAATAGGTGGCGGGGGATGACTGCTCCCCAGTGGTCTTTAGATGTATACGTGGCACCTTATGTGGCACCAGATTATTCAATTGACAAAAATAGTTGTACAGCACGAATTTTCACATGAGGCTCGAGAGCAAGCCTGCCTCGTCCTCACCTGGCAGTGGTGGGTCCTATCCCATCCGCTGAGGGTGTTGGTGTTGCATCGTGGCACGCAGGATCACATGTGCGCTATGTCACAATATCACTCACTCAGATTTGGCATGATCACCCCTCATGAGAAAGAGGTGGCCAGCTCAAACCTGAATGCTGTTGTGACCCTGTGTGCCAGGCTGGAATGCCCAGAGTGGGGAGCTGTGGGACAGGAGAGCTGCCGGGAAAGGGCAGGGAGGCTCACTCTCCAGCTCCCCCTCCCCCACCTACCTCAGGCCTCCCCTCCAGTTTGGGTCAGGATTAGGATTGCAGTGCAGGGCTGTAAGGTGCTGCAGACATGTTAATTTGTGAAATACAAAGGCATAAAAACATGCTAAATGAGCAAGCCAATCGGTATAATTGAAGTTGGCAGCACCAATGAAAATTGCCTGTCCAGCTGCAAAACCTGGTTCTGCAGGTTGTCTTTATGAGACAAGAACAACAAAGTAACAAAGATCTGCTCAAACCTTCTCCTTTTGCATAGCTGCTCATAGAGTTCCTCTGTAAGGACTGTTCAGCCCACACCCTCGATTCTCACTCCTCTAGAATTTTTTTCCCAAATATTAAAATGGGAGTATGATCTTGCCTTATATTTCTAAAATATATCCTTTGTACTGGAGGTGTTTCAGGTGATATCAGCTACATTCTTTATAACCAAAAGGAGGTTAAATTGGTTCCAGGCACTGATTGCAATAGTGGAAAAATATTAGAAGAAAATATGTCACCTTTAACATTTTAATCTGAAAGATCTGGCCCATGACTTTTTGGTCTTCCTGAGATTTTGAATTCCTCAGCTTTGTGCCCAGATACCAGATGATGAGTACTACATAAATGTTTGTAATTTATTGTACAGTACTGATGTCAAGTATACCTACATACAGACTATATCCATCTTAATATAAGTTGTTCTGGGCTGTTAATAAACTTCCATCAGCAAATCATTCTTGGTATATTGCTAACAGCTCCTTAATTGATTTCAGTGTACATGATTGTATTTATCCTTTGGCCATAAGCAGTGATAGCAGAAGAAGTTTAAGGAAAACTGTAATGAATGAAAAAACTCACCTAGATAAAAGTGCACACCCCTATTCCAGCAGAACCCGACTTTTTAACAAGTACACATGGTGTAATCACAGCAACCAAATATCAATGTAAAAATCTAAGCTAAACAAATGTGTTCAAGTATAGAGCAATATATAAAGATAACCATCTTGTTTAACTTTATAGCATCACACGGCTAGCAGCCCATGCTGAAAGTATTATCCATTTAGTGCTGTTCTATACATCAGTGGAAAAACACAGCAGGCAGACAATACAACAGTCTTTAAACATTCAGAAGACAGTTACATTGTAAATAAGCTGCCCATGCCAGATATAAAATTGACCAAGATATCTACCTTGCCATCATGACTATTGAAACGCATATTTTTGATCAAAACAAAGTATGTTCTATTCTCTCCTTTGGGTAGGCTAATAATCTTGGAAAATAACAGTCAGGCACCCAAAATATTAGGGTTAGTTTAATAGAGAAAACCATAATGTAGCTTTTCATTAGTTGGTACTTGTTCGTGCTTTCAGAGTGCAAAACCCTTCAGTAAAGGGATAATGTTCTTTGTTTAGCATATTTTACACATGGTAAAGCACCCTGCAGAGTTGCTGTGCAATATGAATAAATAAATAATATAAACTAACTGGGAAAGTCCTCAATTTGGCAGCAGTGTAGTAATATCCTATGATGCATATGGTATGTACAGAAAGAAATATCTAGGTCAGAATTATGGAAATAATGGAAAGATAAAAGTTATTTAATCTATTCATTCTCTATTTAAAATGCAAGGAACCTATTTTTTCCAATAAGTATTGAACTTTTAAAGAATGTAGATACAGGCCATCAAACTGCTTCCATTTTAGCTGTTTGCTAATGATGCTCAATACTGAAGTTGTCCAGCCACCGGGAAGCACTGCTGAGCACAGGGACCGAGTGTAAATTTTAAGGGCTAAATTTTCAAAGAAATGAGGCCTGAGATATATATGCAAATTCATGCATGCAGTTACATATCTGTGTTCGCAGTCACTGTTCCTGTAACCGTGCATTCAAGTCCAGGGGATTGCAGGCAGAAATGTCTTTTTAAGCCTCTAGCTACCCATTGGTACATATAATAATGATAACTGAATGCACCAATATGGTCTTCAAATTGCACACTTATTTAAAGCAGCGATCTCAGGCAGACGGATCTTCTTGCAAACAGATCTTTTGAAAATGTGTTCCTGAAAAACAAACCACTATTTAGTCTTGACCACCTGACATTCCTTCACCTCCACCTCCAGCAACACTTCCCTGCTGATCTAGTAACTGGAATGCTTTCAATGAACTGTGGGAAAGCAATGATTTTATAACACTGTGGTCCTGATTCAGCAAATCTTCCCTATTGGGACTTAAGCATGTGTTTAAGTGTTTTGTGAATTGGGGCCTGCTGTAATAATTTTTTTCTGGTTTTTATTGGTTGCCTAACTGGAAAGAAGTGGGTAATAATTCATGCATTGCCACACTGACCTGTTGTATAATACTGGTTAAGAAAAGATGTGAGAAGGAGACAGCAAGACTGAATTAATTTAAAGAGAAAAGATTTACTGATACCACTCATGGACTGGGTTAAGATTATGACTGGTAAACAATGGACCAAAATTGATGCTTTGGAAATGAAATTTAATTGGTGGGCTGGATCATTCCACCCATCAACTTTTTGGGACCCTTGAATAGAGACTTTGGGGGAGAAAAAGAAAACATTTTCTTACCATCACTGCATAAAATGTTGCTGTGACACTAGATCTTGGTACTCCAGTGGGGGTGCATCAGTGGACCAGCCAGGGCCCCAGCCTGCTCTGTGAGACCCTCCTCTGCTTAAAAAACACAGAAGAGAAAAAAAATCAAAAGAAGGCCAAAAAAAGCATTGAAATTGAGTGATTATGCAAAGCAATCGATCAAAACCTATCCAAGTGCTTTTTGGAGACCGAATACTGGTCAAAGTGTCTTATTTGGTCAAACAGTCATTTCTGGTAGGGAAGGAAGGATTATTTTTGTACTTCAATTCTGAGTTGAGAATGATTGTCATTTCCCTGCTTTTAACAACATAGACAGACACAGAAGGGAGAGAAGAGATAGGATAGTGAAGATGGGGGAAACATGGCTTTTGTAGGTGTTATCAGGATACAGGGCAGTGGGTCAGTTACTGATGGCTGGCAGGTTGGCCATGATAGCTGTTGCTCTGGAACCCAACTCACGTATTTGGTCAGTGACATCATCTAGTTGGTATGATCAGGTCCCTCTCCTTCACTGGTCCTTCTCAGGCTAAGCAGATTTGGATGGGCCATCTCATCTCACCATGCTGGTGCTGTGCAGGTCAATGGATTTCAGGATCAGGTGAAAAGGAAAGAGAGGGAAGACAGGAGGAAGATAACAGGGCTCAGAAAGGGACACATGAGGCAGCGGAGGACAAAGCAGGATCTCATATCTGTCAGGCTTTGGTTTAAAAAAATCCTCCATTGTTATAGATTTTTTTTTAAGACTGCCCGCCCCCTCCCCCCAATCATGCCTTGTCATGGTGCCATCCACCTTATCCAAATACCCTTTTCTTCATCTTCTTTTTCCTTGTGTTTTATGGCAAAGTAGACTCACCTGCTGGGTCTATGACTGCCAAGCACTGGATACCATAGATAATTCAAGAGTTGAAGTCTTTCATCTCTCAGTAGTCTTAAAGAACTGTAATATTATATTCCTTTCTCCTTTCATGCATAGCTTTGTTTCTCCAAACCTGCTTCAGGCATGTATTAATAGACTATGATGTGAATGTGTTAATAGGGACACACCCAATAATGTCCCTAAGGTGCAGGTGTCAGGAACCAAGGTCTGCAGCAGAGCCAGTCTCTGGGCAACCTAACAGGCACAGCTGGTCTGGAGCCTGCTGCCTGACTGGTTACACTGTCTGACTGGTTGGAAGAGTCAGCAGACAGGCTCTTAAGCCCAGCAGCTGCACAGTGACTCCTCAAAGCATTTGCCCATGGCTGTGATAGCTTCTGCGCCTGCTTGTTTCCAGTCCTGATTCTGCCTTAGACCCATCCATACCCTGCCTTGCCTCACTCCAGGCAGCCTGGCTCTGACCCTTGGCTTCAACTCCTGATTTCTGCCTTTGGATATGACCTTGCGCTTCTGTTCCTTGCTGCCAACTCCTGTTCTAATCACTAGGCACGACCACCCACATACTGATCTCTGACAACAGGATACTAAACAAAATCCTCCTCGGTGTCCAACAGATTTCCTTTCTGATACATTCCATTTTCATTTATGCACATAGAGGGGTTTTCGCTTTCATTTTTGATGCATTTAAGAATAATCTAAAAATAAGATAATCAGAATCAACTCTTACATTCACACTCGTAGAAAAAAGGCTTTTGTGAAAATTTAGTAAGAAAATAAAAAGTGAGGCTTTCGAAGAAATCTTTAACATGCTGATCCACTTTACTTCAGGTCTCCACCAATGCTGGGGAAGAGTGAGAAGGGAGACAAAGAAGTCACTTTGGTTGTTACGTACAGATACAAGTATTTAAAGAGTAGCTCACTTTTTAGCATAGGTGTTGCTGCTAACATATGTGTTTAAGCAATATAGAATAGTAGCCAAGATAATTATGTATGAGTTGTAAGAACCACTGCCTCAGGGGGAATTCCAAGAGGAATTCTTCCTGGGAGTTCTCCAGTGCAGAAGTTGAGGGGCAGGGAGGTGTGTGTGTGTGTGTGTGTGTGTATATAAAAAATACTCCCATTAGTATGTCTGGGCTGCTGCATAGACAGAACAGATCAACAGTTCATCTTGTCCAGTATTATGTCAGATGTTGACTAATGTCAGATGCTTCAGCAGAAGGCATAAACTTCATAATGCCCCTAATTTTGCCAAAACCTTAACAGTGACCCCAGCAGTGTTGGGGCAAAATAACTTCCCAAGTGCATGGAATGTGTGATAGTCAGACGTGCTGATCTGTTGACATAGTTAATATGAAAGCATATGAGGCTATTGATAAAATTTTGCATTATAGTGCAAGTTTGATGAAGCTGGGGTATGTATTTGTTTTTGGGTATCTGTTGGAGTTGGAAATGCAAGTCTTATAGAGCACATTATCGACAGTGTTGTAGGGAATGTGAAATATTCCTTTAACTTCTTAGTTCCTGCTTTGGGTGGATGGGACATAACCTGCTGCAACTTTGACTCTCACTTTTGTTCACATTGTTTTCTAATTCTATAACAAACAACCCCATCTAACTACTGTAGATTGTGGTACTTTGGCCTATTATTGTAGAATACTTGTGTGTGTGTGTGTGTGTGTGTGTGTGTGTGTGTGTAATATATACATATAAAATGGCCAAATCATAAAAGGTACTGGCTGCTTTCTACGAGGTACCAAGCAGTGTATTCAGTGATTCCTAACAAACTGTCTAAAACATCCACCCACAGGGAATTCCACAGGTTAATTATGTATTTTGCAAAATGACCTTTAATGTTTAAAAATTTGCAGCCTTTAAATTTCAACTGATTTTCTCTTGTTCTTGTAGGAGACAGTAGAGCTAGTTAGGAATGTCTGATTTGCCTTCTCTGTGCCATTATCCATTTTATTATTTATTAACATTTCATAATTGCTTATTCATCATAATATCTTTGAATCTGCTTATTAGTATATATCATTTCACTCTTGTAATTGTGCATAATGCAAGGACAATTCATTATGCTGATTTTTTTTCTTTCTTAAACACGAAGGATAGGATTTTCAAAAGCGCCTGAAAGGATCTGTTTAAAGTCAGTGGAAAGCCTCCCATTCCCTGAAAGTTCGATCAGGTCCCAGCATGTAGTATATGCATAGCCCTCTGATGGAAGACGTGTAGGGCTGCAAGAGGATTTCTGCCTCTGAGCTCCTTGGTGTGAAGGGGGAATATGCACTTTGAGGGAGTTCAAAATACTCCCATTAGTGCGTCTGGGCTGCTGCACTGTCTGATATGGAGAAGTTGGGACCCTGCTCTTTTGGGGTGATGAGGACGACTACTCAGAGACTAGGTATTTACAAGATCTCACCCTACACATCTGCATTAGGGCCAGTAATAATCTGTCCCTGATTAAGGTGGGCATTTTAATTGAGCATGTTTAAACTCCTATTTCTCAAACTTTTTTTTAAACATCCCCTTGGCCCCTTTCATCTATCCTGTGTCTGTCTTGTCTAGTTAGGTGTACGCTTTTTGGGGAAGGGGCTGTCTAATTTTATGTTTGTACAGTGCCTAGTACAGGGGTCCCCCCCATTCTCAGTTGGCCTTTATGCACTATTGTATTCAACTTGCTAAATAATAGTTTAAAGAAAATCTGGAGACCCAAATGCCTTCACTAGGCAACTAGGGCGTGGAATCTCTTTTGAAAGTATGTTTATACAGTCCCATGAAAACACACATGATGCCGTGACATCTTCATCATATACGATGGACAGCCATACTTTATTTGTGACAAAATAATATAATATGGGTAACATACATTCCTAAGATACTCATCTTCAATTATCCAGAGACCATATATTTCTTGTTGGATCATAACTGAAATAAAGGATGCATAAATATATCATAGGAAAACTCTATGATCCTGGAATTGTGCACTGGAGATCTCCCAGCTGGTACAGTTAACTTCAGTTCAGTTGAAAATACTCAAGAGATCCTCAACAAAGACTAATCTTGCCAATCTCAGAGGCATCTAAAGAAATGGAACTTAATAATTTTGATAGGCAAATTTGTCATGGAAGTCACTTAAAAGAACAGTGAGGTTTTTTTTCCCATCCGTGTTCCATTTAAACTAACCAGTGTGATTCTGTGTCTCATGAAGCAACTGCCAACATAAAAACGATATCCATTCTACACGAAGATGCAGTGTGTGGGTGCCTATGCTCCATGAATTCTGATCACATCCATATGTCCTTTGTTGGTTTTCCACTCTATCTTGCATTTTACCAGCCAAGATTACTAAGGCAGGTACAATAAACAAATCTGTCCTCTCTGTCCATCTTAAGGATTGATACCTTCAGCAATGTGTAAATTCAGCATTCTTATGCTCCCCCCCCCCAGTCATATTTGGGATTTTCTGGTATTAATTCTCAATTTATAAAACCAGTAATTTGCCAGTGCTACCTTATAGTGCCCTACATTGTCTCGGTTTTTCTTGGAGTTTCATATCTGATGTTCTTAACGTTAAGGTCAATTTTATTGATGCTGAACTCTGTGGATCTCATTTTTTCCATTGCATTTTACCAGGCACATACTGAGAGGGTAACTAATCTTAATATCTTGTGTTCGCAGTTCTATTTAGCATGAAATCAGTAACTGACATATTAATTATAATAATCTGTTCAATATACTTTACCTACATGTTAATTATAGCAGGCCATTCTCATTTATTTCTCTGGGTAGCTTATTAATTCAACCCAGATGGTACAGCTTTTTGAGACTGTAACACTGAGTGTTAACAGAATAAATCATGTTGCCAAGATACAGCAGCAAAAATGTTATCAAATCTGAATAGGCTTCAGTATGATATAACCATGAAGGAAACTTACCTACTACTCACACAAGAAGCTTAGTTAAAATCAGGGTCACTAAGCCAAACCTTTTTTATAAGACAAAAAGCACCACCAAAAGTAGACGACTTTCTATCAAATCCCCCCAAATTTAGAAAAATACCCCTTGTTTGCTACCAACCTGTACAATTCACAAGCCATAAAGTAAAAGATGCCACTTTTTTATTTTGGAACATATTCCGTGGCTTCCATTTTTAAAAAATGGACATTTACCACTAGCCTTAATTAATATGTCATGGCTACTGGCTGTAATTCCCATTTAAAGTGCAGGAAATAGAAATACTGCAGTAAAAAGAAAATGCAGTAAACATTTGTTTTTTAAATGGTGCCCCCCTACTGGTAAGAATTCCCATCCTCCCTGACCTTTCCTGTAAAAGTCTTCAGTGCAGTACTTTGTCAGTGACAAAGATTAGAATTCATTTGATGTGGTACATTAGATGACACATTTTGGATGATACACTACTCCTTCAACATCTCATTTTTTAAATTGTTCTCCTCCCCACACATACCACCTCCATCATGTTTATTTCTAGGGTTTCTTGTGTATTTACTCTCCTATTCTACTTGAATGCATTCTGGAGACAATGGGCTAGATCGTAAATCAGCATACCTCCACTGAAGTCAGTTGAGGATATGGTCCAGTATTCAGGCCTTCAGTAGTTCCTTCATATGACTCATTTAAGGAAAGCATATTGTAAATTAATTAATCACCTCTGCTTTTTTCTTATTCCATACACTCTTACTACCACATAACTACAGTAGGCAGCCTCAAAAATATGAACATTTACTTCACTATGGTATTTCCCATTACTGTGGTGTTTCGTAGTTGTAGATTGGGAAATGTGTTAAGTAATGCAACAGTGCATTAGCTACCCATTCATAGATTCATAGATTCTAGGACTGGAAGGGACCTCAAGAGGTCATCGAGTCCAGTCCCCTGCCCACATGGCAGGACCAAATACTGTCTAAACCATCCCTGATAGACATTTATCTAACCTACTCTTAAATATCTCCAGAGATGGAGATTCCACAACCTCCCTAGGCAATTTATTCCAGTGTTTAACCACCCTGACAGTTAGGAACTTTTTCCTAATGTCCAACCTAGACCTCCCTTGCTGCAGTTTAAGCCCATTGCTTCTTGTTCTATCCTTAGAGGTTAAGGTGAACAAGTTTTCTCCCTCCTCCTTATGACACGCTTTTAGATACCTGAAAACTGCTATCATGTTCCCTCTCAGTCTTCTCTTTTCCAAACTAAACAAACCCAATTCTTTCAGCCTTCCTTCATAGATCATGTTCTCAAGACCCTTTCCAATTTCTCCACATCTTTCTTGAAATGCGGTGCCCAGAACTGGACACAATACTCCAGCTGAGGCCTAACCAGAACAGAGTAGAGCGGAAGAATGACTTCTCGTATCTTGCTCACAACACACCTGTTAATACATCCCAGAATCATGTTTGCTTTTTTCGCAACAGCATCACACTGTTGACTCATATTTAGCTTGTGGTCCACTATAACCCCTAGATCCCTTTCTGCCTTACTCCTTCCTAGACAGTCTCTTCCCATTCTGTATGTGTGAAACTGATTTTTTCTTCCTAAGTGGAGCACTTTGCATTTGTCTTTGTTAAACTTCATCCTGTTTAACTCAGACCATTTCTCCAATTTGTCCAGATCATTTTGAATTATGACCCTGTCCTCCAAAGCAGTTGCAATCCCTCCCAGTTTGGTATCATCCGCAAACTTAATAAGCGTACTTTCTATGCCAATATCTAAGTCGTTAATGAAGATATTGAACAGAGCCGGTCCCAAAACAGACCCCTGCGGAACCCCACTCGTTATACCTTTCCAGCAGGATTGGGAACCATTAATAACAACTCTCTGAGTATGGTTATCCAGCCTGTTATGCACCCACCTTATAGTAGCCCCATCTAAATTGTATTTGCCTAGTTTATCAATAAGAATATCATGCGAGACCGTATCAAATGCCTTACTAAAGTCTAGGTATACCACATCCACAGCATCTCCCTTATCCACAAGACTCATTATCCTATCGAAGAAAGCTATCAGATTGGTTTGACACGATTTGTTCTTTACAAATCCATGCTGGCTGTTCCCTATCACCTTACCACCTTCCAAGTGTTTTCAGATGATTTCCTTAATTACTTGCTCCATTATCTTCCCTGGCACAGAAGTTAAACTAACTGGTCTGTAGTTTCCTGGGTTGTTTTTATTTCCCTTTTTATAGATGGGCACTATATTTTCCCTTTTCCAGTCTTCTGGAATCTCTCCCGTCTCCCATGATTTTCCAAAGATAATAGCTAGAGGCTCAGATACCTCCTCTATTAGCTCCTTGAGTATTCTAGGATGCATTTCATCAGGCCCGGGTGACTTGCAGGCATCTAACTTTTCTAAGTGATTTTTAACTTGTTCTTTTTTTATTTTATCCGCTAAACCTACCCCCTTCCCATTAGCATTCACTATGTTAGGCATTCCTTCAGACTTCTCGGTGAAGACCGAAACAAAGAAGTCATTAAGCATCTCTGCCATTTCCAAGTTTCCTGTTACTGTTTCTCCCTCTTCACTAAGCAGTGGGCCTACCCTGTCTTTGATCTTCCTCTTGCTTCTAATGTATTGATAAAAAGTCTTCTTGTTTCCCTTTATTCCTGTGGCTAGTTTGAGCTCATTTTGTGCCTTTGTTTTTCTAATCTTGCCCTTACATTCCTGTGTTGTTTACCTATATTCATCCTTTGTAATCCGTCCTAGTTTCCATTTTTTATATGACTCCTTTTTATTTTTTAGATCATGCAAGATCTCGTGGTTAAGCCAAGGTGGTCTTTTGCCACATTTTCTATCTTTGCTAACCAGTGGAATAGCTTGCTTTTGGGCCCTTAATAGTGTCCCTTTGAAAAACTGCCAACTCTCCTCAGTTGTTTTTCCCATAGTAGATGATGATGTAACCTCAGCATCAGTCTTACCCTGATGCACAACTCCCACCATCATTGTAAGCATTTCAGCAATATTGTTCTTCTTTTCCCTCCACGCTTTGCTATACTAAATAATTAATAAGTATCATAAATATATGTTTAATATTATAATCTGCATCTAGAAAGAAAGATACGAACTGGAGGCAAACCAAGACTGGAATACCCAACTCATCTTGGTGAGCACACTTGCCAAACACCACACACACACTCCGTAAACTAGCATGTTTTGCTATCCTTTTCAGACACATTCTTTATAAAAGGCTATGCTGCTGGGAATCTGTGTGGAAATTAAGGCGATCACAATCAATGTTTGCTGCTTTTCTAGGAAGTACTAGCTTCATAGTCCAGGAGAAATTCTGAGATCAATGACATTGAAGATAATGCTAAGCCACCATTCAGAGGTAGGAAAAAAATCTGAAGTACCATCAGGCCTCTGAACATTTTAAATTCTCTTTGATGTAACAAACATTAATCTATTATATCTGTAAAGAGTACACATACAAAATATTGCTATCAGTTTTATTTTAAAAAACTAACAAGTTCAGTCAACTCTGTACAAACCACATCCCTTTTTAGTTATGGAAAAGTTATGACTTAAAGGGAAGCAAGAGTTAAACAATTGAAATCTTATGTTCTCCAGTCTGATCAATGTGCTCCCCAGCCTCAGTGATCAGCTACCACGTTGCTTTACTCTCTTCAGTTTGTTTTTTCCAGTATTGGCAATTTCACATTTTAGAGTAAAATCAGGACAACAAACCAATGGTTTGCTTAAACTTAAGTTAAGTTTACTCATTGCTTAAAGTTAAGTGTGAGCTTGAGTGCTGGTTTGGGAGGAGGAGGCTCTAAAAGCTGAATGTTAATCTCTTGGTTTTTACTTATCTTACTAGGGTAAGTAAGTAACAATACTTGAGTAAGAGTACTGGTCCCAGACACAGGGTTTCAAAGCAGTAGAAAAAGTAATAATGAAAAAGACTGTCTCAGATTCTTTGGTGTGCTGGAGCAGCGCTTGGTGCTAGGAGATGGGCAAAACTGGGGGCGTGTTCAGTCCCCAACAGAGAACATGGTGAAATTTGTCAAATAAAATATTTGCTGAATACTATTTAGTCAGCCCTAATATTTAGAGAGAGAAACAATGAAAATGCTTCTGGAATGCTAGATTTGTGGCACTACCACAGCAGGAAATGAATTAGCATAAAGTACAATCCCCTGAATGCCTGCCCCCCATAAGCATATTGTTCCAAATTCTGTCTTTTTTCCTCATCTGTGCAACCTCAGTTGGAGATGCATAGGTGTAACTCAGGAAATAAACTGACCCACTGTGTACAGCACCAACCACCATTTTCTGAGAAAGACTGTGCTGTGCTTGAAAAGATTCAAAAGACAACAATAAAGACGATGCATACCTTAAAACATACGAATTACAACTAAAAAAACTTTCTAAAGTATCAATAAGAACTAGAAAAACACTATATGGTTAAGAGGAGCTTTTAGCTGAGGAATATAAAATCTTAAATGGCACAGATAACGTCAATTTGAGTTACCGTTTTCAGAATGACACAGATGTTAGGATAAGGAAGCATAAATGGAAATTAAAGAGAAACAAATTCAGAACAGATGTCAGGAAGCATTTTTTTCATGCAGAGAATCACAAACGTGTGGAATGGCCTACCAGGCAAGATTGTTAAGGCAAAAGCACAGGGGACATTCAAGAAATGATCAGATGGCATCATAGGGGAATTGAGTAGTAAAAAAGGAAATGAGCATGCATGAGGCAAATGGCTTTAATTTAATCCCAAACAATGTCCATGTTCTTATGTTATTAATGCTTACATACTTACTTTGGCTAAACACAAAGAATTCCTTCATTTAAAAAAATAGTTCTCCATTCAGAAAATTGTCACTTTTTAATATAAACAAAATCAATACATATAGGAAGAAAGCTATTTTTTTTCCATTGAAGACATTAACAAGTTTTCTAAAAATTGCATGAATATTAAGACCAACATGCATCATCATTGTTTTTTTCTTTTTGTACAGATTTCCCCACTGATTTGCAATGCATATGACACATCTAGCCATGAGACAACTTATTATGGTTAAGCCATTAAAGATATATTTTTCAGTAATGGCTTCTGGTCGACTCTAGGTATGTCTACACTGCAATAAAAGACTCACAGCTGGTCTGGGTGAGTGGGCTTGGGCTGTGGGGCTATAAAAATTGCAGTGTGATGATCAGGCTGGGGCTGGAGCCTGGGCTTTGAGACCCCACGAGCCAGGAGAATCTCAGAGCCCAGGGTCCAGTTTGAGCCCAAACGTCTACATTGCAATTTTATAGTCCTGCAGCTTGATCCCTGTGAGCCCAAGTCAGCTGCCTCGGGCTTGTGACTTGGTGCTGCTGGGTTTTTTTATTGCAGTGTAGACATATCTACTATGGCCACTTAAGCCTATTGGCTGCTCCATTTCCATGCAGTATAAGGGGTTGGGGCAGAAGAGAAGATGTATTGCATCTTAAATCCTGTGTGGGAGTAGATGTTTAATATGCCTAAAGCCCCAATCCTGCAGACACACAACTTTATACATGTGAATAGTCACACTGAAATCCCTTCGAAATAACAGGCAACCTCCATGACTGAATAGCTGTGGAAGCTTTTGGAGCTTCTGTGAACAGCCGTGTTGCTGATGTGCAGACAGAAATTATGAAAAAAAAAAAAAAAAGAAAAACTAGAGATGTTCTGGATCTGGGTTGGGAACTGATCTTTCACCTCAGACTTCTCTTCCCTGAATCCAACACCAAATCTATACACCTGTCAATCTGGGAAAGGTCTGAGTCCCCCAGGTTTGGGGTATTCCAATATTGGGTTTTTGTTTGGCCCATTATAGAAATAAGAGGCTCAATCAGCACAGGTGTAATAGTCTCAGGCTGCAGTGGGGGAGGTTTAGGTTGGATATTAGAAAAAACTTTTTCACTAGGAGGATGGTGAAGCACTGCAATGGGTTACCTAGGGAGGTGGTGGAATCTCCATCCTTAGAGGTTTTTAAGATCAGGCTTGACCAAGCCCTGGCTGGGATGATTTAGTTGGGAATTGGTCCTGCTTTGAGCAGGGAGTTGGACTAGATGACCTCCTGAAGTCCCTTCCAACCCTGTTATTCTGATTCTATGATTCTAGGTGAGGAGCAGAAAAAGAAACTGACTCCAAACCAACTTTCTGCTCCTTTGATCCTGGGTCAACTGGGAGCTGAGATGAATGACTTATAGCAGCTCCGCGACTGCTCTTAATTACATTTCCCACAGTGACCAAGGATCAAGCAGAGTGCACAACACTATGCCGATTCCTCTTCTACCCCCTCTGCCTCTCTCCTCCTGACACACCCATGGAACAAGGGGGATTCTTGATTGCCTATCTAGGGGAGCATTTGGGCTGCTTCATACTGCTTCAGAAACAGAAAGCAACTGGGGTCAAGGAGTGAACCCATATATTTAAGTGGAGTTATGCCAGTTTATACCAGCTGACGAATGGGCCCAAAGGTTGGATCTGGGTTGTGGATCTAAGGTTCCAGGCACAGAGAAGGATTTTTTTTTACCAGATTTTGCTACAATATTTTAAAAACAAATAATCCTCGGTAATAGATGGTGAAAAATATCAGGAGTGGGGTGTCCTGGAGATGCCTGAGAACTCTGGGCTAGATCCTCAGTCAGTGAAAAACATCATAGCTCTATTGATGTTAGTGGCACTAAGAGTAAGTAAAATTCTGCTGCTACCCCACTGGCTAGCTGGAATTACACTTTTTGTTGTAACATTATCGCTTGGGTTATCAGGATTTTAATTCTGCAGACACAGAAATGTAATGGGATCAACCTGGTGGATAATTTAGTTTATGCCTTCCAGTTTATATCAGCCTGTAGTCCCTGACTTGTAAAGTAAATTAATCAATTAAACATTGATTTTATGTACCATTTCCCTTTAAGCTGTTCTTAAATAATGTTTGATCAGTGTGCATTTAAAATCTCTGTCGTTTAAACAAATCATCACCTAGCCCTTTAGATACAGACACAGAGAACTAAACAATGCAGCGTTAACTTATCTGTTGTAGGCTGAAAATGCTGTCTAGGCTTATCTTCTTAAATGTGCTTTTGACACATAAAACCAGTTCACTAAGTCACATATCGAGAAATTCAATAGCAGAATGGGCTTAGAGATTTACTAAAATTATATGTAAATCTCATAGGCATGTTCTCTAGAAAAAGGAAGAGAGCCATAAGAAAACAAAATGATAGTGCCACAAGGTATTTTTGTGGGATCTGGATTACTAATCATAACCTCATGTTGATATTCCTATTGCCACTGTGCCTGCCAATAGTGTTACTATTTTAAAACTGTATTTAAATTTGTGACTGTCTGAAATTGAATGCTACAATGGTCCATAACCATGTTTTCTTAATTATATTACTATCAGCTAATTGACACTTGTGTAGTACATAGTAGGTGTACTTTGGAGGGAGGATAAAGACATGTCCCTGCTCCAAGGAACTTTGACTGGGACTTTGAGGCCTAAGGGAGTTATGTACCAAATTCCTATTGACTTTCAATGAGACATGGGCACTTAATTCTTTTAGTAACCTTTGAAAATCCTAGCCCCACAATCTAGGGGCCCAGTCTTGCATGCCCATAACACAATACTACAAAATAATACTCAATACTACTAGAAATCCCATTGGCTCTAATGGGACTACTCACAGCAGCTTGGTAGTATTTGTAGGATTGGGTCCTAAAATTAGATACAATATGATGTGAGGCAAATAAACTGTTTACTCAATTTTAATAATGTATTTATTAAAAATGGCCATTCACCAAATACTGTATTTGACTTGTTTTAATTGTCACAGAAGCAATTAACTATGAAGCAATGATTTTACAAAAATCTCTGACATTTTGGGGGATCACCCAGACTAGTACAGGTTTCGGTCACTGCCTGCCCCGTAATCTGGGAGACATTTATGCTGATCAACTATGGTTCAATTCCCTGACGATAGTACCCAAGCACAAGATCCCACCCTGGCTTCCACCAGCCTAATTACTCCTTTCAGGGTGACACCAACAGACCTTCCAGTCCTGAATCTCCTCAAATTTGTCCTCCCTGAGTTCTTAAATACCAGATGCTTGGACCATTCTGCTCTAGTTCATCACCCCCAAAGGCATTAAACCAGCCCTCAAGATACCAATTCTCTTTGGCACACACACACACAGGCCGCACAGTTTGCACAACAGAGACCTGCTTGGGATCAAAATAAACAAAAAGTTTTATTTAATAAGATTCAAAGACAAAATAGGAAGGAAAATCAAACACATACGAGATACACAGAAAACAAACAAAAAGACAACCTGAGGCTTTACACTTCCATGTTTTCTAATACAAGTTACATATTATCTTTGAATGGTTTCCCAGCCTACCCCCTAGCCATGGGGGTGGAAGGGAGTAAGCATTCATGGACAACTTCATGCCTAAAGCTCTGCTGGCATGGTGACCCCTGCTTATTCAGAGTGGGGAAATTCTAGCCAGGATGTTTCAGCATCGGCCCACTAACTCTAATGGTCCACCATTATCTTTTCCTGGGCTGGAGAATGGATGGGTTCTGGGAACTGGTTTCATGTAAACACCTGGCTTGGGAGGTGCCTCTCCCTGCAGTGAGGCATAGTTGAAGTAGTATTACCGGTTGTGAGCACAGTTTTCTATATACAAAATACATAAATTCATAGCACAGTTAATAATAAATGTATCCATCTAAATGATCATCAAGTTCAGAACAAGCGTTCATAAAAACCTTACTCAATATACATGTATAGTACAAGAGTACAGTTTGCAATCAGTAGGTTCACCTGCTCATTTTCTGGTTTAAACCATCTGTTTAAACCATCTGTTCTCTCCTTGTGGACTCTGAACCCTGATTGTCACTCTCACCCCATCCTTTCTACCAACTGCTGGTCAGACACAAGATCAAACTTAGCTAGAGAGTGGCACTTCTCTTTGGTGACTACATTTGCCTTGCATACATCCTTTAAAGTACCTCAGTTGACACTCAAACTGGCCCTACATGATCGCTTTTCCAAGACAAACAAAAGGGGTGTCTTACTGCCAAGACAATAGAAACTGTGCTAGACTTCTCTCACCTGGAACTTGCCTATGTTACTCCTCAAATGAATTTGTAGTGTTTTTGAAGAATTACCGGTATATATCCCATACATCTCTCTAAAATTATACCTTGCTGACAGGTAGACACCACCCCCTTTTCACTTTTTTTGTGGGCACCTCAACTCTTTCGAATCTGTTCAACCCATCTCTACCATTTCAAGAACAAAATAAAATATACTTATTTTGGTATTAGGATATTTTAAATAATGGAGTATAATTCCATCAGCACTGTGCTCTCCTGTTATTTATTGCTGAATTAAATTATATACAATTGAAGATATCCAGTTTATAATGAGATATCTGAAGATTTATTTTAGCAAAAATATTAGCTTTATTATTTATTCATTCTAGCAGTATTCCTTAGTGTACACTCTATAAATATTAACATATCTGATGTCTTGCAATGATACGATGAAAATAGTGCCATTATGCATGATGTATGGTGAAAATCTGACATCTAATTTTTATGTAGTTGATCTTCTATAGCTTATAACATCAAAGAGCTCAATTAATTAGCAGCTCATGTCAGAGAAACTAATGAAAGTAGTGCTAATGTGGGGAGATTTGTAGACTTCCATTTGGGTTTAAAAAGCACTGTTTATCCAGGAACATTATCACGGTGGTGCTAAATCGGAAAAATGGATTTTGTACAAACATAAGTTAATTACAAAATTACCTTTAAATTAAAGTATTGCACAACAAATACTTGAAATAAATGTACAGAAATATGGTTTGTGGAAGTTCCACGAGCCCTGTGACACAATGAGCTCATTGGAGATCTGCAGTTGTTTTCTTAGAACATCAATCATATTTTGTCCTTGTTACAGGGTGGCTGGCCCTATTAAGGGAAGAGGGTTAGTCCAGCTCCCTGTGACTGAATGTACAACCTCCATCCCCCACCCCGTGGAAGCCTGGTAAAGGAGTTAGGCCTAGGAAGGGATTTATGGGAGTATCTTAGCCCTATTAGTTCCACCCTGCTACACCTTGGGAAGGGAGCATGTCAGGCAGGGTGGAGCTATAAGGGGAGGAAGCTGGAGAAGGGACTAGATCTGAGGGTTCTCCTTGCTGTTGAAGAGAGAGAACTGACTAAGGCTGCAGGTAGCAAGACAGGATCTGGATCTCTAGAGATGGACAAAGAACAGGTGATGACTGCAGAAGATGATGATCTCTCTCTAGTAGGCCTAGGGGAGAGGTGAAGAATAAAATAAGCAGCTGGAGCAGACTAAGGCTTAAAGCCTTCTGGGGCAGAAGATTCTGGAGTTGCTGTAACTTATTTATTTACATTTTGAGGGACCTCCAGGGAAGGCCCTGTCGGTCCCAGCATTAGGAAAGAAGGGTGGAAGACCCAGTTGTGGTATGTTTGTTTTCATACTCAGATGTTGGGATTCTAATAGCTGGAATGGGTGAGAGTGGATGTACCTTGGCTGGAGGACTTAGTCACTAAAAGAAACAGGCCACCACAGAGCCCGGATGGCCAGCCAAAGGAGGCAACTAAGATGAAGGCCCAGTCTTGGACCCAGTAACTCCCAGCCAAAGTGAGTCACACTTCTACCATCCTGCATACTCTTAAGTCTAAGACCTACCTAGCACTACCAAGATCTACTGCTCTTCCTACAAATAAGCCTAACATCACTTCAAGATTCTCCATGTCATTCTCATTGTCAGCCGCACAGCATAACCATATGGAATTTGAGGTCAATTGAGGGGATACAATTCAAGGTGGTTCTATCCCAAAACCTAGGACCATTAACATTTGTGCTAATATAGAGTGTTGACTGACTGTCATATTACTGGAGTGGTTATGACTGTGGCTAGCCCACAGTTCTCAACATACATGGTTAGGGCGGACATTCCATCAGCAGAAAGTTATAATGTAAATAGACAGTGCTTGCCTTTACTAGTCAACATTTATCTGTGGTAATCACATAACTATTACTGTTACTCTCGTTTTCTATCTCATCTTGCCTTCTATTGTTTGTTACACTCCCTTGTTGCACCTGGTCTTAAATTAGATGGTAAACTTTGTTTTAACAGTATTTCCTTTAAGCCTGTTATGTGCTTTGGGTTAAAGACCATTGGCCTTACTAAGAATACAATGGGGTCTTTTTGTTCTTATGCCTCTCATACCAGAGTCAGATTATATACTGTGCTACCTTTATAAGTATTGTCTATTGAGATAAATCCACAAGCTATTTTGTTGGCATTTTTCCCAAGTTCCCCCTCAAATGGCGGACTTAATCTAGTAGGTAAACATGTCTTGAAAATATTATTGTAATATGGCTGAGCTCATTGAGACTTTAAATGACTTGATGTTTTGTTCTCTTCACCAATAGTATCTATGCTTAAAGTAAAGTGCTGGAGTTTGCAATGCTTTGACAAATGCAAATTTAATGAAAACAATTACATGCAATAAGTAATAGTCACAGCTTATGCTACACGTGTAACTGTGCTTTGTACTAGAGATTATATGAAACTAACATACCAACCTTTGAACAGGCTCCTTGTCATCCAAACATCTTGGTTGGAATAAGGGCAGTCAAACCAGCTAAAGGTGCAATGGTTACATTTGTGGAAGGTAGGTAGGATGTTGATTGCATATGTAGAGAGAAATGTCCCAACGATAACTTGATAACACAAAGATCAATGGAAAAAATTGTTCCAGAAGTTACACTGGCTCCCTATGAAATACTGGGTCCTCTTCAAGGCCCTGACTCTAATGTATGCAATCCACAATGGTCTACATCCCAACTTCTTCACAGATCACTTCTTTCTATGATCCTCTACGAAACCCACAGCCATCAATAACACTACAGGTGGTAAAACCAAAAGTGAGGTTGTCAATGGACAAAGGGGCCAGATTTTCCCATTGTGGGACCCTACCACATGCAAAGTGGAAACAATTAATTTTTTTTAAAGAATATATTTTTTCATATATTCAAAATGATTAAAGAACAAGGTGAACACCACAAATCTTTGAGACTGAATATTGCTTACAAACCAGTTACCATTGCAATGGAAATGAGATCACCCTGGGGGGAGGAGGCAGAACTCAGATGAGAGCATCTGAGGCAGTGTTCTTTGTATCCCTCTGCACTCCTTCCTCAAATTTTGCCTCTGGCATGTTGGGGTTGTTGCTTCAGGCTTCCCAATTCATGCTGCATGGCATGGTGGGTGGAGAGGGAGGGGTTCACTGGCTACATCTGGGTCTGGGCGCTGAGGCTTTGTCCTGCCCATCACTGTTGCCACTGGGTGCTGGGAGTGTTGTGGGGGCCAGATGATTGGCTCCTTTCTGGTGCTGGATGGGGGGATGATATTGGTGAGTATCCATTTGGGGCTTCCTGTTTCAGTTCCACTTTTCCTACCTTAATATAGGTGCCTGATCTCCTGTAATGCTGAATCAGTCTAGGGGCTTGGAATGGATTTTTCCCATATCACAAAATTGTCAAACTGCTGTGTGGGTTTTTCCCCCCCAGGAAGTCTGTTTTGAGGTTGAAGTTACAATTTTCACAACTGAGTCAGGTTCCAGCATTGGGGGCGGGTTAATTAAGGGCCCTATACAAGATTGCATGGTAAGGGGTTATACCCCTGTGGCTGGCAGTTTGTGGCTCCCCATATCTCATCTCTTCTATCTTTGGTATGGAGTATGGGAGTGGACTGGGACTCTGGCTTCCAGTCAGGGGCTTCTGGCAGGTCTAAGGCTATAGAGGAGGCATGGCCATCACTCTCACCCTAAGGTTTATAGTACATCAGTGGTCATTAGTGCCAGTTGAGATCCACACTGGAGCAACCCTGCCTGGTAGTTTGCGGTGGTTTATTCCAGTTGTCACTACATAACTAAAGTTGTGGCCTTTGCATTTAACCATATTATGGTGTCTGTGTCTTTGTTTGTGTCTACATCAATATCTACATTGCTAAATAGACAGATAGAAATGCCTGTTGTGCTCCAAAACACTACAGGGAGGAGGCAAGTATCTTACTCGTCTCTTAGAATCCTGGAATTGCAAATAATCTAGTCTCAACTACATATTTATTACCCCCGCAAACAGAAAATAATCTAATTAATATACATAGAGTATAAACACAGACTTGAATATTAAGTCAACCAACCCCACCCCCCCAAAAAAAACAAAAACCAAGAAACACCAGACTGCATGACTACAGTATGCTTTAGGTGGTATTCTAAGGCATAAAGCTTGAAGATGAGTGACTCTGATCACTGGAAAACTGCAATAATAGCCTCCGAATGCACTGGCTAGAATGGCTTATTGCTATTAGAAAACAGAATCTATACATAAAAATCAAGAAAACAGACCTGTTCATTGCCTTGGCATTACTGACATGCCAATCAGAAAACTCCATTTGGGTCCAGAATTCTAAAGTAATTTCCTAGGTGCATTTATCCCTCACCACTGGTGCATAATAGCTACAAATAAATTCTAGCACTCTCCTAAATGCTTGATATATGTGTAAAAGAAAAAAGAAAAAGTGCTACCGCTCCCATACTTCTGAAATCTATTGTCAGTCATTTCACACCCGTACTGCACAGACACATTATTAAATAACTGCCAGTTCACCAGCATTCCAAACTGTCAGTCTGATTTCATTACTTTCTTGGGAGAAAAAGAGTTCTTGCAGATTTGCTTTGGGGACATCAGTGTACAAAACCATTTTTTTCTAGCAATAATTTGTTGAAGGCAAATAGGTAGAGTTGAGGCCTGTTGCTGCAGACTCAAAAGCTGGCCATAAACTAGGGCATTTGGTACTTTTTTTTAGAGTGAAAATTAAAAATTAGGAGCCAGATCCTCAGTGGATGTAGTTTCCCATTGACTTTATTATAGTCAGCTGTTATTGATTTAAATGGAGCTGTGCCAAATTTAAATCAGTCCTATGAATCTGACCCAAAGCCCATGCAAGTCAGCAGGCCTATTGACCGAACTAGGTTTGAAGCAGATCCTAACTGAGCTGTCACGCAATAACAGCTATTTTGGTTGTATACGTTCTCATGATTAAGGGTTGTCTCTGATAGCTAGTGTTCTCAGAACACTATAACCACACTGACAATTGGCATTCTCAGCAAAAATGGCCGTGGATGGATTTGCCATGGAAGGTGGGGGCAATCCAGGGCAGGAATAAAGCAAATTAAAGGGAAAGATGTGGTGTGGCAGAAATGATCCAAGGCTAGTGAAAGAAAAAACTAGTTTAATCCATCTTAGAACTGGGGAAGTTGTGACAAAATGGAGTAGCAGTATAATATGGGTCCATAGGAATCTGTCTCATGACATAACCAAACATTCTGCCTAGCTAAGATTGTTTATATCAGCTCTCAATTTTTTTTAATGGCATTAGAAAACTTGGGCCAGAAGCTAGGAGTCTGATTTACCAATACATTGGTTGCATTGCAATGATTGCAAAAGAGTAACACCAGTCTAAAATTGGAGTGATACAGTGATGAATCAGATCCTCCATCGACACTTTATGCAGGCATGTACTCTGTAGCTGAGCTCTGTCTAAACTGAAAGTTAAACTTGATGATCTATTGTCCTAGGAGTGACATATTGGAAATGTACTAACAGAATATTTATATATGAAATGCATGAGTTACTTTAGGATGCTTGTCACTTGTGCTTGAAATAGCATTACAATGTCTAGGATGCTTTTATTTTATATTGTAGTAAACATCTTTTGAAGGGGAACGGAGAATAAGCTGGCTTGATTATCCTGGGTCTCAGAGAGAATTGTCTCAGGAAATACAAGCATAGTTTATATATCCTATTGGTGTTTGTTCATGTTGATATAAATATTAATGCTGCAGGCAAAATGAGCATGGTTGATTTGCATCTGTCTAGCCATTTTAGGAACTGTGTATTGAAGGGTAAGTTCAGAATGCATCAAAAGTGGGAGTATGTAACTATGGGTCCGTACGACCAAATTAAACTTTTTATCTTTTCTCTGAATTGTTACTTTCTCTCCAATGGTTACTGGTTGGCTTCAAAAGGTTTTTTTTTTAAAAGAACAAATTTCCACATTCAAGATTCTCTTGCTTTTTGAGAAGAAACCAAAGTTCCACTAAACTACTACCTGTACCATCTAATATAAGTCCAACAAAGTAATGCTAGATCTTTTAGTATTTACACTATACAGAGCTGAACTGGGTACTAACCTGCAAGATCTCAGGTTTTTCTTATGAAAACACTTATGGTGCAAATCAGAGAACCCTTACAAAGCTTTATTTGGCAGAAACTGGCAATAGTGCGGTAAGGAGTCAGACTGCCTGTCTAAATACAGGCAATGATAAAGCTAGCCAAAAAGCCAGCTCTGGATCCAGATGTCTCTGCTGAAGTCTCTGCACCTGGGCTATTTGGTTTCCAAACTGACCTCATAACTGGCCACAATGGCTGCCTTCTCTTCCAGAGCCAAAAGAGGAAGAGGCTTAAGTGGGTCCATATGGCAAACAACAATCGGCAGCAAAGACACACTGCCAACTTGGTATTGCAGCTACATTTGTATTTCAATGTGCTGTGGAATTGGTTTACTATTCACAGAAGAGCAAGTACTGCCAGGAGCAGCTTTATCTATGAATTTATCTAATTATGTCCTGAAAGCACTGGAGAACTGCAATACGATTTCAGATGCTGTGAAATGAAGCCAAAGTCAATTTAACCCGAACGGTGCAAATTCCGATTTGCATCCAGAATCAAAAAGTTGAGCCTATCTATAGTGATTAAAAATGCTGTAAAGTACTGTAATCTTTCTGTTTGTAAGCAGAATAAAGCATGAGATGGATACCAGCAATTAAACGATGGTAACGAAAAGGACAAATGTGCTGTGCAAACGTTACTGCCCATGACCTTGAACAACTTTTTTTTTGTGGCTTCTCACCCTGGACTTCATAATATAATTTATTTTGAGTCAGTGATACCCAGCAGAAAAGAGTAAAGGACCTTTGAAATAATTGCCATGAAGCCGGAAAATCAAATGATATTACTGTAAAATCCTTGTAATAGCCTAGGCAATAACTTGGCAGAATGAGACTGCTATTGCTCTGTTTGTTCTGTAGTTGTTTCATTATGTATTTTTATTGGTTATTTTTCCCTTTTATCCTCTGTTGATAGAGGGTGCTTAGCTATTTATGAGTCTCTCTAAGGGTGAAGTTTGCTATTTCCTGTCTAGAATTCTAAGTGAATGGATGTTAATGGCACAGTGATGGTGAGACACTTGTGTATATTTGATATCCATTGCGAAATCTTGCAAGATATCGACCATAGCATGGGTATGCTATGGGTAAGATGACGTTATCTTGTCACAATGATGCTCGCACTGCTTGGTGAGGGATGGGTATGAATCAAACATATATTTTATATTTAGCTAAAATGAAACATGATGCCCCAAACATTCACCCATCCCTCAGACCAAAATGAATGAAACATTTTATTAGGACAAAACAATGAGTTTTTTAAATCTTCTCAATCTACCTCACCATTTCTTGGTTCTGAGTAGGACTGGAAGCTCTGAAATACCTTGGAAGTACTGTTAAGAACTGAAGTATTACTGAAAAATAATTTTTAAGAAGGAACAAACAAACATACATATGTACAGCTGATCCAAATCCCATTGAAGTGAATAGATAGACTTCCATTGACTAATGGGCTTTGAATCAGGTCCATAAAGTAGGTCACCCTTAAAAATGTGCTGATTGCTTTAGATAACTAAATAATATTGCTTCCATATTTACAGGGTTACTTATGTATTATTTTTATTAAATAGAGGGAACTATCAAGAACTCAATATCTTCAGTATTCCCCAAGTATACAGAACTATCAAAAACATTTCTAAGTTGTGGAAAGCTGATCCATACATCAACAACAAAAATGCCAATATTTTAAGACTGACCACAGTAGCGTACATGTTGTCATCTCAGTGTATGGGAGGTTTCCTTCCATTTAAAAAAACAAACACCCTCACCCCCGTAGTCAACAGTATATTGGAATCTGATCACATTAAAATAAAATATTTTAAAGTAGTTATACACACACAGTTCCTAAATGAATCCCAGACCCCAGAAAGGATCCTGAAGCAAAAAAGGGCATTGTTTATTTTAGTTTCCATTGAACAGTAGTTCAGATGTACTCTAGGCTTCTAGTACTCAAACACTGCTTTTCAGAGTCATGGAATAAAAAGATTCCACCAGATATCTTGGCTGGAAAATGCCATAGTATCTCCAATAATTCAGTACTCTTTCCGAATATACAATAGCACCTGAGAATTTACTTAGTCCAAAGGGAGAAGTATTATGTGAAGCCATGTTATAGTTTTCTACTGAAATTTCAATACAGTAGATCAGTGGTTTTCAACCTTTTTTCATTTGCAGACCCCTAAAAAATTTTGAATGGAGGTGCGGACCCCTTGAAAATCTTAGACAAAGTCTATGGAGTCCTACGGGTCCACAGACCGCAGGTTGTAAACCAATGTTCTATGGTAAGACAACCTTTCGTGGACCACTTAGACATAGTCTGTAGACCCCCCAGTAGATGTTAGAAATAAGTAAAGTGTGTACCCCTATTTTTATGAATAGGGTTGTATGTATTATCCCATTGCTGTAGATAGATTGGGTATGATCATGTGTAGAATTGTGCATAAATAGCAAATAAACACAGTGATCATGGCATCAGGAAATATACTAATGTCCAAACAAAATTTAATTGCATGCTCATGACTGGATTTCTAAAAAAGATTCTAATCATGTAAAGTAGGAGTTGCCACTAATTAACAGCACTTCAAAAGCAAAATGCTCCTATGAATAAACATATGCTTCATATAATTGGTACATCCAGTGTATGTAAAATAATATACCTATCACATTGCATGCAAAATAGGCCATTTTTCATTAAAATACCAGCAGCCTCAGGATCTGGGGGGTGGAAAGTTACCAGTGACATCCCTCCTTAGGAGCACCTGAGGGTCTAGCTCAGAATATACAGAAAAGGGTACAAGAGTTTGTAATATACACAGAGGTGTAGAAAGGTGACACATTCATTTTCATGATTTATCCACCTTTCTAAACCTCTGTGTATATTACAAACTCTGGTGTGTAGAATATTCCAGACTCCGTATGCTAGGAATATTCTACACACCAAGAGGCAACCCTATAATTATGATTGAGACAAGGTTTGCTCTTTCTTGCATCGTATTAGTAATCCCAGAAGATGTCCTTCAGAGTGAGAGCTTGTTCCCTTCCTTGTGTAGAGTTTGATTCCTAGGACATGTTTTCCCCAAGGAGTGTGTCAATCCCAAAGGATGCCCATCTCTGCAATTTCTGGCAGCACTGGAGATTTACTGTCGCCAAAGCTTATACACTTCCATTTCAAACCCTTCCCTCACTGAGCAGGAGAGATCAGAGGCTACGTAGAATAAAAGCAGACTCAGAGTGCAATAGAGGAGAGCAATACCCTGAAAATGGATGCTTTGGCAGTAAGGAGGGAATGAAAGGAGCATTAGAAGATCTATTCAATAGGCTTCTTAAAAATGCATAACTAGCACTGAAAACAAATTTCTGCAGTAAAGAGAGTAATTCCATGGCACTATTACAGAAACTAGAAGAGACCCTGGAACAAAGCGCACGTTACAGGAATGTGACCTCCTGCACTAGATTCCAATGAGGAGTGGTGATGTGGTATTTCACATTCTGTAATGAAGGGTGAATGTAAGAAAACTCCAAGACATTCCATTCCATACACTGTTTTGCTGAAATCTAACTTCACAAAAAGGCTTCCTGGCCAGTGTTGTCTGACAGAAACAGCAACAAAACTCCTATGTGAACGGCTTATATATGGGGTAGAAGTTAAGCTGTATTAACACTGCATTGAATCAGTATAAGGAGTTCACAGGCAAAAATCTTTGATGATAATTAATACCTAGCTCTTATATAATGCATTTTCATCAGCAGATCTGAAACTGCTGTACAGAATGGGGAAAACGAATAGCTCTTTTGCAGTGCTAAGCATGCTTTAAACATACACAGAAAAATTGTAATGTTACAGGCATTTGGTTTGTGTCCTGGGGTGTCTACATATTTGTAGTTGTAGCACAACATAACGTGCGCTAGGTTCTGGCTGCTTTCTGTGTAGGCTTGCAAGGGTGGGGAGGAAAGGGCGTGTCAACTTGCAAAAGATGCAGCCAGGTTTCAGGTGTTTGCTCCTTGTGAATGCCAGGTACTGAAGAGTGTTCAGCCAGAAGTGTTACACAGAATCCTAGCAATGTAGAGCTAGAAGGGATCTCTAAGTCATCAAGTCCAGCCCCCACAAAGCAGTTATGTAGATAGGATTAGGGGTGTGGCTATTGCATGGCTAGTGATATGGAGAGTTCATGCTCCCCACAATATCCCTGGAAGCATTCTGGTTTCCTCAGCATTCTGTGGAATGTGCCTGTTACAGTTTCAGGCCAACTTCATTTGAATTTTCCCCCTCCATGGTCCCTTGGTAACTTATTCCACTGCTTAACTACTCTTATAGTTACTAAGGCCTAATCTGTACTGGTAAATTAGGTCTGTATAACTATGTCACTTGGGTGTGAAAAATCCATATCCCTGAACGACACAGTTAAACTGACCTCACCTCTGGTGTAGACAGTGCAAGGTGATGGGAGAATTCTCCTAGCTACTGCTTCTCAGGGATTACCTATGCTATCTAGAGAAGCCCTCCTGTTGGGTAGGCAGTATCTTAACTGAAGGTCCTTTGTTTCCAACTTGGTGTCATCGGCAAATTTTCGCATATTCTCCATTCCATTATCCAAGTCATTTAATGGAAAGATTGAATAGTACAGGACCCAGTACTGAACCCTGTGGGACCCCACTAGCTACATCCTCCAGTTTGACAGCGAACATTGATAACTACTCTTTTGAATATGGTCTTTCAATAGTTGCGCACCCACCTTATAATAATTTCATCTTAACCACATTTCCCTAGTTGGCTTATGAAAATGTCCTGTTGAACTTTTTCTAAATCCTTACTAAAATCAAGATATATCTATGGCTTCCCCACTAACCACTAGGCTAGTAACCCTGTCAAAGAAGGAAATGAGATTAGTCTGGCATGATTTGTTCTTGACAAATCCATGCTGGCTATTCTTTATAACCTATTATCCTCTAGATGCTTACAATAGCATGTGTGAACTCTTTATGCTTAACAATCTGTCCCAACTTGTATTTAGCTTAGGCACTCTGTTTACTTTCCCCAGACCTGAAGAAGAGCTTGTGAAGCTTGAAAGCTTGTCCCTTCCACCAAAAGAAGTTGGTTCAGTAAAAGATATTACCTGATGTACCTTGTTGCTCTACAAACTGATGGTTTAATAATTTGTTCCAGTATCTTTCCAGGTTTTGAAGATAGGGTGACTGGCCTGATTCCCCAGGACTTCTTTGTCCCCCTTTTTAAAAATAGATATTATGTTTGCCCTTCTTCAGTCCTCTGGGACCTCACCAATCCTCCATGAGGTCTCAAAGCTAATTACTAATAGTGCAGAGATCGCTTCAGTTAGTTATTTGAGTTCCCTAGTATGAATTTCATCAGGCCCTGCCAACTTGAATGCATTTAATTTAACTAAATATTCTTTAACCTGCTTCCCCCTATTTTGGCTTGCATTTCTTTCCCCCTTGTTATTAATATTAGTTGGGTTGAAGTGAAGGCTGAAGTCAAATAGGCATTAAACACCTTCTTGATGCCATTAGTTATTAGCTCTCCTTACTCACTCAGTAGAGGAGCTGCACTCTTTTTCCAGTGTCTCTCTTGCTCCAGTGTCTCTCTTGCTCCTAATGTATTTAAAGAACCTCTTCTTATTGCTTTTTATGTCCCTGGCTCGGTGTAGCTCATTTTGTCCCTTAGCCTTTCTGATTTTGTCTCTATATGCTTGTGCTATTCTTTTGTACTCCTCCTGTTTCCAGTTTTTGTAGGACTCCTTTTTGATTTTCACGTGATTATAAAGCTCCCAATGGAGCCATATGGTCATGTTACTGTTCTTCTTATCTTTGCATTGAGTTAGTTTGCAGCTGTGCCTTTAATATTGTGTCTGAGAAACTGCCAGCTCTCTCAAACTTCTTTATTCCTTAGTTTTCTTCCCATGTGTCCTTACCTACCAGTCTCTGAGTTTGTTAAAATCTGCTTTTTAAAAGTCCATTGTCCTTATCCTGCTGCACTCACTCCCTCCTTTCATTAGACTCCTGAATTTATCATTTCATGATAACTTTCGCCCAAATTGCCTTCAGCTTTCAGATTTTGAACCAATTCCTCCCTCTTGGCTAGAATCAAGTCTAAAATAGCTGTCCCTCTGGTTACATCCTCCAATTTCTGAAACAAAAAGTTATCCACAATATATTCCAACATTTATAAGAAATTTTGTATTTTACCATATTACTTTTCCCAACAGATGTCTGGATAGTTAAACTCACCCATTTACTATCAGGTCTTGTGTTTTGGATATTTCTGTTTCTAGAAATGCTTCATCCACCCCCTCCTCCTTATTTGTGATTTATAGTAGACCCTACTATAACATTTCCTCCGTTTTTTTCCATCTTTTATTTTTCCCCAGAGACTTTCAACTGATCTGCCTCTCACCTCCTCCTGGACCTCGTAACAAGTGGATGTATTATTGATGTATAAAACAACAACACCTACCTTTTCTCCCTGCCAGTCCTTCCTGAAAAAGCTATATCCCTCTATATTATTATTTCAGTCATCAGCTTTATCCCACCAAGTTTCTGTGATGCCAGTTAAGTCATGATTTAACTTAAGTATTGATACTTCGGTTATTCCTGTTTATGTCCCATGCTGCTTGCATTTGTGTATAGAAAGACACACAGATTTGGAGGCCAGAAGGGACCATCATGATCATCTAGTCTGCGCTCCATTCTGCATATTGCAGGCCACCGAACCTCACCCACACACTCCTGTAGTAGGCCCATAATCTCTGGCCGAATTACTGAAGTGCTCAAGTCTTTACTTAAAAACTTCAATTGACAGAGAATCCACAATTTACTTTAGTTCATATCAGCAAGCGTCCCGTGCCCAACATTACAGGAGAACTCCCACCCTCGCCCCAGCGTCTCTGCCAATCTGACTTGGGGGAAAATTCCTTCCCGACCCCAGATATGGTAATCAGTGAGACCCTGAGAATGTGGACATAACCCACCAGCCAGACACCTGGGAAAGAATTCTCTGTTACCCTCCCTCTCCAGTGCCCCATCTCTGGCTGTTGGCGACATCTGAAAATAGCAGTCACAGATGGGCTCCATGCCACTGTAGGCAATCTCATCACACCATTCCCTCCAGAAACTCCTCAAGCTCAGTCTTAAACCAAGTTAGGTTTTCGCCCTTCCTCCCTCCTTTGGAAGGCTGTTCCAGAAATTCACTCCTCTGATATTAAGAAATCTTTGTCCAATTTCAGGCCTAAATGTACTGATTGCCGCACTGATTTTCCTCTCTTTGCTCCTATAATCCTATTGTAATTTTTCACATCGCCCCACCACCATCTAGCCTTTGGCTACGATCACTTTTTTTTATGCTTACCTGTGGGATTTGGTCACCAGCCCCCGTTGAACCTAGTTAAAGGCCTCCTCACTATGTTGGTGAGTTGGAGCACGAAGATGCTATTGCCCTCCTGGGTCGGGTAGACTCCATTTCTCCCAGCAGTCTTCCTTCCACAATGGCATCCCAGAGTCAAGGAAGCCGAAGCCCTCTCAATGATAACATCTGGGCATTGATCTCCAGCATGCACATGTCTTTGCCTGGGCCCTTGCCCTCCACCAGGAGGATGGACGAGAACACAACCTACACTTGACTCCTTCACCTCAGCTCCCAGAGCCTGTAGTCACTGCTGATCTGCTCAGGGTCATACTTGAAAGTATCATTAGTGCCCATGAAGATGAGGAGCATGGGGTAATGGTCAGAGGCCCAGATGAGACTTGGCAACTTCTCTGTAACTTTTCAGATGTGGGCTCTAGGCAGGCAGCACACCTCCCAGGACATCATGTCAGGTTGGCAGATGGATGCCTCCATCTCCCACCAGCAACCTACGTCTCCTCCTCTTGGGTGCAGTGGCTGTGAGCCTTCATTCCTTGGCAGGAGCTGCCTTCCCAACTATTGGTGTCAACTCTTCACCTTCTGTTGCCAGTTTGGCATATGGGTTCTTGACCATGATGGACAGGGGTGGGAGGGAGGTGGGAGGTGAAGCACTGTCAACTAATTCCAGAGATGACCAGCAGCCAGTCTCCTCCCCATAGTGCATACAATTTTCCTTCCTCTTTTGGTACAACTGTAGCCATCTGTAGTCAGCTAGCATCCTCCGTTCTTAACAATCAGTGTGGGCAGGCAGAAAAGCTGCTAGAACAGCTCATCTGCAGGTTAGGCTAATCCTAGTATTTGGCCAGCCTGGGGAGAAATGGACAATTTCTCTTTTTGGTTTTCTTCACAGTTGGATAGGTAGTGCCTTGTACAGCGCTATAATTATAAATTTTTTTAAAAGGCCCAAGTTTTATTCTTTCTGAAGTGCATTTCCATTGTCTAATGAGGAAAAAAAATCTCTAGGATGACTGATGTTTAATCATCAGGTAAAATGGGCACCATTTGTATATATTGAAAGGCAAAACATTTTATAAATTAGAATTACTACAGGAGGTGTTTTATTCATAAAGCAGGATACTCTAGGTAGACTTTGGAGGATTTGATGGGCATGCCTTGACAGGGTATTTTAATTTTTCCAAGAAAAACTACTACTTTGATAGCACTGTAGAGGAAACATAAATTGCAGACAGTGCCTCTATCCAAACCAAAGTACGCATTTGTTGCAACAAAACCTTCTAGCAGTAAATAAATAAATTAAAAATTTCAATCTGGTTGCTAGATTTTGGTGCTTTCATTACGTGAAACAGGATTTGAGGCAAAGAAAGGTGGTTGGAGGGGGGAAAGAATCTTCAGAATAGAAGCTACAAAATAGGGCCAATCAATGTACTGAGACAATATTATTTTTAGCATGCTGAACACAGCAATTGTAGATACTACCCTCATGGAAAGCGAACTGGCATTGAGTCTGGACAAAAGACTCTTGACCAGTTCTTATCACAGATGACATTGGCCAGCTTGTCAGATACTTTAACATGATTGGTTGGAGCAATGCTACAGAAGCTTTCACTTTGTAGTTTCAATTTTATTCGATATAGGTTCTTATACAGTCCACATTACCGTAGCATCAGAGTGATATATGATTGAGACTAGCTGATAAGGGAAACTAGAAAATGAGCGTGGTCTCATCACTTATTTAGTGGGTATGGGCACTGGGCCATCTGGGAGATTATAAGGTCCAAAAATTACCTTCCGATGAGTTGACCATTCTGTGGTATCAGTCTGTATATAACCTCAAAAGTATACTTCTCATGTATGTTACTGAGAATTATTTATGATTAACATTTATATTGTGATAGACTCCAATGAGGTCAGGCCCTATTTTGCTAGGCAATGTACAAACATCTAGTCCAAACAATGTACAAACAGTCCATGTCTTGTAGAGCATATACTCTAGAAGCCAAGACACGGCAGACAGATGAAAAAAAGAAGCAGGTAACGGTAGGATTGGTAAACAAAAATATGATTTTTGAGCATGGACTCAGAGTAGCAGCCGTGTTAGTCTGTATCCGCAAAAAGAACAGGAGTACTTGTGGCACCTTAGAGACTAACAAATTTATTAGAGCATAAGCTTTCTTTCTTAAAGAAGTTGGCAGTAGCCCACGAAAGCTTATGCTCTAATAAATTTGTTAGTCTCTAAGGTGCCACAGGTACTCCTGTTCTTTTTGAGCATGGACTGTGACTACACAATTTGTAACCAAAAGTAACAGTAAAAACTTGTATATCAGAGACAAGTGATATTTAAAAAAAACAAACTTTTAAAATACAAAGTTGAATATTATAATATAAATATTTTATTATTTATATTATAGAAATGCCTAGAGACTTGGGACTCTATTGTGCTAGGCACTGTACAAACACATAGTAAGTGACAGTCTCTGCGACAATCTAAATAGGGAATACAGACAAAGAGTGGGAGAAATGATATGTTATTCGTTCTCTACAGATGGGGAACTGATTCACAGAGGGTGTAAGTAACTTGCCCAAGGTCCACAAGAAGTTTGTGGCAGAGCCAACAACCAAACCCAGATTTCTTGAGCCTTAGCATAGTACCTTAATCAAAATCCCATCCTTCCTGTCTATGGCATGCATACATAATTCTTGTGATTCCTTTCTTTTATATATAATATGATCACAACATTTCCCACATAAAAATTATTTTGAGTCCACAAGATAGTTTTTGAAACATGTGTCTGAACTCCCTTCCCAAATTGAAATGCCATCTACAATAGACAGCATGATCAATTTTGTCTAAAGCCTTGAACTGTGCAATAAAATATGGCCATTTATGTCTGTCTTTGTCACTACAGGTCTTGCCAGGTCATTGACCTCCTTCGGATTTAGCTTTAAATAATAGTGTCCATGTAGGAGAAACACAACTGAAATTGTTCTAGGATTTGTTTGTACTTCTGCTTTGACTTAATAAAGCTATTGGTCTCCAATGACTTGAGTAATGAGTTTACCAGTGTCATTGATGGAACCACCGCACAGCTGAGCCACTGTAGTACTGTTGGTTCTATTTTGACTTATTTTCAACCATCCTTTCCAGCTTTCAGAATAGTGCCAGTCCCTCACAAATGCAGTACATGATCCTATAAACCAGGGGTGGCCAAATGCAGGCTTGCAAGCCACATGTGGCTCTTTTAGAGTTAAAGTTCGGCCTACCAGACTGGGAGGAGCGGAGGCGGGGGCAGGAAGGTTTGGGGCTTCAGCCTCATTGGGCAGCCCCGAGCCCTGGCAGGCAGCCCCACAGGGCTGAAGCCCCAAGCCCGGACAGGCACCGCGTGCCCAGCTCTTGAGGTTATGAAGATTATCGTATGCGGCTCAGAGGGTCAGCAAGTTTGGCCACCCCTGCTATAGACCTTACTCTTGACTTCAAGAAAACTGACGTTGGTAGGAGGATTTCTGATCAACAACAGGCTTGAGCTTGTCATCTGGCTCTGTCCTCTGTGATAATACCCTAAGCCTGTGCCAGGCATGCTGTCTCATGCAGGTGAGCCTACCTGGGACATACAAATTGTGGCATTGCTGAGGAAACTTATCAGGCTCCTACGACTACATCTTCCTGGATGCTTTTCTGTTTATTCATATAGCCCTCCTCCCTGAAGGCTTGCCTTGTATTGCTGTCAGTATTTTAAATCTTTTAAGAAAAAAAATATAACATTAAAGATTCTCACAGAGTCCATATTAAAATGTCATCTGTCCCACATAACTCAAAGTGAAGGCTGTAATTCAGTCTTTAATTTAGCCCTCAGAACAAGGGGTGAGAGTAAAAGTCACTACTTGTAACATCTCAAGAACCATCTCCTAAGCGGGCGTAACTCCATTCACGTCAGTGAAGCTAGCTACACCTATTTACCTATCTCATCGTTCATTCACGATAGAGAGGTTGACTCCTGCCTCTGGTCGGGCTGATTACTCCTGTCTCGATTGTTCGTCCACTTGTTAATTGTCCAACAAGCAACTTTATGCTTTCTGCCTTGCTGCCCTTTACACTTGGGAGGACCTCCCCAAAACATACACAAAGCTACCCTGAAAAATGCATCTTTGCTGTGATGCACACGAAAAACTTTGGCCAATGGTGTAATGGGATGACTGCCTATCATGTTGACCCATAGTCTCATTGTCTCCTGGTTCTCCTCTATTAGACAATCTGTTTTATATTTAGATTGTAAACTTTTTGGGTCAAGGATTTCTCTTTTGTTGTGTTTGTACAATGCTTAGAACAATGGGGTCCTGGCACATGACTAGGACTTCTAGGCACTACAGTAATACAAATAATAAATAATTCTTAGATAAACCACTACCAAGATTTACCTGCCTCTCTGTTGTGTTTTTTTCCATGTTATCTCTTAATCTATATATTTGGGGAATATCTAGAACTCGTAGCTAGTTAAGCCTTAATAGATTGTGTAAGGTGGTATAATTTATCCAGATATGGTTTAAGTACATGGCTCTTTGCCCAGGGGCAATTTCACCCACTGGAAATTATACAAATAGGCCTAGAGGTTTATTGCACATTTATAAACCATACTAGCTAGTCATGATAGAACTCTGAGGCACAGCAGAGCTAAGGACTGCAACCGGTGATGCAAAACTCCTGTTTATGTTGATGGGAGATCTGTTTAGTCTAGGAGATCAGTTAAAGATGGACTTTTTCATTCTAATTTCCTCAGAACTCTCAAATTCCTTGATAGTTCTACCTAGTGAAACCAATACAGCTAATTAGAGAGAAGCTCACCTGCGAGGGACAGGCAGGGCTAATATAAAAGACAGGAAACTGGAAGCAGAGAGGAAACAGGGAGAATTCTGTAGACTCTCCCCGGGAGAAGGGAAGAGTGTTTGAGGGGCTGCAGAGACAAGTTGCCTTAAGTTACTCCCTGGGAGTGAAGAGACGGGCAAACCCAGGAGTGGGGAAGGCTTGGAGGTATGGAAGCGACTCAGGGAAAGGCAGTAAGGTGCAGGGAACGGACATTGGCTGCAGTGAAGGTCCCTGAGCCAGAACCCAGAGTGGCTTTTCTGAGCCACCAAGGGAAAAAGGGCCCTGGGGTTACTTTAAAGATTGATACCCTTTCTGGCCTCTCTTCATGGGAGCTCAGCTTCCCCATAGGCTTGGGGATGGAAAGGATAGATAGGGTGCGGAGGCTTCCTAGATGATTAGTGGGACCAAAATGGATGGCAGAAACCCATTGACTCCTGCATATTCAAAGGGAAAGTTTATAAGACCACTTTCTGGTCCAGGACACCGTTTTGTGCCAGGGAGCAACAACTCCCATGCTTTTAAATGAGTGTGAGTTTATCAGCCTGCTGTGGGCATCATGCTGGTTGCCTTTCTGGGGTTGGGAAGGAAGTTTCCTTCACTGCTAGGTTGGCCTGGGCAGGGTGGGTTTCTTTACCTTCAGTAGGTAGGTTTAGTAGAGATGCAGTAGGTAGGTTAAGTTGTAAAGTTCATGTTGACACAGCTTTGCACGTGCCCAGTGCAGATAATCATTCAACTGGGGGTCTGGTTCTCTGAGAAACTGCAATTGGAAGCAGAATTAGGGGATGGCATCTCATAAAGGAATAGAGTTGATACAATTGCTGGTACAATGAGTGGCCAACACTTTCCACCATATCCTTAACCCTTTATAAGGGAAGGGGAAGGGAGTTTCCACAACAATGCTGAGTGGCAGGGCTAAGGGCAGCCCTTCTCCAGGTGGAATGGATTAGAAAAGGAAGGATGACCTGCACTGGAAGAGTTACTGCAAATAGTTTTCCAGATATGTTAAATTAATAAAATTATGGCTTAATTTAACCACATTGCTGGTGTCTATTATTGTCTACAGTGTGCTAGGCACCATCTATTCACCAGGAAGACTGTTTTGCCTCTAAGAGCTTACTTTATATTGAAAGAAAAATTAAACTATACAGATGAAAAGTAAAATCTTTGGGAGAGAGCACGCTGTGAGTGTTTCCTTTGTAGCAGTCTGCATCTCAACATAAAATGCTGCCTTTCCACCAGAGAGAAAGTCTTTTGATGCAGCACATACAGCACAATGAGAGAGAGGATGGTTCAGTAATTAGGTTGCAAAGTTGGTGCTCAGGAAACCTACATTTAACGCCCTGCTCTGCAACAGAATTTCTGTGTGAGCTTGGGAAAGTCACTTAGGATTTTCAAGAGTGTTTGGATGCCTGAGATGCAGATAGGTACCAAAGGCATTTCCAAATGCACCTAAGCTTCCTTGATGTCACAGTGGAAGTTAGTAGGTACCTAATTTGCTTAGGCACTTTTGAAAATTCCCATACCTGCTTCTGTAGGCACCTAAATACCTTTGACAGTCATTTTTTTTAGTCTTTTCATCCCTCAGGACCTCATCTGTAAAAGTGGGACAAATAAGACTTCCCCTACCTGCAGCTTATACATACAGTAAAGATTGTGAGGTGCTCACATGGAAGAGTAATCGGGGCTGTAAAAGTACTTTAGATACAACCTATATACTCCACACTAATAACTTTTAATTTCCAGCAGCATATACAAAGGTGCATCCAAAACTATGCTTCAGTTTCCCCATCAGTAAAACTGAGATAATGCTACTGTGCTTTGGGAAGCCTTGTCAGAGCTACTAATTAAAACATGCTATGTACGAGTTTGGTGGTATTATTTATTTACTGTTCAGAAGTATCAAATAGCTTTCTGTGCCAGTGATGGAGTGTGGAAGGGAAAGGGAAGTGCATACAGAAAAGAGAATAGAAGGTGAATGAACATTATAAATATGAATAGCAATTTTTACATGGGTGAGGGAGATTAAACAGTCAGCTAGCAAGTCCTACACAGCTACTGTACTGTCAGTTCACCTGGTTCTGCCACCAGTTTGAGCTTTGTCCATTGTTACCATGGTACTACCATACTGACCTTTCTTCGGTCCATCTGGGAGGCTTTTCACATGAACATTGCTGCTGGCAATGCCCTAGTTCAGGCTGATGCAAAAATGCAATTTAGTCATTGTTCACCAATGATTAATCAGGAAGTGATCTCAAAATGAAATCAGCATTAAAATGTATGGGCATGTGGCAAATCAGATTGAATGGCAATATCTCAGAATATATAGCTTCATATTATGTTTCTTTTGTGGTTTTCACTCTCCTGGGGATCTGCGTATACTCTAAAATATGGTGACAGTTGTTTACCTTTAGTTTTTAAATGATTAGTGGAAGATTAAACATTCATGCTAACTGAAAACACATAATGAAAATGCTAAATTCTGTGCTCCCTGTCTATTAGCTTTTATTATTAGCTTTTTGCATTATGCGTCTGGTTCTTTTGTTCTTGCTGATGCATGGTCCATAACCTTCCTTTTGTTAAGCAGTTAGAGATTCCCTCCTTCATTGTTTGTACTGATAGTTTATTCCTTTTCATCCTCCCCTCCATTGCTATATCACAATGTCTATTTGTCTAAAGATAGTGAACAGAGAATTATATTTGTAGTGGCTTTCATTAAATAAAATGTATAATTAAAAATAGCCTCAAGTTAATGATGGGATTAGTTATATTTAAAAATAGTCCTAATATTTGAATAATATTGACTAAAAAGGTTAAACATTAAAGTTTCCATTAAGCAAAAGTACATCTGCACCTATGTGTACAGAGTCCAGAATCTATATTGTCCCCATCCATTTTTGATCCAAAAATACACAGGTCATATCAGTTAGAAAATCAGGAGTACACATTTGCAGCATAGGTACAATGGTTATACCCAAAAGTAAATGTGCTAAGGTCTGTGCAACTGTCTGGGCCTCATGCATATCCCGGCCAGTGCTCATCCAATTTTCAAAAGAATCTTGCCACAGGGTGAAATCCTGGCCCCATTGAAGTAAAAGGGAGTCGATGGGAGTTTCTATAGCACATATTACTCGAGTAAATGCTGTTAACAAGAGGTTAGAAAGCAGTGGAGGATATTGAGGAACCCTATACAGATGCAACAATGTCAGGTCATAGGAGACCTACCCAGTTAATCTGGGGATAAGTAAATGACTCATGGCCATACATGAGTAAATGACTCCTTGCCAGCAAAGGGTAGATATAGAGACTGGATAAAAGGAAAATCAAAGTGACTACAGAGAGAGAAAGAAAAAGGAGACAATATACAATTACATAGAGAAGTGAAAAGTAATATTGATTGTTTAAATACTGTACAGTATATAATTTGGGGATATTCTGTTTGGGTATGCAAAGTACTTTGTGAGTTAAAATATAAGAATTTTAAGTGTTCTTTTCTCTAGGAGATGTATTTTAGCAGTATCAGAAATCAGTCAGGAACAGAAGAGAAGAGAGACTATTTTTGATCCTGAATCTGGAACAATGAGCAGTGAGTTCAGACTGAAACAATGAAAAAAGGGGAAATTTAAAGTAAAAGATAGTTTGCCACAATCAGTATTATGGATCAAGACTTCTCCTATTGCTGCCGTTCAGGCCATACTTAATATTGCTTTGCAAAAGAACACCTTACAGGAAAGGGGAATGGTACCTTTTGTGTCTGAAAGAACATTTACATTGACAGAAAAATCACTGAAATCAGCATCTTAGGTACTACCTACAAGTAGAACCAGAAACGATACGATCGAGTAATGTAAATGGGCCCTTATCTCTTTGACCTCATCTTCTTCACTGTTCAAAAGTCGAGAATAAGAATTTGTTTAAAGCCAGCATACCTGAAATAATGCCATTAGAAGATACCACCTTCACCACACTTGTGTTAGATGACAGCAAATCAGTGATGGATTTGAATTTGATGGAGGGGGAAATGAGTATAGTTATTGGCAGGGCCAACGAGAGGGGGGGAAGCCGATACAAATTACCGGGGCCCGGCGGTCTGGAAGGTGGCCCGGGACCTGGCTCCCCCCTCCCTCGTCGCCTTACCGTTGCCCGGCAGTCTGGAAAGGGGCCCGGGGCCTGGCTTCCCACCCTCCTCTCGTCGGCCCTGTTTAGCTGGTCTGCCTTTGCTTGGGGGCCCGAAAACTTTTTTCACTGGGGCCCGAACCCGCTATCGGTGGCCCTGGTTATTAGCACAAAGACAACCTCTATTGCAGAAGATCAATTTATTACCAGTGGGCTATATAGTCTCTTTTCTCACTACTTTTTAGCTACCTGGTAAGTCAATTGAGATACAGAAAGCTGTGGGCTATATTCTTAGCTGGTGTAAATCATTAAAGTCAATGCTGTTCTGGAGCTATGGGGATCTGGCTCTCTGTGTGTTGATCTATCTACAAAACATCGTACATTTAATCTACCTTTATTCAAGGGAAGGTTAGGAGGTTGGCTCATTAAAGAGAAAGTCCAATGCACCATTAAAAACATGCTTTTCTTTTACTGCACCATCTTTTCTCACATTATAATTCTCCATTGATTTTCACTATGATTATCCTAAACTCCTTAATGTGATGAATTTGGAAAATGTTTAACATCCTAAAAATCAAGTCCCTAAATACACATTTGTCCAAGCTCCGACAGCCTGAATTTAAGCAACACTTTATTTTTTGAGTGATCGTCCTATATGCATTCCACTGTGGGTATGCATGTGCTCTGTGCGCCTGAGACTGGGAGATTCTTGCTAGCAGTGTCTGTTGGTCCATGCCCATACCCTGTGCCTCCTCGTACCTTGAGGGCATTGGGGCAGCATGGACTGACTGCCTTTCCAGTTCCCTTCTATCACCCAAACTCTGAGATGGAACCTCTGCAGTGTCTGCAGCATTAGTTAGCATTCTTCAAACGTGTAATTATCTGTAACTAGATTTTAAATAATTTTATAGTTGTAGTTTTAGTACTTCAGAGCTTTGGTGGTCCTCCACTCCCAATGCCCTCCTCCCTCTGATGGGGCACCTAATATGCCCCGGATCCTGGGATTCAAAAACCATGTGCCCTGCCCTCAGGCCTTTCCAATCAGTAACAACCACCTCAAGTGCCTCTACTGCCTTGGGGAAGCCCACATCACCTTGAAAGGCAGCATTTGCCAATCTTTTCCTAGCTGAGCCTGCCAAGTCTGTGAGTATAGGCTTTGAAGATTCCTAACTAGTTAGACTGTGAGGCCCCAGTTCAATCCTGGTCTGTTGGGCAGAGGCCCTGAGGAGTACCCCTCAAAGCATGGTGGTTACTGGCTTTGGGGCTGATAGGCATACGGCAAAGGACTCCTCCAAAAGATGTTGTGAGGAAGGTCAGAAACATTCTCACAAGAAACAAAAGAAATCCACCTGTAGGTCCTCATGCAAAAAGAAGGCCTCTTGTCTGACACGCTCCAAGTTGGTGAGACTGTGCCCCAGTATGGCAGGAGCTCACAAGGATCAGGGTACTATCTCCTGACCCCGACAGGCAAAAGTGCCCAGATGCCATTAACCACAGGAGTGGGACCATCCCCAATGCAGATGAGGGAAAAACAAAAGTGCATGCCTCCCACACCAACAATACCAATGCACCATGCAAAGAAGTTGCTAGTTCTGAAGATTGTAGCAAGACTGACAGCACTGGAGCCATGGAAAGAAACAAGCCCAGACTGTTCCCTTGAATCAGGGAATAAATACATTGCCTCTGAGGACAATGCCATCTACACGGACCTGGAATCCCCTGATCCTTTTGGAACCTATTCTGACCAGGAAAGTCCTTACATCTTGAGTTCATGGAAAGCATGGAAGTGGGTGGGAGCCACTCACTGCTACCATCAGCCAGCTGGGGAATAATAAGAACACCAGTACCAGTGGCACTGCCCAGGGAATTTGAAGTTCTTTCTCCTCTGATGACTTTGGTGTTAGTGGGAGAGTGTCCCATCAAGACGAGGTGTCATCCCAGAGAGAGGATCCAAATTCTTGTGGGCACCAGTTTGCTCATACACCTCTACCTCGATATAACGCTGTCCTCGGGAGCCAAAAAATCTTATCACGTTATAGGTGAAACCGCGTTATATTGAACTTGCTTTGATCCACCGGAGTGCACGGCCCCCTCCCCCCCCCGGAGCACAGCTTTATTGCGTTATATCTGAATTCATGTTATATCGGTTCGCGTTATGTTGAGGTAGCGGTGTATAAGAGGGACTGTGCACCTTGGAACCAATGGTATCCGCTTCCATGGGGATCTCCCCAATTTCCATTTGACCCCTCATGCCTGACTTACTGGAGTCCATGGGATCCATATATGCAACATCCTGAATCCTTATGATCCATCAGGAATCCAGACAACTCTCAAAAGGCAAATCCTGAACTTTCTGAAGAACCAAGACTGGATGATATTCACCCAAGAGTTCTGAAGAAACTCAAATATGAAATTGCAGGGCTACTAACTATGGTATGTAATCTATTGGTTAAATCCACTTCTGTACCAGACAACTGGTAGATAGGAACTGTTGGGGAAGAGTTAACATGGCAGACACTAGTGCCCTCAGCGCACGGGTGGTGGGAAAGGAACATGTCGTACCTTTCAGTTACATTGACAGATCTTTCTAGGACTTGCCATCAAAATAATTCAAAAGGTCAATATCCCTCAATGCATCTAACGAACCATTTGTGAATCAGCTCACGTCTGTAGCTCTCAAGAAGCAATTCTGCCTTGGAAAGGACAAAGACTCCTAAAAGGGGGCCCCAAAATGGAACATACTGTCATATACCCATGCGTCCATATCCAACTCTTCCCAGACCCATTGACCCAGATCAGAGACAAGATCAAATTTCCCAATCTGGCATCCCTCCACCGAACAGTGTGGTATTTGGCTCAACAACAAACCTACAAAAGTCATTCTTGGAGGTGGGACATCCTTAGCAATAATAGGAAGGATTCCGGAAGGAAGTGCTACACAGGCAGAAAAGAAGAGATTTTCCATCGGGTGTCAACATTGTAGATAACCCCAGAGGGACTGACATCCCTGCCAGTTTGGACTGCCTTCTCTCATTAAAAACTTCAGGACTATCTCTTAGCTCCAGTGGGTGCACTTAGCAGCTATTTGCACCTTTCACCCTGCAGCGGACAAGCATCTAGTCTTTGTCCATCTATTAAAGTATGCTTTCTAAAAGGGCTGGTCAGAACCTTTCCTCTGAAAATGAAGCCTACTCTGATATGGGACCTCAGTCTAATCCTATCAGCATTAATGAAGGCTTCATTTGAACCCTGAGTCTCATGCTCCTTAACCCACCTATCAGTAAAGGTTTCCTTTCCAGTTGCCATCATGTCAGCTAGAAGAGTAGGTGAACTCTGGGCCTTTATTGCTCATCCACCTTACACAATCTTTGACAGGGACAAAACATTTCCCTGGGATTACAGCCAAAATTCACCCCAGTGTAATCTCAGAATTCCATCTAAATCAGACCATTCACTTACCGACTTCTTCCTAAACCTGCATGCCACCAGTGAGGATAGGACAGTTCACTCTCTGGATGTCCATTGGGATAGGGCATATTACCTATAAAGGCAAAACTCTTTTATGAGATCACCTGGACTGTTTGCACCCTTTACAGAACCATCAGAGGGGAAGTGATCTCTTCTCAGAGACGCTCCAAAAGGATTTCGGGCTGAATCCTGCTTTGTTACAAGTTAATAGCAATCCATCCTCCATAAGGATGAGGGCCCACTTGATTAGAGCCCAGGCTGTATTCGTAGCCTCACTTCAGGACAACCCTTTCCTGGAAATCTGCAAAGTAGTAAGAAAATACTCTTTTCACACTTTGGTGAGGCACTATGCCTTAGTGTAAGCTTTGACAGCTGATATATTCTTTGGTGGAGAAGTCCTCCAATAAGTGGTATAGCAGGGGTCTGTACACCCTCCTCCTCAACAAATACTGCTTGTTAGTCACCTAGAGTGGAATACATACAGGGACCATTGCTCAAAGAAGAATGAAGGGTTACTTATCTTGTATAGGGACTGGAGTTCTTTAAGATGTGTGGTTCCTATCTGTATTCCACCACCTGCCTTCCTTCCCCTTTGCTACAGAGCCTTAGGATTGGGATACTTGCTGTAGAAAGGTAACTGGAGAGGCAGTTGGTCCACACTGCCCCTTATGACTCAGTTCAGAGCATGAGGGGGAGAAGGGTGCAGCCACAGATCAACAGACATTGTTAGCCAAACAATCTTACTGTCTCAGGTGCATGGTAGGGACCACACATCTCAAAGAACTGCTGTACCCAATAAGTAACCTTTCATTTTATTCCAAGGAAGACTTTCAAGAAAGACTAGGTAGTTGGATACGCATGTTTTATTCAATATGCCTGATTAATAATGAATATTCGCTCTGTAGATGTGTATATTACGCAGAGATTTAAAATATTATAAGGTCAAAAACTGAAAATTTGATTGAAATTTTTTTGTTTGGGTTTATAAAAATAACTTGTGGTCCACCAGTTACTCTCTTGCCATGCATACAAGCAAAACTTTATTATGTAACTGTACAGCTGTACTCATTTTTAATATAAAATCAGATTTTTTCATCTTTCTCTTTCATAGTTACTGAATTGAGATAACATCATCTTTTACCTACCAATGTATTCAGTTTTAACTATTCTGTAAAGCATTATTGATTAGAATTTCATTAAGGCTTTTATAATATAATCTACAGTAAATGTTACTGTTCTAGCACAAGGACATTCTGGTCGAAGGTCATTCGTTCATTCGATTATATACTACACACACAAAAATCTACGTGGGGAGGGGAGCTAGGCTGCCGGTGGGTGCAGAGCACCCACTAATTTTTCCCCGTGGGTGCTCCAGCCCCAGAGCACTCACGGACTTGGCGCCTATTATGACAGCCTTGAAGGTGAGGGGGGTGGTTTTAGCCCCATTTTACAGATGAGGAGCTGAGGCACAAATTTTAAGGTCAAAAGTATCCACTAATTTTGGGAGCCCAATCTGAGATTTTTCAGAGCACTTTCTATGATCAAAGCACAGCTCCCATTGACTTCAGTTGCAGCTGTGAGTGCTCACCACTTGTACTAATCACATCCCAAACTCTCAAGTTGGGCACCCAGAAAATGAGTATTAGACAATTAGGGCTTGCCTACCCTGACTCTGGGAGCGAGTCTCCCATCACAAGTCTGCAGAGTGTGCTAGCAGGGCTTTCACTAGTGCTCTGAAAATAGCTGTGCAGATGATGCTTTGATATTGTGACTTCTGCCAGAGCTCAGGCTCTGAAGCCTGGGGTAGGCTTGAGAGCCCATGTTACAGTGTCAAAGCACCATCAACACAGCTATTTTCAGAGAACTAGTGTGAGTCCCACTAGCAGAGGCCTCTAGACCCAAACTGGGAGGCTTGATCCCAGATGCAGTGTAGAGATGCTCTTTAGGGACCATCTGTGAGATATTTGGTTTGTGATTCGCCCAGCATTGCATAGGAACCTGGTGGGAGAGGGAGGGATACAATTCAGTTCTCCATGGCAGCATTCAGCTGTCTTAACCATGAGACCCTCCTTTCTCTTCCTCCATTTCCCCCGCCTCATTCACCACACACTTTCCAACATCTGCTACAAATGAGGCAGTGATCTTACAATGGTCTCCTTCACTACACAGCCCTGGTTCGTGCCCAGCTTGCAGGCCCGCCAATGGGGGGTGAGGGAGCAAAGGGGGCAATTGCCCAGGAGTCCGGGTGATTAAAAGGGCCTGGGGGCCCCAGGCCGCTGCCGCTGCTGTGGTAGCAGCAGCTGGGAGCTGTGGGACCCATGCTTTGGGGGGCCCCGCAGGCAGTGTGATTGGCCAGTGTGGTTGGTCCCGGTAGTCACTGGTTGGTCCCAGAAGTGACGGATTCGTCACTTCCACCCCAGGCCCCGCACTTCCCTAGGGACGGCTCTGGCCTTGGGGCCTGGAATTGCGGTCAGCAGGCCTGCCAGCTTGTGCATGGATGGTGAAGTCTTATAAAGACATCTAAATTTATAAAGTTGGCCAAATTTGGTCAGATTTTCACTTAAACATAAAAGCCACATCCCTAATATAAAGGCCACCCTTGCCAAATTTCTAATCCTTTCTCCAAAGTATGGAATTGCTGGGGGTTTCAAAGAAAAGGTCACCAAAATGTTTTTAATGTTGCAGAAACAATGTATTTTCTCTACCCATGTTCCTGGAAATGTCATAATCATTTTGGCTGATATTTTCCAAAATTTTAGCCCAAATGGTTGAAGTTTGGCAAAGATATAGTAACTGGAAACAGAATATTGTAATGGGAAGTGCTACCAGCTATAATATATATGTATACATAGATATATGTATACATAGATCTACATATATAGAGATCTAGATAAATATGTAGATAAATAGAGCTATAAAATATATGTATACATAGAGATATGTATACATAGATCTACATATATAGAGATCTAGATAAATATGCATAAATATGCATAGATGCACATCTGTGTCTAATCTAATATACATACACTGTGAATAAATACTTAAATAGTCATTGGGGTGGGGGAGGGGGATGACTGTATCCCATGGGTTAGGATACTTACCTGGGAATTGGCAGATCCAGGCTATTTATCCACAGTAGAACAGCTTCAACAGAAGAGACAGAGATTCACATCAGAGTATCCCATAGCCCAGTGGTTAGAGCAGTCATCTGAGCTGTGGGAGATCTTGTTCTCAAATCCTTTCTTCCTTGGGAGCGAGGGAAGAATTGAACCTGCGTCTCCTACATCCCAGATATGTGCTCTAGCCGCTGGGCTAAAAAAGTTATGAGGTGAGTGGCAGCAGCACCATCACCACCTCTTTCTTTCCCTCTGTTTTGTGTGGAGCGAGGCAAGCACCTAACTCATTCTCACCAGAAGAGTCTTAGGCGCCTAAGCCACCTGAGTCCACATGGCTCCTTTGTGGATTGCTAGGTGCTTCCCTGCAGCCTGGATTTAAGTGCCTGTCTCGGTGAGAGGAGCAGGACTTAGCATGTAACCCTCTCATTGGCATCTTCTACTGGCTCGTTTAGGTGGCTCCCTGCCTAATGTGCTGGCTTTTGTGGATAGCATTCCAAGGCACCTATCTCTCCCCATTCATTGTATAGGGATCTTAGATGCCTAACTTGTCTTAGTGGGTTACAGTGTTGTTCCTGTGGTTTTTTTAGGGGCTTCAAAGTTAGATGCCATGACACTCAGCATTGCAATGCCTAAGTCCTGTCATAGAGTCCTCCCGTCCTCCCCATGGAGTCTTCTCCATACTCTGGGGCAGAGAGGAAGCCAAGAAACAGAATTAATACTAGTCACTAGCAATCTAGGGTCTGTAGAGCTAAGAGTTGGTGAGGCCATAAAGGAATTAAAATTGTGCAAGAATCTAAAGACTAGAAAAGGATTTCAGCAGATATAGAGCTGATGCGCCACACTGGGGCAGTATTGTGGTAATGATAATCTGGAGAGACAGAAGCTGGAGAAGAAAAACTTAGGCTCAAGGTTGACATCAGTGCCAGGGCCAGCTCCAGGGTTTTGGCCGCCCCAAGCAGCCAAACAAAAAACAAACAAAAAAAGCCGCAATCGTGATCTGCGGCGGCAATTCAGTGGGAGGTCCTTCGCTCCGAGCAGGAGTGAGGGACCGTCCGCCAAATTGCCGCCGAACAGCTGGACGTGGCCGCCCCAAGCACCTGCTTGGTAAGCTGGTGCCCTGATCAGTGCAATGGGAAGAAGTGGCAGTTTGGGAAAGAGAGTCAAGATTATGGAACTTGTCTGATAATCCTGTTGTAGCTCAAGGGAAGAACTTCTGAATCAATACTTTCCGAGTCCATTTTATGGACTCATTATAACTGTCATTAGCCTCAGTTGTCATACACACATTTTCCTATATGTTGCCTATTTGCATAATTAACACTGGAGAGGGAGTGGGGGAAGGAAAATATCACTTTGTAATTACTCAGAAAGCTAATTTTCTAATAAGCAGCAGAAAAGGCAAAAAAAAAAAAAGTCAGTCATAATGGTACTGTAATTTCTTCAAGTACATAACACATGTATCTGTAATATCTGCAGATAAACGTACAGTTAAATAGATTACCAAAACTGTTCTTATCTCAGTATGGCAACAAGCCATACTGCAAGGTACAAACTGTCCATAGTCAATTTCCTCAGTTTAAATGGTTTGTAACCTAGTTACATAAGAGTCTTCCTCTTTTCTGATTCAGAACTGCCACAGTGGGCGGGTTCCCAGGTGAATAGGGGCTTCTCTGTCTAGCGTAGACCTGGGGTGATGGTTTAACACCCCCACAGGAGCCCCAGGACTGGGTGTGTGTGTGTGTGGAATGCTGCTATGCTCAGTTATTCCCTGCACTGGCCTGTTGGTCCCATTCTTAGCCCATTAGGCCCCAGTCCTTTGTTTCGTATGTGCTTAGGACTGGACCCCGATGGGTTTTGCTCTGCTCAGCAGGGAGTCCCGTACCCCTGCTCCAGGGAGGCAGCTTAAATTAGGGCAGTACTTCAGCTGCTCTACCCTTCCCCCGATGATCCAAACCAGGAGAAATGCACTGGTCACAAAGCCACTTCCACCTGCACCTCTCTCCAGCGCAGGGATTAATTGGAGCCTTTATGTCTGGAGGGTTTTCATTTTTTTCTGATGCATCTCTTTATTATTTTGTTAGTATTCAACTTTTATATTATGGTAGTGCCTAGATGCCAACTAGGCTGGGGCATCACTGAGTGAGGTGCTGTACAAACAGGTAGGGAATGTCAGACTCTGCTCCAAAGAGTTTACAATCTACTAAGTAAGGTGGGAAGAGTAGTCCATGCTCAACACGTGGCCAGCTGTAATAGTTGCTTTAAGTTTAAAAAATGGTTATAAGAAATAATTAAGATACAAGTGAAAGATTCATTGTGCGTGTGCGCACACACACACACAAATTATCTTTTCAATCTGTTCAGGTAGGCAGGTAATTAGGCACCCATCTATTTAAGTGGACTCACATGCCAGGTCTTCATACAACTAAGCTTTTGTCCCATCTACCATTCAAATGATATTGGAAGGGTCCCACGCTGTTTTTGGCAGCCTCTGAAATATTTTTCATATTAAGCAAACAGCAGGAGTAGTTGGGTTGAAAGCTAGGTCTTTCTGCTGAGACCTTGTATGTACAACTTGGAAATACTTGTGTTCTAGTTCCTGGTTCCCCATGAATTATTGGCTCCACAGAGCACAAGAAATTTGAGTTTGAAAGACCCTGAGCCCAATAGAATGGCTGCCAATCTTCTGGCTTGATCCCATACTACCTAGGCAATAGGGGGAGGGTTAGAAACAGCATGTATACACATTAGTATTTTATCTGATGCCATATTTGTCTAATTGAGAATATGTTGGCCATGGGAAGAAATACAGAAAGAAGATTAATAAGTTTCATATTTACTTTTTTAGATATTTATTTAGTGGTGCGCCACTTCCCGCAGCTCCCATTGGCTGGGAACGGCAAACCGCGGACACTGGGAGCTGAGGGGCTCTGTGCCTGTGAACGCTCCAGGTAAACAAAACATCTAGGCCTGCTAGCAGCTTACCCTAACAGGCCAGGAGCCAAAGTTTGCCAACCCCTGAAATATAGGGTTGGCTTATGAAAGGGTTATACACTTTTTGCTATTTTTACCTAACCATCTTGGGGGATCGGCTTATAAACGAACGGGCTAATGAACAAGTATGTACGGGGTATTATTAAATACATCACTCCTGTAACAATGGGATTGTCAATGGAAATTAAGATTAATCAGAAATTGGCATTTGGGAGTGGGGTCATGGTCTCTGGGGGTACTTTCTTTTAAACTGCAGAAATTAAAAGCAAAAAGCTATGGTAATTATTAAAGTTGAGATTTAAACACAAAAATTCAGAAAATGTAAAAGCTTAAGATTCTAAAGCAACATTTATTTAGCTATGTCAGATATCTACACTAAAGCATATTCGACAGTAATCCATACTATTATATATCCTGTACGTGAAGAGTAGCCAAATTGACATGGTTGTAGAAACCGTGGGTGAGTATTTAGATAATTCTTGATTTTCAAGTTGCACTGAAATAGTTTTTATAAACAGGTTCCCATCCTTCTATTATGGCAAAAGTAGCCGAATTTCCCTGGTGCTCTTTGTAGATCAGTTCAGATGACTTAGGGATAATTTTGAACAAGAGACACTATATTAGTTTAAAATATTATGTTGCATAGTTTTCTTATCGTCACAGCTAAATCATCACAGCTGAGGATCCATTCTTCACAACAATACAACATGACAATATGATTCTGTAGCACAAACTAAGAGACAATAGCTGGGCAAATCATACTTCAATACTGGGATATTTACAAACTTGGAAAATGCTGTTTTTGGCAGCCTCTGAGATATTTTCTAGCTATAGGCAAAAAGCGGGAGTAGTTAGGTTGAAACCATGATTTAAGACGCATACACTGCATCTGAGATCTACTCTCAGCATATATCAGTTTGCTGAAATTAGAAACCAGAATCATCATTGAATTAGGATTAATCTTTCCTTTCCGGTTTGAAGCATAGCTCAGCACCACTACTTCATGTTGTGCTAGTAAGTTTTGTACTGTACTTCAGTTCTATTTCACTATTTAATTTTTCCACATTAATGTCTATTTGGCATGATAGACTATTTAAAATGCATTTAATTTGACACAAAATAATTATTCATATATTAATTGTGCACTCATCCTTTCCCATAGTACTCTTTGTTATGAGATTATGTTGAATACAAGTCTGTATATTACTGGCCTCCAATTCTGTGGCACACTGAGCAGAGCCATTATGAATCCTGTTTATAATAGTGTCATTAAAAATGATGTGCTGTCAAGAATATCTTATAATGATGGTAGAGTGTGTGTGTTTTCAAAGATATTTAATAACTATATGGTTTAAAAACTGCAATGGAGCACTTTTAATGAACTCCAATATAATAAATCAATCATATCTTGCTTGACTTAGCTACATTATAGCCATATTAACTGTGCAGTTTTTCATAAGACACAGTTAACTCTAAGATTCCTGCACACTGATACCCCTTTGGGCACTATTTATGTATTTATTTTAAAGATCATATGGTGGATAATGGTTTTTCCATCAGTGTTTTTGATGTGGCTAAATGGGTATAGTGCCAAACAGTTATAAATATAAGATTGTATAATATTAATTCTGAATGATAAATGGTACTAAAAAACTTAATGGTTCTAAAAGGGGAGCTTTACATGTACTTTCTCTGAAATTAAGCCAGCAGTTATAGGTCCTTCAGTAGATTTGTAATGCACCAGAAGGGTGGAAGTTACATTATGTAGCAGGTGGAGTGGATACCAGGGGACCTCTGCACACACTGCTCCATGCCAGCTCAGTATGGGCCACCATAGAATATGGCTTAAGGATGGGACAGTGGTTAGGTGTGATGTGACCAGTGGGCCCATAATAAAATGGATCCAAAATCCATAAACACACATATAGTGGTATTCATGAGTCATGGCTCTATTCCACTCCAGAGGGGTTGGAATGGTTACTCTAAACCCTCTCTATGGATTGGGATGGATTCCTTCCCCAACACTGCTGGTACTTCCCTGACACAATGCCCATTTATTTGGACTTTGTGAGAAGCAGAGAATTTAACTCTGAATTATTATACCAAGGTGCATTTTTCTCTTTAATTACAATCCAATAGGAAAGGGAAAGAAGGTAGAAGAGGGCACATAAAAAACTACTCTGAAAAATAGATTCAAGTGACCCTCACAGGGAAGATGCTTGGCCTAACTGATTAATTTTATTATTAGGCATTTCTATGGTACTCATTACCAAGAGCATCTGAACACTGTAAGGACATGAATGAATTTAGCCTCAGTGCACCAGTTGATATGGGGGAATATTATTAACTCCATCTTATACCTGGAGAAACTGAGGCAGATAGTGCTGAAGTGAGTTGCCAAGGAGAAGTCTGTGGCAGAGCTAAGAACAGAGCACAGATATTTTGCCTTTTAGTCACATTTTAACCATCGATTCATCCTTTTGCCTCATAACTAGCAGGGAATTAAGCTAGTTCCAGGTATGATTTAAGATCTTCTATTATTACTTATTGTATCCTACTTTGCACTGAAGTTGATGTACATGCAACATTTTATGCATCTCTATCATTTAATGTACTGTGTTTTGTTTCTTCAATACAAATATGGGAAGGAAAAGAAAATTTTGTCTCTACTCAGGGCCAGATTCTGAAACTGGGTTAAAATATAAATATATGGAGATATATCGATCTCATAGAATTGGAAGGGACCCTGAAAAGTAATTGAGTCCAGCCCCCTGCCTTCACTAGCAGGACCAAGTACCCATTTTGCCCCAGATCCCTAGGTAGCCCCCTCAGGGATTGAACTCACAACCCTGGATTTAGCAGGCCAGTGCTCAAACCACTGAGCTATCTCCCCCTCCCAGGCAAAGGGTTATGTGAATGGCACAAATGGGCTTTCACTCTATGCATCCGAAGAAGTGAGGTTTTTACTCACGAAAGCTTATGCCGAAATAAATCTGTTAGTCTTTAAGGTGCCACCAGACTCCTTGTTGTTTTTGTAGATACAGACTAACACGGCTACCCCTGATACTTGACAAATGGGCTGTAATCCCTGTCAGAGGGAGACTCACTGCTGGTGTATATGTGCCACAGCTAGGCTCTGTGTCTCCATCATCACATGGGGCTTATAAGGGGTAGGGAATGGACATGACTACCGCAATCCTCAGCTGACAGAAAGTCTATTAACGATGGCATAGTTTAGAACTGCTTGAGAGCAACAGCATCTCTGCTGGCCTGGCATTGACAACCAGGGAGCTGGAAAGGGCTCCTTCATCCTTCTGGATGAAGTAGAGCTAGAAATTTCTCCAAAAATAAACATCCATTAGAAGGATTGTTTGCATATGATATTACATGGATCCATTCTATACAACAGCACAAAGACAGCAAATTTGCAAGTCTCAGGGCTTGTCTCCACTTACTGGGGGGATCGACATGTGGCGATCGATACACTGGAGGGCAATTTAGCAGGTCTAGTGAAGACCGCTAAACTGAATGCTGATCGCTCTCTTGTTGACTCCGGTACTCCACCGGAATGAGAAGCATAAGGTAGACACCGCAATAAGTCAACCTAAGGTACGTCGACTCCAGCTACATTATTCACATAGCTGGAGTTGCGTAACTTAGGTCAACTTAGCCCCGTAGTGTAGACCTACTCTCAAATTGTATAAAATAAAAATTTTAAAAAATCTAAAACCAAATTGAATATTAAATAATTTAAAATGAAAGAATCAAGAAGGGGTGCTTTCTTTATCCCCATTCCCTCTGATTTTAACAAAGACCCTTTCATTTATTAAAAAGTTCTCCAAATATTGTTCAAGGAAACTAAAGTGTGTTCTTGAAAAAGATAGGATATGGTTGGTTATTCTTTGGATGTCAATGGTTTAAGTAATTAGGAGTTTGGTTGTATCCCTGAGGGGAAGATTACATGAAAGTGAGTACTGCTTTCATGATCCTGTGTCTCTACCTGTTGAGTAAATTCACATTGCCAAGAGGCAGATTTTACATACATACACCTCCTATTTTGGAAAATGATCTTAGTTTTGTGTTTGTAAACCTGCTTTTTGGGCTCATCTCCCCTCACCCCCCGCCCCCAAGAATTAAGCTCTCTCTCTGTGTTTCTCTCTCTTTGTTGTTGTTGTTGGATCTGTAAACCTCTGTCACATACCATATTAGGATTGTGAGGTATGGGAGAGAGTCCAGTTCAGAGAATTCCTGTTTAGTATTTTAAGCTGGACATTCCTTAGCACAGAATTTCCATTTAAATTTCATTTAAAATTTACAGTGTGTAAACTGAACAGATTTTCACCAGATGATGTGTCAATTCAGCAGAATATTCTTTAATAAAATGAGGCCCAGACTAATCTTGTCTGAATATTTATAGTTAGAGGTAAAAAATACATTTGAAATTAAACAAAAAGACAAAATTCTCTAAGATATATTAAGGCATTTTGGTACAATGACACTTCCAGCATATATTGGTATGGTGTGTGTGTGTGTATTGGGAGCGGAATGGGGGGGATACTTTCTATATTACATTGGACAGCTCTTGATTCAAGTGTAAGGACACTATTATGTATAGTATGTTTCTGAGCATTATATTTTGCATGTTTTTTTAATTTCCTTCTGGTCTTGATATCCTATTCCCACATCTTCTTGTACTTGGATTCCTTTGTTAATCATTTGGTAGGCAGTATAGGTAGGCACTGTCAATACTTTTATTTCACCAGATGTGCCAGAGATGTCCCAGAGATGGTGAATTAGAGAGAGAAGAGCTTCCACGTTCCTTAATATAGTTCTCTGTCTAGATGTATTTCTACCTTCGTCTCAAAAGTAGACCAAATTCCTGCCAGGATCTATATAACATTTTAATCCTGAGGTGTATGATAATCATCCCTTCAATTGTTGTAAACCCATTCTCAAAGCCAAAGTAAAACACAAGGAGGTTTGAGAAAACAAAAACCACATAACTATTCTGGATCACTCCTTTGGGATTAGTGTCATCATCCCTGACAGTGGAATTTAGTAAGTAAGCTGATATAAGGGTATGGAACTACCGGTATGTCTTCTGTTATGTCCCGTGTGGACAGCTGTAACGTCTAAGTCAGATTCTTTTCACTCGTTGGTTGTCTTTATATCTCTTGTCACTTCATAGGATGAGACGGCAATTGTATGACTAGTATGTGATCTAAGGTACTTACAAAAAAAAAAAAAAAGAGGTTGTGTTATGATTATACACAGCCTGAAAATATATTCAAGGATAACCATGTATTCAGACCTGTGGGGTTTTTTTTTCTGCTTTGTTAAAAAAATTTGAATTACAAAAACACATTAAATATCATACATGTGAATGGATTAGGATCCAAGTTAACAATCTAAAGCAGCTCAGACAATGACTGAACTATCGAAAAGGATTTTAATAGCCCTTTGACTGCCTGGATCATGTATCTTTTTACATTAAATTTACATTAAACCCATTATTAAGCAAAGCAATAATACTATGACATAATTCTGATTAATAATATGAAATATGGTACAATGAACTGGGGAATAGTTGGTTTCTTTTCTTTCTAGTTGTCATTTATGTAGACAAATCAGGTTTATGTTTTTCTGGTGTTTTTCATGTATTTAGTGACAAATATGAATCTGATTTGGATTACACACGTTGTTCTATTCTTAAAGATCTCACTAAAGCATCTTCCAATATTTAAAATGACAAATCTTTTCACTGGGAATCTTGTGTTTATCTCTTCTAGCTAAAATATTCAAAATACTATTTTACTCCATCATGGTCTGTCTCTCTCTAATGCACCTGCCACTAACATTAGTGGGCAGGTGCATTAGCGATTAGTATTAAGGGGCCACGAACATTAGTGGTCAGGTTTTCAAAAGAGTTCAGCACCCAACAGCTCCTCTATAGGCACCTAAATAAATTACCTGGTGAAATCCTGGCTCCATTGAAGTCTACAGGAATTTTGCCCCAGATCAATTCCCATTTAGGCACCAGAATGAATTGGCTCAACTTTCAAAAGTGCTCAGCGTCCATTAGCTCTCATTTAGAACAAAGGGAGAGGCTGAAAATCTGGCCTGAGGTTTCTTGCAACACAAAGTATTTGTATTTTGTTCACAATTGTATTTGTGTGTCGGCTAGATGAAAAGAAAGAAGCTTGACTCATGACAAATAAATGCTTGCAGATGTAGTAATCAATATATAACCACTATTTTACAAACATAACATCAGAAAGGATGGTTCTTGGCCAGATTAATTTGCTTGTGAGCCTGATAAAGAAATCTGTGTTAGGACTGCAGGATATGACTCTTTGTGGCTAGCCAATGTGTGGCAGACCTTTTAGCTTTCCAGCCCCTATGAGTCATGACAGGAACCAGATCTGTTGGTAATTAGGGTATCACTGATACCTCACAGGGGTCTAGAATGATGGTCCAGTGGCTAGGATGCAATACTCTGACTTAAGAGACCCATATTCATGTATAGTCTCTGCTATTTATTTACATGTGACCTTGGGCAAGTCACTTAGCCTCTCTCTGCCTCAGTTCCCTGTCAGTAAAATAGGGATAATAGCATTTTCTTAGCTCATAGGGATGGTGTGAGGATAAATGCATTAAATATCATGAGGCATTCAGATACTACAATGATAAGGGCCATCTAAGATGGGACACAAACAAGAGGCTGTGCTGTTTTAATCGAGAACCAGATTGTTATTTTTATTAAATCATTGTTATATATTGAAAAAGTACTCATAATTTGTTTCGAATATTAGCGTTAATCTTTTTTCACTTTACATTTATTTTAACAACAAAACTAAACTAAAGCATAATTCAGGTGCAAACTAAAAAAACCCAAACAATTATTTTTTGGAGTTTAAAAATGAACATTCACTATGACCATATTTGCAGTCAAACCTGGACAGCTAATGAAAAATTATTCTCTGATAAATGTTGCAAAACACAGAGAATAAATTATTTGATAAATATACACATGAATTATATACTCTAATCTGTTATTAACCACCTCAGTGCCTTAGGCTATCCAGATGACCTCTGAAGACGCTGCACTGTATGGTTTGACATTACTGCTCCATCACAGAAAAAAATAGACCTGCTTTTAAAAGACATGACCTGGGTCATGTATGGAGGCGCAGCACACAAGGAGTTAATGCAATTTGCATTAAAATGCCAGTAAGGAGCAAATGGCACTTCATTAATATGAATGAAGTTCACAGGATATTTACAAATTACACAAGCCCCCCATTTAAAAAAATACATATTTGATGCAAGTCACACAATGTGTGTGAATCGGGTTTCTATATTGTCATAGCATGGTGTGACAATAAGTAAATATAATGGTTGTCTTCATCTGCATTGACACAGGAACTTAGGTTATGTACTGACAGTAACAGATGTAGCAGTGGATATTAGTTTAAATGAACTCTAATATAGTATATCATGGTAATAGGCATTGTCAATATGAAGCAATGCAGTAAAAGCAAGGACTTAAATCTGCATCAGGAAGTGAAAAAGGGGTCAGATCAAAACAGACATATCTTTAGTAAAATCACTGGTTATATGAGGTATGTGCCTTTCTGGTGAAGCATGATGTACCATACACATGAAATAATGAGATTCTGAAGAATTATAAGTATTTTATTAACAAGAGGCTGTTTTCTCGTTATTCTGTGATAATGAGAAAGATAATGTGTTCTGTGGACAGACTAGGAATGAGAGAACTGTGGTCTAGCATGCAGTAAAATTATGTAGAATTGTACAAGCCACCAATACATATTTCACACCACACTATATACAAATAAGTATATAGAGAGGTTCATGCACAAAGGATGATGCTTATCTTTCATTCACAAGTGTGAATGACCCGTGTGAGTGGATCTTTACTCTTGAGTTAAATGTAATATAAAATCTCTCTCTATGGGTGAGATATTCTTATGCACTTATGATTAATTTTTATGTTATGAAAATACAGTACCTACATCAGAGTTGGAAAATGAATTAAATCAACTTCATTTAAGGCTTAAAGGCTTTCATTTTAAAATACTGCAATCTAGTTCAAGAACACTGTGCTCCAGTATCCTAACCATTTAGATTCACAGCAATGAGCTCTTTTCATCAAGAATTAAATTCCCAACCAAACCCACAGATTAAACAATATGAGAAGGACTAGGCCATCTCTTACAGTTTAATTGCTATAATAACCCTAAATATCAAATTATAATTTTATAACTGTTCAGATTGTTCAGTTGATGTTTTGTGAAGAATGAGAATTTTGAGAACTGGGTGGTCTGTGTTTTATTTTAATAAGAGGCAAAGCTATATTTTTCCATGGATTAAGTCCAACATAGAGAGAATTGTCAGTGTGAAAACAATAGAATTTATCTCCACTGATGTAGCTTGACATATGAACAAGAGCCTGAATTGTTGCCATGGCAATAAATGTGTAGGACTTATGCATGCATTTTCTGCTATAGGATTTTGATTAATGGCATTGACTAAATAGTCTGAAGTAGAAGAAACAGTGCATAAAGCCTGAGACTAGACATGGCCTGGAATGGATATACCCACTCCACAGTGTACTTTTGGTACTAGAATAACTGTGGGTGGAATCTAAGCTGCCAGGTATCCAAAAAATATCTTTTAAAGATTTTACGATCAAACCTATTGAAAAGAAAACATCCCCCGTGGACTTAAGTAATATTGGATCAATTGTTGTATCAATTTAATACGTGATGAGTCCTCCACTGGGGACTGTATGCTCAATATAAATGAATAGAGTGGATAATATAAATAGGTCTTTTCCACCTCTAGCTGCTATGAACCTATAAACCTATTATAGGTCCTGATTCAGCAATGTCCTTAAAACATATACCTAATTTTAACTGATTGTGTAAGGTATATTAGCATATAAGTAGTCCTAACGACAAATGCTTTAGTGTCTTGCTGAATCAGAGCCTTAATTATGAATAAAAATGAAATTGCAAATATTTTTAGTTAGAGTGGCTTCCTACGCTCCACTGGGACCCTATCCTATGAGATGCAAAACACCCTCTGGGAGGGATTTAATTGATGGAGGGCACAATGCACCTCACAAGAGTTGATCAGAACCTTTCAGGATTGGGCCGATAAAGAGGGACTTTGATATGAAGTACCTCTGGTTGAAAATATTTAATATTTTTGAATAAGATACAAATAGATTTAATTCCTATTACATATTTTTATTACAGTAGTGATAGGAGGCTCTAACCTGCTTGGGGTCCTATTGTGTGCTGGGTTGTACACACATCTTATTGATTATTCACACCGCGGTGGAGCAGGACTGATTATTAATTACATATATTCACAATTTATTCAGTGAATTTCATGAAATTTTAAAAATAAATTAGACAATAAAAATATTCAGTCACATTTAATATTGAGAAAACCTTTAAATTGTGTCCTGCTCTGAATAGAAAGCCACTAATTCTTTACATGGTTTTAAATGCTCTTTCTACCCATATTTGTTAATTATCACAACTATTTATGTTTAATCAAGGGTTCACCTCTTTTTCAGTTCATCAGTTGCTCCTAATTGACCCTGCCATGGAATCAGAATGCTGAATTTGTGGCACTTCAATCATTTCTATGGAAATAAGCTATTTCTTGAGCAAAGTGTTATTGCTTCATTGCAGGATCAGGTGAAAGAAGAGGCTGGACTGCATGGGAGGCAGCATTAACCTGACTGCAAATGTCTTTAGTTGGAGAAAATGGGAGCCACAAAAAATGATGGCCAATAAAATTTATTTTTGTAGCAGTGTTCTCTTACCATATTTGCCTCCATGTGAAGCTTGCTGTTCCCTTCTCTGGCTCACAATTCCTAGAAGTGCTCTCTCTTTTAATTAATGACAAATATACTTCGAAATCCTTGCCATTATACCTCATAGTTTATTTGCTCTTACTTAAGTAATCTTCTGTTATACACTTTAGAGAGGAAAGATGCTAATTTTCTTAAATATTTCTAAAACTGTTAGTTTACCTGGTATCTGTGCAAATACCCACTCCAAACTAGGGCGACCAGATAGCAAGTGTGAAAAATTGGGACACTTTTTTTGGGGGGGAGGGAGGGATTTAAGACAAAGCCCCTAATATCGGGACGGTCCCGATCAGGGCCGGCACCAGGCACCAGCACAGCAAGCTGGTGGTTGGGGCAGCCCCATGGAAGGGGGCAGCACGTCCAGGTCTTTGGCGGCAATTCAGTGGCTGGTCCCTCAGTCCCTCTCGGGGGGAAGGACCGGCCGCTGAAGAATGAAGTGGCGCAGTAGAGCAGCTGCCGAAGTGCCGCCGATCGCAGCTTCTTTTTTTTTCCCGCCACTTGGGCAGCAAAAAAGCTGGAGCTGGCCCTGGTCCCGATAGTTTCAAGACGTCTGGTTACCCTACTCCCAATTTGCATTTCCTTTTTGAAATGGCCTTGGCGTGCTCCGGTTTACTGCTCGCTAACTGAATGCGGGGACTTTGCCTATGCTGTTGCAGTTTGGTAGCCCCCTTCCCCTCAAATCACTAGGGGCACAATCCAACAGAGCATTTAAGTCTGTGCTTACATCCATCCTTATTCAGGACATCACTGACTCATGTGCTGTCCTGAATAGGGACACTTTCCTGAATCAGGATCTTATGTTTCTCATTTGTCCACACAATTTAAAACAAAGCTTAAAACTTTTTATTGTCAGTGAACATCAGTGAGTTAGGACTCTTTCCTAAGGCTTGGTTTCCACATAATCACCATTAATAATTCTTTCTTGCAATACAGTGACACCTAACGGCCCTAACCAAAATCAAAGCCCCCTTCTCCTGAACACTGTAGAACCTGTGTCCTGAATGTAGAGCAAGTGAGTTTGTGGTCCCCAAAGAGCTTGAGCATTGACTTCAATGGGAGTTTAGAGCCTAAATTGCTTAGGTGCTTTTGTAAATTCCACTCTGGGCCAGATTTTTAAAGATATTTTGGCACCTAAAATGCAGATAGGAAACCAGGCACTTTGGAAAATCTTGTAGGCATTGAGTCTCCATCTTGAGGCACTGAAATAGTTTTTAAAAATATGGCCCTTACAGTCTAAAGGCTCAAACCTGCCCTTGGGCCCTGATACAGCAAAGTATTGGGAAACTGAGGCACAGAGAATGAGTGACTTGCCCAAGGTCACACAGGAAGTATGTGGCAGAGCCAGCAACCGAACCTGTAAAAGGTGCTGTTCCAAATTTGCAATCCAGTATACCGGCAAATGAACTTAAGTACAAGAATATATTGTGTGCAGTTCTGGTCTCCCATGTTTAAGAAGGGTACAAAAACTGGAACAGGTACAGAGAAGGGCTACTAGGATGATCCGAGGAATGGAAAACCTGTCTTATGAAAGGAGACTCAAAGAGCTTGGCTTGTTTAGCCTAACCAAAAGAAGGCTGAGGGGAGATATGATTGCTCTCTATAAATATATCAGAGGGATAAATAGCAGGGAGGGAGAGGAATTATTTAAGCTTAGTACCAATGTGGACACAAGAACAAATGGATATAAACTGGACATTAGGAAGTTTAGACTTGAAATTAGATGAAGGTTTCTAACCATTAGAGGCGTGAAGTTCTGGAACAGCCTTCCAAGGGAGTAGTGGAGGCAAAAGACATATCTGGCTTCAAGACTAAGCTTGATAAATTTATGGAGGGGATGGTATGATGGGATATCAATTAATTGCCAAAATTAGGCTCTTTGATTTTTAGCAGGTAAATATGCCCAATGGTCTGTAATGGGATGTTAGATGGGGTGGGATCTGAGTTACTACAGAGAATTCTTTCCTGGGTACTGGCTGGTGAGTCTTGCCCACATGTTCAGGGTTTAACTGATCACCATATTTGGGGTCGGGACGGAAGTTTTCCTCCAGGGCAGAGGCCCTGGAGGTTTTTCGCCTTCCTCTGCAGCATGGGGCACGGGTCATTTGCTGGAGGATTCTCTGCACCTTGAGGTCTTTAAACCACGATTTGAGGACTTCAATAACTCAGGCATAGGCTAGGGCAGGGGTCAGCAACGTTTGGCACGCGGCTCGCCAGGGTAAGCACCCTAGCGGGCCGGGCCAGTTTATTTACCTGCTGATGCGGCAGATTTGGCCGATCGTGTTCCCTAGTCCCGGGCCAATGGGGGCGGCAGGAAGCGGCGCGGGCCGAGAGATGTGCTGGCCGCGGCTTCCCGCCGCTCTCATTGGCCCGAGACAGCGAACTGCGGCCAGTGGGGGCCGCAATCAGCCAAACCTGCCACGTCAGCAAGTAAATAAACTGGCCCGGCCCGCTAGGGTGCTTACCCTGGCGAGCCACGTGCCAAACGTTGCCGACCCCTGGGCTAGGGGTTTGTTACAGGAATGGGTGGGTGAGATTCTGTGGCCTGCATTGTGCAGGAGGTCAGACTAGATGATCATAATGGTCCCTTCTGACCTTAAAGTCTATGAATCTAAGAACAGTTTGTATTCAGTGCTGTGATCATGCCTTTTGCAGCATATTTCACCTTCTCTCTGCTGTATGTTGACAGTGCACTTGACTGTACAGCATAAAGCTTCCCCTGGAGTTTGCTTAAAAGTAAACCTTAAGAAACTTAATTTGTTCTTTTTATTATGTGCTCAGTACAAATTCATTACAAAGAACCAGCCATTGTTCCAACACGTTTAATATCACCATGACGCATTGTTCTAACGCTAGATGTAGCAAAGGACTACACTCCTGTATTTCTTTACTTATATATTTGTGTATGTGCTGGGTTGTGTGTATGCTGTGTGCTTTTGGATTTAGTTGTCACCTAATTTCCTGAGTTTTGAAGGTTTTATACACATAACTGCAATTATTATAAAGACACCCAGGAGATACAAGCATGTAAAGAATGGGGAGGATGGGGAATTAAAATGAGAAGAAAAATCCCAAGTTGTTTTGAATATGAGTGTTCTATGTTAGAGCCAGATATGCTGCCAAGAAGCAAACCACAGGTATATATTGCAGGGGAAAGTTTGATTTGAAGCGTTTGCTGGATCCACAACATATTCTTCCCCAGCTGTACTTTTGTTACACATACACCATATACACAGATTTATTAATGAGTCATGTTAGAAACATGTGAACTGGTGGACATTAGACATGTGCAAAACATTTAACTCAAACCTCAGATAAAGTTGAAATAATCTTTGTTACAAGTTTGACTTAGTCATGTAGCAGCAGTGGTTTACTCAAATTTTATTAAATCTCTGCAAAACTTTGCTCCTTCTGGATATTCATGTACTTTGTGAGGCTGCTGCCCACTGGAGAATTTTGAGTATGAACAATGTTCACCAAGAAAAACAAAAATCAGATAGGGCAAGCCATTTGGTATTTGCTAAGATGGCCATTACCCCCCACTTCTGGGTCTAGCAGAGGAGGCCATACTGCATGAACCCAAACCTGTCTGTTGGTTCATAAAGATTCCAACATATGAAAACCAGAGATTGAGCTGAATGAAAGTAAAACTTCTCAGCTCGAGTCCATCTCTTTTGAAAACCAGATTCATTCAAAGCTGAAACTTTTGGCACTTCAAGGCCTAGGAACTCAGTGGCTTTGACACCAATATTTTGCAGACCTTTCCAAACTGATCTTGGCAGGAGTCAAACAGTTCTAGAGCTCAGCTGTTTGGCACTATAATAAAAGCCTAGATTGATAGGTAAGTGGGCAGAGACACAGTTACCACTGCTTACCCTACTATTAATAGGAAAAGGATAGAAAGGGGAATTTTATTAATAAAATCTTTAAATAATTTATCCTCTGCAACCAATGTGCTATATATCTTCTAATCAAGAGCACAGGATAATAAATTCTATAAAGGTAAAACATTGCTGCATTTTTGTTCATAATATTACAGCATTCTTTATTCATATTGCCTTTGAGAAAATACATTGCTGATTTTCCATGGATTTCTCCAGTACCAGAGCTTTCTATGGAAATATGCATCATGTCTTCTATAGCCGATAAACTTTACACAGAACGTTATCTTGGAATTTACGCTACCTAAATTAATAACTATATAATCTAAAACACTGTTTTAAACTGCTTTAGTTTTTTGACATTGTGTCATGTTACATTAGGTTATAATCCCTGGAAGATTACATCACATCATGTGGGTTTATTAGATGGCACAATATGGTATGAGACAAGCTTAGCCATTCACAGAACTATTCAGGTGTCAAAAACCTTCAGGATCAATATTCACTGTCATTTTGGAGAGCCAATGTACCTATTCTTTATTTTTTGAAGTACATGCAAGTATCCTCAGGAAAGCCCAGTCTTTGAAGTAACCTTTTATATCTTTTAAACCAAATTAAATGATAAATTATGAACTTTTATGTATGATAATTTTATAGTAACAACAGATTTTAATAATAGATTATTGTGTTTAAGGAAGTACCCTTTGTTCCAATCTCTCCAAACAAAACAGTCTGCCTAAAAAAAAAGCTGTTTCATTTTATATTGGAAAAATGCAATGTGACATCTGGAGAATAAATTGTTCAGTCAGCCAGAAATACGCCTTGTAAAAATTGCTTAGGTTTCTGTAACAAGATTATTTACTGCGACTGTTCACCTATAATGCAGCACACTTTTGAAATGGACCTTTTATGAAACACATCAAGCACTGTGGAAATGTATTCAGTGCATTAACGTACAACACTGCACACTTTACAACACTTTTAGAACAGATTTTGAAACTCAGACCATCTAATGATACAGAAAGTTTTTCTTTATATTCATTCCAGTCATGTTTTATGCTAAGCCTTTAGGGTATTTAACATAAAGCAATAGGCTTTTTTAAAATAATGCAAACAAAATGTACTACTCTTGAAATGAGTATTGAGCTCAGATTGTGCTTATTCATATTTCCATTGCCAACGTGTAAGGCAAATACTTGGCGTATCTTGTGCCCTAGAGCTTTATAAATATTTAAGCAACTTGATTTAATCCAAATGAGAGATTCTTCAAAAGCTGTCAGTTTCTAAACATAACTTTGCATAGAGTAATTGATGACCAGCAATCTGATTATGATCCTACTTGTGCCAAAGTAACGGCCTGATTCAGTGAGGACGGGTGTTAAACTGCTACAGCTCTGGGTGCATAAAATATCTCCCGATCTGGACCTAAAGTAAATTTAATTTGTGCCTCAATTTAAGGCCAAATCCTGCCAGGAGCTGCATATCTTCTGAGAGGTACTGAGCACTCCACTCCCACTGAAGTCAGAGCGAGAGACCGGACAAAAGTAGGTTCAGCAAATACCCATATAATATGTTGAAGTGTAGAGATCAGTCCCATCAGTGAGATGTGAGGATGGCTGATCTGTGAATCTCAAGCAGGATGACAGAAAGCAAGCAGATTAGTTTCTGCCTGCAACATGGGTCTCACTGAGCTTATACAGCTGTGGGAGGGATTTCCAGATGTGATTCAGAAACAAATGTTTTGTGTGTTCAAACAATAGCTAGACTCACAGCTGGAGCTTAATTTAAGAGTGGTTGTTGGAACAACCCCCAGAACAGTGGCTTTTTCCAGTTGTCAAACACAGAATGGGCTCTTTAATTACTTCTCTTGCATGAATGTATAAAACGTATCATCCACACTGGCAATAACATGATATGAATCACATGGATGCTTGTGTTGGAAGACTAGATTCACACAGTTCAAAACATGGCAGCCAAATCAAAGCAGATTATCCCAAAAAACATATTTTCCAAAAAGGTCATATATAACCCCCCTCACATCACAAAACTCCTGTGCTGAGGCTTGTTATTAAGGGCTTAGATTCTAAAAGAGTAGCAGCATTTTGTGGCATCCAAGACAGTGGTGTGACCTGTTTCTCAGTTGTTTAGCCTTTCCTCCACTCCAAAGACACTTTGTAAATGAGGACCTCAAAACAGTGAAAATAAGCTATAGAGCTACATCCAAACTTTGGGATACATATTCAGGCTGAACCAAATTTCCCAGTAATTTCAAATTTGCTCACCATGAACACCAGGCCAGTGAAGCATCAATGTCTAGAAGAGCAGGGAATCTCAACCTGAGGGGTGCAACATATTTCGGAGGGTCATGAGCACCCTTCCTTTCTTTATGCCGAGATGGGAGTCATGAAATAACTTCTGTTCTAACAGCATTTTGTGGCACACATGTCAGTGGTATGAAAGGCATCTAATACAGCTGCTTCTCAGTTGTCATAGTATAGAAAAGGTTGAAAATCACTGGTCTAGAGGAACAAGGACAGGTTTGTATCCAGATATGCCTGTGTTTTAATTCCCCTCTATCATAGACTCACTGGGTGGCCTTGGCCAAGTCGTGATCTCTGCATTGATTTCCCCATCTATAAAATGGATTGCTCAACATATTAAGGTCTGTAGAGATTGATGAATACGAACTTTGAGTAATAAAAGAATTATACTAGAATCAGAAGGTGATTATAATGGAAGATGAAAATGAAAATCTAACAGCGATCAAGAGAGGAGTGAGAAAAGGTTATATAATGTCTTTGACTTTATTCGACATTTATAGCGAGTGTTTGATGAAAGTAAATAAACAGAAGATATTAAGATGAATGGAAAATAGGTGAATAACATTCACAATGCAGATGACAGTTCTGCTGGCTGATTCAGAAGAAGGTCTGATGAAGTTAGTGGAGATTATATACTATTATAGCTATGAATATGGTCAAAGAATGTGGACAAGACAAAAACTATGGTGGTTGGCAAGGACCCTGGGGAGACAGGCAAGATTCCAGTGAATGACACATCCATACAGCAAATGAGAAATTATTGCAATTAGGAAGCATCATTACAGAAGATGGAAGATTGGATACTGAAGTCACCACCAGAATAGCAAGAGTGAAAGAGACATTCTGGAAGAATGAACATCTGATTAAAAGGGACATAAATCTGAAGACTAAATTCTGACTCAAAAATATTTACATTTGGTCTGTGTTAAATTATAGCTGTGAAACATGGACATTCAAACAATAGATAATAAAGAAATTACAATCCTTTGAATTATAGTTTTAAAGAAGAATTCAGAAAATACCATGGATGGACCATATAACCAATAAAAAAAGTATTGGAGGTGATTGGAATTCAACAAACGATAAAGATCTTACCTTTATGAAACGAGAGATTGAAGTTGCAGGACACGTTTTAAGAGGTTCAGTGGGCGGTGCATGTTTATGGACACTGGAAAGGAAATGATGGGCTACGTAGTATCCTGGCCAGATCAAAGAGACTATAAATCCTCAAAGAGATTAGCAGAGGATCATACAGAATAGTTACAGCATGGTTGCAAACCTTCAACAAGATGGAGATGCCACAGAAGAAGAAGAATATGGATATACATATTTGTTTATCTACATCATGGATTGTACAGTGGTTTGTACATATGAAGTGCTATACTAGTGCTACTCACTATTATTTTTATTATTGCAATCAACCCTCTACTTTATAAGGAAATGCTAATAATTATACGGTAGTATATGGTAATGGCAAATATATATTACCAGCCAAAAATTTGTGACCTATATTCTTGCTTCCATAAAGGTCTACTAACCGTTCTTCTGTCTCTTGCCACTTAAAATTAGTTCATACCAATATTTTGAAGTATTTTTCTTTAGATATCTTCTGAGGTCTTCAGATGTTTTCAATTTTGCTGTGATTTCCTGCAGCTTTCCTTCTATCTTCTCTGGGAGGTTCATAGAGAGACAAGGTGCATGAGGTAATATCTTTTATTGGACCAACTTCTGTTGGTGAAAGAGAGAAACTTTCAAGCTTACACACAGTTCTTCTTCAGGTAGTTTTCTAGAAGAACTGTCTATTGTATGTTTTACCTGTTCTGTCACCAGAATATCCTTGCCATTTGTTAGGCTAGGTCTACACTGGGTGGGGGGGAGGAGGGGAGGTCAACCTAAGATATGCAACTTCAGCTACGCAAATAGCGTAGCTGAAGTCGGCGTATCTTAGATCGATTTACCTGGCCATGAGGATGGCAGCAAGTCGACTGCTGCCACTCCCCCGTGGACTCTACTTCTGCCTCTCACCGCGGAGGAGTTCCAGAGTCGACGGCAGTCTTGACACGATAAATTGATCCCCGATAGATCGATCACTACCCGCCAATCCGGATTGGCGGGTAGTGTAGACGTACCCTTAGAAGCCATGCTGTCTCCTTCAGTGACCCATTGTTTTTTTTGTACTTAAAAATGTGATAACTTATCTCAAACCCTGGTACAATATTCCTTTCATTCTCCATCTTTATTTTACTTGATTGTTTCCACACACTGATCCATTTTACAATATCAGTGTTCTATATCTCTCATGAGCCTTTTCTTAGTTTTGATTGTTTTCCATTTCATTTCCTCCTTGTTCTTCCATACCCAAACAATGGCTTTTTGTGTGTTTATTGCTAGATGAGGCATATACTGAACCATTTAGGGCAAATACAAACGAATTGGGATCAGCATACTGCACAAAACAATTTGAAGGTGAACTGAAATAATAATCATAAATTGCATTTTATATAGCACATTTCATATGAATCCATGTCACAAACACACATTATATATAAGAAATTATTTCACCCACCACTGAAATGTTGAAAAATTGCAAATGGGGCACTGAAACAGTCCAGATGTAGAGAAAAGCGGAATTATGAACATTTCTGCTAGACACTGTATTTTCCTGTCTAAGGTTAACTCCAAATAGTACTGAACTCACCCAACCTTGTTTAGGTCTCAGGCCCTAAAGCCCCCACAGTCTGAGCTACTACTGTTTGAAGCAGGCCCAGTGATTCTAATTCAGTAATAGAACATAGGTGTAAACTTTAAAATTACAAATAAGTTTTGAAGCAAAAAATAGGAAAAAGTCATTTTCTGATTACTTGACATTCCCTGCTTCAGAATTCCATGTTTCTACCTTGTCTAGCACACTGACTCACCAACCTAGTGAGGAGGGATTTAAACTAGGTTCAAAGGGGGCAGCTGACAAACCCCCACAGGTAAGAATACAAAGGTGATCATAACAGAAGGATTGATGTCGGGTGGACACAGAAAATTACAATAGAGTCATAAGAATAAAAAGAGAGAAATAAGTGGGAAAATCTGCTCAACATCTTAGCTGTCTATACACAAATGCAAGGAGTATGGGGAATAAAGTTGAATATGATGGATGCATGTAGATTATTTCTGAAATACAGAGATCAGAGATCATGACGTTGGATAATAGATTAATAGATTTTAAGGCCTGAATGGACCATTATGATCATCTAGTCTGACCTCTTGTATAACACAGTCAAAGAAATTCACCCCCAAATTTCTGACTCAAGTCCATAATTTTTGTTCAGATACAGTAAATCTTTTAGAAAGATTGTCTTGATTTAAAGAGTTCAAGTGATGAATACATCAGATGCCTACCTAAGTTGTTCGACTGATTAATTACCTTCATTGTTAAAAATGTGCATCTAATTTTCAATTTAAATTTGTTTATCTTCAACTTAACTATTGGATCTCGTTATACTTTGATCTGCTGGATTAGAGAGTCATCTACTATCAAAAATCTCCACAATGTAGGTACTTGTAGATCATGATCAAGTCATCTCTTAGTCTTCTCTTTAATAAATTAAATAAATGGACCTTCTTTAATACCCCCCTATAAGGCATGTTTTCTAGAACTTGAATCATTCTTGTAGCTTTTTCTGTACCTCTTCCAATTTTTCATCATCCTTTTTGAAGTGTGAACACCAGAAAAAAAATATACATATAGTAGATAAGCTCTAAATCCCCTTACCCCAGAAAATAGCGGTAATGTACAGTGTTAAACAATTGAGTATATGTAGTCTGTAGAAGAATTATTTCCAGTATTACATTACAGTTTAAACAATGTTCCCTTTAAAAAACAGCACTAGAATCATGTATTGATTGACTAGTACTGAAATACTATAGATCTCTGGCAGGATGTAAATTAGTGTTTTAAATCTGATGCCACATTGCTAAATATTAGCATTAGGATTAAAAACAAGCACACACTGCCAAGAAAAGCTAGATTTAGGGCCAAAGCAATTGGATTTTGAAATACATTTAGTTTTTTTTTTAAAGCAGTTCAATTTGGTTAAGATGAGACTGAGAAAAAGCTTTTTCCTGGTATAGTGTATGTCAGGAGGGCTTACCCAAGGGGATAGAAAACAAGCCACAGAGTCAATTTAGTTACAAAACTAGACAAAAATCTCTTGGCTCATATAGACAATGTTAAAAGGTTGAAAACAGCTGCACATCTGTTAAAAATCTTGCTTTTGCAGCAAAATTAGTTTTTGAATCTCTTTATACAGTTATACATTCATAAAACTTTTTATGGCTATGTAGCTTCTTTCTTTATGGACAGGATATTTTAGGGATCAAGTATATGACTGGATCAACTTACAATTTCTTCAGTTTTCTTCAGGGTCAGTACAAATTAAAATGGTGATTTTTTTTCAAATATTTTTGGAGAGATGACCTTGCATGAGAGAATCTAAATCTTTTGAAGATTTCAGCTTGATGTTCCTTGCATTTCCATAGTCTGATTTCCAAGTCTACTTAATTCACCAACTATATTGAAAATACATTTTATTATGTAACTCAAAGTAAACCGAGCTGTATGAATAAGCGGCAAATGGTAACTTTTCACTTGAATTTTGATGCAAAAAGCAAAACAAAAACAAGAACATTTTTCCCGGGTGCAATCTTTTGTAAACATTAGCCAGGAATACCCAGTTTTCACTAGCACAATTTTATTTTTGTTTTGTGGAACTTTAAAGTATCGGAAATTATTAGAAATGTGATCCTATTTATAATATTTTTGCACTTGGAGAAATCCAGAACATTTGCTGCATGTTTCAGTTTCTCCTTTGAGATCTCCGTGAATAAAATGGCAGAAGTTTTATCCTATTCTAAGGTTAATAATTATTAATTAAATAATCCATTACAATAGGAGACCATGAGCCAGATCTTCAGGTGCTGTTAATTGTTGTAGCTCCATTGAAAGCAATGGATTAAAGAGTGTTGTAGCATAGTGTAAATCAGTCAATGGAGCTATCTGAGGATTAGGCATGTGTAATATAATTGAGCCTCTATAAAACACCTTTTATCCAAAGTGATTTACAAACAATGACTGATATGCTCCCCTCCCATGCAAATTCAATTGTAAGGGAAAAAATCAGTGCCCAGAATCTGCAGCTCCATTTGGACCTGCTTAATTCACCTTTCCCCATGTCCCTAGTCTGTGTTTGAGCTGCAGTGCGAAGTAGATAAAACGTGGGGGCCCAAAAAGATAGTGGATGTTAGTTACCTCTGGGGGCCTGGACCATCAACAGTGCAGAACCTGGTTACTTTCCCAAAGAAACTCTCAGCCATTCCTTTGTTGAGGGCATCATGGCAAGACCAGTAGCTATACCAGAAACCAGCTGTGCTTTAACATTCCAGAGACTAAAGTCAGAGAGAGTAAAATTCACCCCTGTGCAGGGAGCTCACCCCACTAAATTCCCAGTTATGTCCTTAAAATAGGGCAGATATGCTTAATTGGAACGTAAGTGATGCAAAGGCCTTGAACGGACTGTCTGCATGGGGTGAATTTCATTCACACATCACAGCAAGAATTCTCTGGAAACTTAGCTCAGGACAGCTCCTCCATACACCTTGTCTTAATCCATAGCTGCACCAGAGGAAAGAAGAGTTGAAAGTAGCATCCTGGTTAGTCCCTTCTCCTTTTCACATAGGCCCATGGCAGCTTCCTACAGGTCTGGTCCCCTCTCCAGCATGCAGCTAGTTCCGAGGGGAACACATGAGCCAGTATATGTAGTCCCAATATCCCTGTGTATTAGATAAATATAATTATACCAGTTTTTCAGCTGGGTAAACTGAGGCACAAAGAGCCAAATTTGCTACTGCCAGAAATGGGCACAACTGCATTCACTTCATCACTGAGTCATTCACTTAGAAGTGTGCCAGCGGTGAAACAGGGCCTAAACGTTAAATGACTTGCCTGACAATTGTTATTAAATCTCACCTTTCAACTTTTTTACTGAATTTTCTTTTTTTACAAAGTCAGCAGTCATATACTGTATGTGGTACAGCTACAATTGTCTGAGGATAGAACCTCAGGCAGCCAAAAAAAAATGTCCTTTGTAACTTCATAATTTTGCTCTTACCATGTATTATGTAGGCAGTTTGTACGAATATGCTGGTATATTAATATCTCCATGAGCAATCCCTGTGGAAACAGCACGACAAATAATGTCTTTTCCAACATATGCCCCCTTAGCTTAAAAATCCAGGGAGAGCACCACTGCTACAATGGAGAATGGGTATTCACTTTGGAAAAAATGCTTGCTTTTTGAATGTCATGTTGCACAAGATAAAATGGGATGACACACATCATAAATTAATGCTGTTAAAATGAATACTTGATATTAATCCCAAGAAAGGCTCTTTGCCATCGATGTTTGAAGGAAGCAGGTGCTGTGTAGAAGCCAAAACAATTTGCATTGCTTGAAAACACTTAAGTTTGCCACTACTGATGAATTATCAAACACTTTGGCTCAGCTCCATGTTGTAGTGTTGTTAGTGTAGCATTGTTGGTGTTTACCTAAAAAGCAAAAGTGCAAGAAGGTACAGCATGTGATTTGGAAGTAAAATAATACTATAGGTCAATAATGAATTGCAAGTTAGAAGAGCAAAAAGAATTGAAATTCTCTTGAATCAAACACTTGACACACAGCTTATCACTCAGCATAGGCCAAGGAAGGGTAGTCTAATATGGTACTTCAAAATATTTGTGAAGAGACATTTATATTGTGACACAAGTATTCTTTTTTATTCTTGCTAGACCACACTGACAACTAACAGACCCATTCTCCAATGTGGGATTTGCCTTTGCAACTTGTTCCTTTCCTCTTTCATCCACTAGGCATCTCTCGCTCCTTCTTCCAAAACTGTTGCCTCCTGATTTCACATTCTTAATTGCACCAGCCATTGGCTGTTTGAGGCCACTGACTAGGCTACTTTAAAAATGTTTATAAAAAGATAAAGCAACTACTTATTCTAATTCATAAGGGAATTAGAGTATTATTTTTCCTATCTGCAAAAAGAAAAACAATCATCTTACTTAACTGCGTACAATTATGGGCACAAGTTATGTAAGCCATCCTATAGGCCAAAGCCTGTCCTTGTGCATGACTCCTACTGAAAACATAAGCATCTAAGGATGGAATTTGGCCTTATGAATAAAAAATTTAGAACACACATCTAACAAATCTTTCCTCTTTGTGGAAGGGATCACACCTATATTTTTCCTGTTCTGTATTCAAACAGTAGTTGCCACCTGAGGGGTGTCACTTTAGAATATATCAGACTGATTTACTCTAACAATCATCTACAGTCTTCTTCTTCAGCTTGTAAAAGAGAGGACTAAGGGGGGAATATGATAGTGGTCATAAAATCATAAATGATGTAGAGAAAATAAATGAGGAAGTGCTATTTACCCCTTCACATAACGCATGAGTCAGGGGCCGTCTAGTAAAATTAATAGGCAGCAGGTTTAAAACAAACATAAGGAAACATAAGGAAGTACTTCTTCCCCCAACGCACAGTCAACTTGTGGAACTCATTGCATGGGATGTTGTGAAGGCCAAAACTAAAACTTGGTTCAAAAAATAATTGAATAAATGCATGGAGGATAGATCATCAATGGCTATTAGTCATGATGGTCATGTATACAACCCCATACTCTAGGTGTTCCTAAAGCTCGGCCTGCCAGAAGCCGGGACTGGATGACAGGGGGCTGGATCGTGCAATAAATTGCCCTGTTCTGTTCACTCCCTCTGAAGCATCTGGCACTGGCCATTGTTGGAGTACAGCCACTCTGATGTTCTTCCTGGCATTTATCCCATCAAATGGGGTCCACTCTAAGAATAATCTCCCTCCCAAGTGCTCTGTTCAGTACCATATCCTCCGTTAGAATACATGTTAACATGTGGATAATGATCATCTACAGTAATAACGGGCTGGATCACCGCTCCTACTGAATAACCTATAGGCAAAAACTCAAGAGGGGGAAATCACTACAAGGATCTCTTTGTGGAATTCCTTCCTAATTATTCCACTGATGACTGTAGAACCCACACAGCCAACAGCATGTTCCCTCTATTTCCTCCCTAAGCATCCTCTTTCCTCCCTCTGTACCGTTTTTTTTAAAAGAGGTATTTCACATCCCTGATTTCAAACAATCATAGAATTGTAGGACTGGAAGGGACCTTGAGAGTCCCCTGCATTCAAGGCAGGACTAAGTATTATCTAGACCATGTCTGACAGGTGTTTGTCTAACCTTCTCTTAAAAATCTCCAATGATGGGGATTCCACAACCTCCCTAGACAATTTATTCCAATTATTAACTATCCTGACAATTAGAAATTTTTTCCTAATGTCCAACCTAAACCGCCCTTGCTGCAATGTAAGCCCATTGCTTCTTATCCTATCCTCAGAGGTTAACAAGATCATTTTTCTCCCTCTTACTTATAACAACCTTTTATGTACATGAAGACTGTTATCATGTCCCTCCTATCCCCAGTCTTCTCTTCTCCAGACTAAAACTCAATTTTTTCAATCTTCCCTCATAGGTCATGTTTTGTAGATCTTTAATCATCTTTGCTGCTTTTCTCTGGTATTTATCCAATTTGTCCACATCTTTCCTGAAATGTGGCATAGAGAACTGGACACAATACTCCAGCTGAGGCCTAATCAGCACGGAGTAGAATTTTTTCTTATGTCTTGCTTATAACATTCCTACTAATACATCCCAGAATGATATTTGCTTTTTTTGCAACAGTGTTATATTTTTGACGCATATTTAGCTTGTGATCTGCTATGACCCCCAGATCCCTTTCTGGAGCACCCCTTCCTAGGCAGTCATTTCCCATTTTGTATGTGTGCAACTGATTGCTCCTTCCTAAGTGCAGTACTTTGCATTTGCCCTTATTGAATTTCATCTTACTTACTTTAGACCATTTCTCCAATTTGTCCAGATCATTTTGAATTTTAATCCTATCCTCCAAGGCACTTGCAACCCCTTCCAGCTTGGTATTGTCTGCAAATTTTATAAGCGTGGTTTTGATGCCATTATCTAAATCATTGATGAAAATATTGACACGATTTGTTCTTGACAAATCCATGCACACTGTTACTTATCACCTTATTATTTTCTAGGTGTCTGTAAACTGATTGCTTAATTATTTGCTCCATTATCTTTCCAGGTACTGAAGTTAAGTTGAGTGGTCTGTAATTCCCCAGGTTGTCCTTTTCCCTCTTTTTTATAAATTGGCACTAGATTTGCCCTTTTCCAGTCCTCTGGAATCTCACCCGTCTTCCATGACTTTTTGAAGATAGTCACTAATGGCTCAGATATCTCCTCAGTCAGCTCCTTGAGTGTTCTAGGATGTATTTCATCAGGCCTTGGTGACTTGAAGACATCTAACTTGTCTAAGTAATTTTTAATTTGTTCTTTCCCTGTTTTAGCTTCTGATCCTACCTCATTTTTCACTGGCATTCAATAAGTTAGATGTCCAATTGCTACTAAACTTTTTGGTGAAAACTGAAGTGAAAAAGTCAATTAGCGTTCTGCCATTTCCACATTTTTATTGTTGTTTTTCCCTCATGTGATAGGGTATTCACCCCACTCCAGAGAGCAAGGGGTTATTTGAGGCTTTTATGGGCCTGTCACACCCTATTCCAGAAAGGAGTAGTGAAGGTGAGTCCTCCAAGCAGCCAACTGGAGGGAGGCTGCATGGAGCAGCCAATCGGGGCCCAGTGGGTTCACATAGAAGGGCGCTGCAGGGCAGAGCAGGCTCAATAGCTGCTGGGCGCTCAGGGAGTGAGGACTGTGTCCCTGAAAGTCTGAGAGAATTGGAAGTACCTTGGACACAGCAGTTGCTGGCAGGGACCGGGGGAGCAAGAGGGAGTTCCTGGCTGGCTGCTGGGACTTGCTGGCTGAAAGTCTTGCTAAGAGTGCAAATAAGGTGCTGGGGTCATGGGGAAGTAGCCCAGGGAATTCAAGCAGCATTGAAGGAAGTTAAGAAGACACCGCAGGAGGCTGCTATCTACAGGGTCCCTGGGTCAGGACCCAGAGTAGTAGGATCCCCCTCAATTGCCACTGCAGAAGTGGCTGGACTATTGGACTGAGATACTTACCTTTCTCCTCCCGCCTAGAAGGGGAAAACATGGAATGTGACATGGCCAGAGGGAGAAGTCATGAAAAGGACGCTGTGGTTCCTGAACTGAGGTGGGTCTGCAAGTGGAGATGATGACAGGAGAGGCACCACCTGGAGAGGGCATGCCGGCTGATGGAGCTAATCCCCATGACAGCCAGCAGGAGGCATCGCTGTGGTGAGTGGACTTCGTCACGCCCCCTCATTGAGTAATGGGCCTACCCTGTCCTTGGTCTTCCACTTGTTTCTAATGTATTTGTAGAATGTTTTCTTACTCCTCTTTGTCTCTAGCTAATTTAATCTCATTTTGTGCCCTGGCCTGACTAATTTTGTCTGTATATACTTTTCTTATTTGTTTATATTCATCCTTAGTAATTTGACATAGTTTCCACTTTTTGTAGAACATTTTTATTTTTGAGTTTCAGATCATTGAAGATCTCCTGGTTAACCCAGGGTGGTCTCTTGCCATACCTTCTATCTTTCCTGCACTGTTGGATAGTTTGTTCTTGTGCCCTTAATAATATCTCTTTGGAAAACTGACAGCTCTCTAGAACTGTTTTTCACCTTAGACTTGCTTCCCGTGGGAGCTTACCTACCAATTCCCTAAGTTTGCCCAAATTTGCTTTCCTGAAATCCATTTTCTTTATTGTGCTGCTTTCCCTCCTACCATTCGTTAGAATCATGAATGGATTATTTCATGATCACTTTCATCCAAGCTGCCTTCCACTTTCAAATCCTCAACCAGTTTCTCCCTATTTGTCCAAATCAAATCTAGAACAGCCTCTCACCTAATGTCTCTCCACCTTCTGAAATAAAAAAATGTCTCCAATACATACCAAGAACTTGTTGGATAATCTGCGCCCTGCTGTGTTATTTTCCCAACAGATGTCTGGGTAGTTGAAGTCCCCCATCACCATGATTTTGTTAGTTGTTTATTAAAAGCCTCATCTACCTCTTCCTGGTTAGGTGGTCTGTAGGAGACTCCTACCAGGACATCACCCTTCTTTTTTACCCATTTTATCCTTATCCAAAGACTTTCAACAAGTCTTCATGGCTGTAAAAGTCCTTACTAAACAATGCTACAACAAGCAAAATTTAGCTACTTTCTGAAACATAGGAGCTTAGGCTTGCATCAGACCAATGGTCTATCTGGTGCAGTTTCCTGACTCCAACAGTGTCCAGCAGTAGATGCTTCAGAGGAAGGTATGAGAATATCCCGTATCTTTCTAACATGGGTCCTGCCACCCATGAAGTTCTCATCCAATCCCTAATAGTTAGAGGAAGAGATGGATTTAAACCCAAAAGTATGAGGCTTCCAATAATATTTTGTTAGCATTAACCATTATAATGGAAATTCTTGTTATTCATCTAAACATCGAATCACTCTTCGAATCTTGCGAAATTCTTGGGCTCAACAATATCCTGTGACAGTGCATTCCACCGTCTTATTACATGTTGTATGAAAACATATTTCCTTTTACAAGCTTTGAATTTTCCCACTTTTAGTGTTATTGAAAGTCCCCTTGTTCCTGTGTTATGAGATAGGGAGAACAGAAGTTCCCAATCAACCTTCTCGAAAACTTTCAGTATTTGATACACGTACCATGCCACCTCTTATTTGTCTCCTTTATAAATTAAAAATGTGCTATCTTTTTTAATCTCTCTTCATGTGAGAGTTTTTCTACACCCTAATCATCTTTGTCACCCTTCTCTGGACCACCTCAATTTCTGCAATATCCTTTTTGCCCTGTACTGCACACAGCATTTCTGATGAGGACACACCATTGATCTCTATAATGGAATTATACTGTTTTACATGTTATTCTCCATCCCACTCCTTATGTATCGTATCATCTTCGTTTTTGACCAAAGCTGCACATTGAGCAGAGGTCTCCACTGAACTGTTCAGTGATGCTCTAGTCTCTTTCCCAAGTTGATACAATTAATTTAGAACCCTGAAATTTGTATGAGTAGTTTATATTTCCTCTCCAATGTGCGTTATTTTTCATTTATCAATATTGAACTTTATCTCCCATTTATCAACATTGAACTTTATCACCTAGCTTGGTTAAGTCCTCACAGCCGTCTCGGGATTCGGCTAACCTAAATAACTATGTATCATCTGCAAATTTTGCTACCTGACTGCTCACCCCACTTCTTTTCAGATCAATAATAAACATGTTGAACAACACTATACTTAATATGGAACCTTGAGGTTAATCTCTTGCCATAATGATGGGTCAGTCGTGGAACTGAAACTGGACATGTTTGATGTAAAATCTTTCTATTCCATAAAACGTTTAATTGAAGCTTAAAAGTAGAGCTCTTTGTTTAAGGTAACTCATTGTTTAAGGTAACTCATTGGTTTCAATATGAGTTTTGCCATGTTGGCTTTCATTGAATGGGTCAGCAAAGTTTGTCAAAACCCCTTTGAACTGAAACTGGGACGTTTCCATTGAGTGTTGAGTTTCCTGTGCTTAAGGGGGTTGATTGGCACCTACTGCCTTTGAAATGCCATAACAGCCAGTGGAGAGGATTCTGTCTCCCTCATCACTGTGAAAGAAGAAGTCTGCCACGGTAGAGCAAGAAAGTGACTAACTGCTTTCAGGGAGTCTGGAAGAGCCCTCTTTTCATTCCTATTTCATTCAACACAACACACAGACTACTTTCTTGACTTCTTACATTTCCTAACTGTGAATGCTGCTGTACTTATCTGATGAGCTTCTTAGTCAGGATTCAGCATAATTCTTATGAATTGATTTAACAATCATTGTCATCTGTTTATTGGACTTTAAAGGATCTAAATCTGTCACCGAGCTGCATTGTTCCTTATCACTTAGCCTTATTTTTCCTTCACCTTCCATTTATAGCCCGTATGACTGGTATGCTTTTTGGCACTAAATCTGTCCCTGCCGTTCCCTTGACAGCCTCATTAACTTTACCCTTAGGTGTGGAATTGTGTCAGGAGCATTTTCTGAACCCAAATTTGTCAGTAGATCAATTGCAATTGTGCTCTGAAACATTTCATCTTGCAATAATTAAAGCTAGAGTATTTATCTATTTGATTTTAAGGAGATTGGTGCAAGTGGTACTAGATCCTCCTGGTTTACAACCTGCTGACATAAGCAGAATTGTTTTTAAGAGTAACTCAGGTTGTGAACATCTGACATATAAGAAGTGCTTATTGAGCAGTAGTTTGTCATTATAGAATGGGTACCTATAGTATGTGAGTTCTGATACACTTATTTTATTCCTCAGTGACACTTTCTCTCTTTAGTTTCAAGGGCATTTCACAGTGGCAGTGGTGGTGAGATCTAGGAGGCAGCCAACTGCTGGCAACTGACAAAAACATTCTTTGTAGCCTACATAATTTGCATAGCAGACACCCAACCTGAATTTTCACATGGAATTTTAACAAGTTGAGTAACCTCAGCAGTTATTTATAAAGTACCTGCAGAAGTTGTTTCGTTGGGGATGGTATTACAGTTCTTGAGCAATTTGTAATCTGGCAGGTACACTCTGTAAACAGCATCTTATCTGAATCCAAATCCACATTAAATTAAAACTGAATTAAATACAAGCAGGTCCTCCAAAAGGCAATACAAGTAATAGAAGTATTACAAGCAGAGCTATGTAAGATATTTGTAACAAAATGCACACTTCTAAAAATAATTCTTTTTGCATTTCACAAAGTCAAAAAATGGGTCCATTTTTTGAAAAATATTAATAAATGGATGTGAATATTTTTTTCAAGCAAAAATGAGCATACTGTAGAGATAAAGTAACTCGATTCAGAGTCTTCATGTTGAAAACACTTCTGTCAGCATTTTCAGGGTATGCAAAATCATGCCAAATAAAACTGCAACAATTTTTGTCTGTTGTTCTGCAGAATAAAAGAACAGAACTTTGCACAGTTAGTGGCAAATAACCTCACTGCATGCAAAACTGATTGATCAGAAAATTGTTCTAGGCCATAGGTTCAAATTCATGCCAACCCAGTCGGGAGTGAAATTGTTCCATCTAGTAGCACATTAACCTTTGTGAAATAAGTATGGTGGTTTCAGTTTAGTCTTAAATAGGTAGGTGTTAACATCACAGAGACTTTATCTTATAAACAATGAACAAACATGCAAACAAAAATCACCACTTGATACCTGTGTGAGTTAATTTCTCACAAAGGCCCAAAACTGATTGGACGTGGATAATGACCTACCACATCAGAGGTAGCCCCTCCAAAACAGGCTAGCTACGCTGACTGGATTTTGTGGGTGAAATATGTGTGGCTGCTGCTCATGCTCTACCTGTGCTATTGGGTAAATAGTGCATGTCTGTATGTGAATACATCTTCGGTGTTTTTAATTTAACACCTTTCAGGATTACTAGTGAGTGAACAGAGGGATGTTCTTGTAGGTAAGGAATTGTGCAGGGACTCGAGATTTGGATTCAATTTCTAGTTCAGACACAGACGTCCTGTGTGAGCTTCAGTAAGTCAATACAATATGGGGATGATCTCCATATCTCACAGGGGTGGGATAAAGTCATGGGTGTCTGAGGTACTCACAGGAGTGAGAACCATATAAGCAGAGAGAAAATAGTATTAGAGCAAAAACTAACACACAATGGCAGTATTTGTTTACTGACTCTGTAGTTGGCTTCTGCAGACCCCAGTTTGTTTCAAATTCAAAGCTAATAAAGCTAAACCAGCTGGTCAATTTTAGCAAGAGAAGAACCAACTAGATATCACTGTATTCTGAAATGGTACTAAAAAACGTTAATAGATTTCAGCTAACAATTTAGTGTAAATTAGACACAGTGCTGCTGCAGGGGTAATAACTCCTGGCACTAAATAATAGCAAATCAGCCTTTGTGATTTGTTTCAAAAGCACCTTCATCAAGCCACCTAGATTCAAGTAGATACCGGTATTGATTACCACTTATTCTTCCCTGAGTATTAAAGAAAACCGCAAACTGCACCAAAAAGGAACACAGCAATGTTCTCCCTCCGATCTTGTGACTGGGAATGGAGTGTGCTTTGTTGTTTGTCCCAGAGGTTTCACATAATGGAAGGGAGCTGGGTCAGTATGGATCTTTTCCCCAGGGGAGAAAAGTGCATGTGGGTGCTGGTGGTGGGAGGAAGGCTGCTGCTATCCCCTAGCATGCCTTTGGGTATGGTGATGGGGGGAGGGGGAGGGGAAAGAGAACACGGAGGAATTAAACTAAATTTTCATGTTTTCAAATTAAAAGCCAAAAGTACTGAATTTATTTGATAAGGAAATTGGTGGGTGGGTGGGGTTATCTCTGAACTAATTGGAACTAATAGGGAGAGGGAAATGCACAATTTAAATAGGAAAACCTTGATGCTACGACTGTTTTTCATAGTAAGCTAATATATATTGCTGTGATAACCTAACATGTTCAATTATAAAAAGGACATCAATTTTGTTTTTTTAAAAAAAGTAGTATGTGAATGCTACTGTCTATTAAAAGCTCCTTATATTATTTGGGCTTATTGAATTTTTACTAGAGTAAATAAAAAACACTTAAATTTAAAAGAGCAATTATCTCTGTTATTGTACTCAGGGATGAAACACCATTGGACACGACCGTATTTTAAAAGGAGTAACAATATATCTCTCTGAATATTTTAAAACACAGCCAAACAAAAGCTTGATAGTTATAGTGCAGTTTCTTGAAGGAAGCTCATAGCTACTGCTAAAACCAAAAAAGCTGCAATAAAGGGAAAGCCCAGCAGTGAACTGACAATATAACTGGATGGTTTTATGGGGCTGTTTTGGATTTGCATTGGGATAACTAAGAAGAATGCAACCTGAGTGTCTCTATTAAAAATAGGCATATTAAGGGCTTGATTCTACCCAGCATATTCTTCTTTATTAGTACCTTGGTACATGAATAGCCACCGTGATATACTTAATTGAGGTGCTCTAATTAAGGATGTACTTTCTCAGAATATTAATGCAAGGCATGTGTAACTTCACCCTAACATATACTTGGTATAAACTCTTATGTCATTTCAGTGTCTTATCACCACTCTGGTTTGGATGATCGCTGTTTAGGGGACAGGTTCTCTGGGCTAGGAATCTACCTTGCTCATTACATTGGCTGCTCTCTTACAAATAGGTGCTCCATCTCTGAAGTGAAAAAGTTTCTCTTTGTCTGGAAAAAAAAGACAACATTTAGAGGGTTATTTAATGTAAGTTGTATATTCTGCTACTACCATTAGGGACTTCACAAAGTACATATGTATTCACATCTGGGCTCTTTCTGTGAAGAACAGAGTGACATTGTTCAGTATACTCTAGATGCCAGTGTGGTTCAACTCCATTTAACGAAGGACACACATTAAACTGCCAAGCATGAATGACTGGAATCAGTCATAAATATTTATCATGTCAGTGATTTGGCTTCTCATTCATTGTTAAACCCATTTTATTATTCCTACCTACCAGATGAGCTATTAAAAAAAAGCACACCAGATCATTGCCAGAACAACAGTTAGTACCTACTTGTATTCATTGGTGTGAACGTGCTTCTCCTTGTTGTCTTTTTGGAAAGCCCAAGAAGCTGCAGAATCGTAGCTGTTGTGATATGACTGAACTCTACAGTCTCCCAAGTGGCAGTCATGCTTTATTTTGTCTGAAAGGAAGAGGAGGTGCTTTACTGAAATGTTACTTGACTCTTTAATGTACATGAAGATACATGCTTGACATTCCCCTGTCCAATAATTAATATGGAAAATTCCTGGTTTACTAAACCAACAAATCCCCTTGTATGGCCGCAAAATTTGTAATTGCTTAAATAAATCCATTTTTAAGATGGTATATCTGCTATACCCATTTAAACGTAGGTGCAGACGCTCAGAACAAACTACCATTTTGATGTTCCTAACTGGGAAACCTGCCGTCATACACACACAGTTGGTACTCATATATTATCTTTTGGCTTCCTACCCGCATGCCCATCTGTTAGGATGGCATCGTGCCTGCTCACAAGATCATGTGCCAGCTTCAATAAACAATGGTGCCAATCAAATAGGAGTTGCTGCAAGTGCCTTCTCTTCTGCAAGTAGCTTCTCTTGAGTCAAAGCAATGCCATAATAATGGAACCACTTGTCTCCTTTGACCCGATTGCACCTGCTGACACTTATTCTACAAGGTAATGGTAGAACGGTGGAAGGAAGGAAGATATGCAATGTGAGGCTACTCTGATTGTTAAGAAGACAAACTATATTACAGGATGCACCTTAAGAAAGCCATTTAAAATCATACTGAGTTCTAACACATTCACTATGACTGAAAATTGGTATATTTGGGTACAGCTTGTCCAAGCAGAGAGAAAAGTTTGGAGGCGTTACATTGTACTTCAAGGATATATACACTTATTCCCAGGTCCAGAAGGAAGTGAGCGACAGACCAGTTTGAAGTCTCTGGTTGTAGACAAAAGGAGAAAAGCCAGGGGAGATGCCATGCTAGGGATTTACTATAGACCACCAAATCAGGAAGAGGAAGTGGATGAGACATTTCTAGAACAAATCATAGAAATATCCAAAACAGAAGAAGTGGTAATAACGGCGGACTAACTACTTAGCCTTCGGTTGAAAAAGTAATGCTGCAAATTACAAAATTTCTAATAAGGTCTTGGAATATATTGGGGCAACTTTTTGTTTCAGAAAGCGGAGGAAGTAACCAAGGGCACAACCATGTTAGACTTGATTTGGACTGACAGGAATGAATTGGTTGCAAGTCTGAAGGTAGAAGGCAAGTTGGGTAGAAGTGATCATAAAATGATAGATTTCATTAATTCAATCAAAGGAAGGAGTGAGAGCACCGGAATATGGACCATGGACTTCAAAAAAAGAGACTTTAACAAATAGAGAACTGGGCAAGGTCCTATGGGAAGAAAATCTAATGGATAAGGAGTTTAGGAGAGCTGGCAGTTTTTCAAAGAGACAGCATTAAAAGCAACAAACTGTCCTGATGCGAAGGAAAGATAGGAAGAATAGCAAGAAACCAGAATGGCTGCATCAGGAGCTCTTTAATTACCTGAAAATAAAAAAAGGAATCCTATCAAAAGTGGAAACATGAACAAATTACTAAGGAAAAGGACAAAGGAATAGCACAGCATGTAGGGACAAAATCAGAAAAGCTAAGGCACACCTAGGAAGTGACCAAATAAGGGAATATAGAAGAGGTTGTATAAATACTTTAAGAGTAAGAGAAAGACAAAAGGAAGTGTAGCTCCACTATTTAGCAGGGGAGAAGGGCTAATAACTGATGACATCAAGAAGGCTGAGGTGTTTAATGCCTATTTTGCTTTAGTCTTTGCTAAAAAGGTTAATGGTGACCAGATACACAACATAATTACTATTAACAAGGGGGAAGAAACACAATCACAACTGGGAAAGAGCAGATTAAAGAATATTTAGACAAGTTAAATGTATTCATGTAAGCAGGGTTTGATGAAATTCATCCTCAGGTGCTTAAGGAACTTGCTGAAGCTATTTCGGAACCATTAGCAATTCTGTTTAAGAATTCATGGAGGAAGAATGAGGTCCCAGATGACTGGAGAAGGGCAAACATAACACCTATCTTTAAAAGGGGGCACAAAGAGGAACCAGAGAATTAGATTAGTCAGCCTTTGATACCTGGAAAGATACTGGAAAAAATTATTAAATATTCAGTTTGTAAGCACCTGGAGGATTATAGGGTTAAAAGGAATAGCCAGCATGGAGTTATTAAGAACAAATTATGCCAAACCAACCAAATTTCCTTCTTGTACAGGCTTACTGGCTTAGTGGTTGGGGAGGGGCGGGAAGCAGTAGATGTGATGTATTTTAATTTTGGTAAGGATTTTTACACAGTCCAATAGGACATTCTCATAAGCAAATTAGTGAAATGTGTCTAGATGAAATTTCTATATGATGGTTGCACAACTGGTTGAAAGACCATACTCGATGAGTAGTTGTCAATGGTTTGCTGTCAAACAGAGAGGGCATATATAGTGGTTTCCTGCTGGGATCTGTCCTGGGTCCAATACTACTCAATATTTTCATTAATGACTTGGATAATTGAGCAAAGATTAGGTTTATAAAATTTGCAGATGACAGCAAGTGGGGAGAATTGCAAGCACTTAGAGGATAGGATCAGAATTCAAAATGACCTTGACAGATTGGAAAATTGGTCTGAAATCAAAATGAAATTCAATAAAGACAAGTGCAAAGTACTTCACTTAAAAGGAAAAATCAAATGTGTAACTACACAATGGGGAAAAATTGACTAGGTGCTAGTACTGCTGAAGAGGATCTGGGGGTTATAATGAATGACAAATTGAATATAAAATAACAATGGGATGCAATTGGGAAAAGGCAAATATCATTCTGGGGTTTATTAACAGGAGTGTTTTATATAAGACATGGGAGGTAATTGTCCTGTTCTACTCATTGCTGGTGAGGTCTGAGCTGGAGTGCCATGTCCAATTTCTGGGTGCCTCACTTCAGGAAAGTTGTGAACAAATTGGAGAGAGGCCAAAGAAGAGCAACAAAAATGATAAAAAATTTAGAAAACCTGATCTATAAGGAAAGGTTTAAAACAAAAAAAAAAAAGGGGGCATCTTTAGTTCTCAGAAAAGACCGAGGCGGGGACCTGATAACCATCTTAAAATATGTTAAGGGCTGTTATAAGGAGTACAGGGTTCAATTGTTCTCCAAGTGCACTGATAAGAAGTAATCAGTTTAATCTGTAGCACGGGAGATTTAGGTTAGATATTAGAAAAAACTTTCTAACTCTAAGGATAGTTAAACTCTGGAATAGGCTTCCAAGGGAAGTTGTGGAATCCCCCCATCCCTGGAGGTTTTTAAAAACCGGGTTAGACAAACACCTGTCAGGGATGGTCTAGTTTTACTTGGTCCTGTCTCAGTGCAGGGGATTGGACTTGATGACATCATGAGGTCCCTTCCCACCCTACATTGCTTTGAATCTTCCGGTAAGAAGAGCTCTGTGTAAGGCTGACAGCTTGTCTCTTTCATCAACAGCAGTTGGTCCAATAAAAGTTATTACCTCCCTGGCCTTTTTTCCTCTCAACTCCTCTTGTGAGAGACATGATTAAAAAGACTATGGCTCCATAGCTTTCAACCTGCTTAGCAGTTAATGTAGAATATAAGCATTCAAAAGGCAAAAAGAGGGCATAATCTCAGGATGCTATTTATATGAATCCTAATGTTACGATGCCATATATTATTGAAAATATTCAGAACAATCTATAGTTCATAGTCTCAAAAAACAAAAGAAAAGCTGACTAATGGAAAACATGGTACTGCTTCCCCCTAGCAATGCACAAAATAGAATATTAGATCAACGTCCACAAGTATCAAAGTGGCAATAGATATTACAATAGAAGAAAGTTGACTATCAAAAGCAGAAAATAAGTGTCAAACTTTGCAAACACGTAATTTTTTTAATTTCCAGATTATTTTTATTTGTTTTACAGTAGATCCGAGGCCCCAAATGAGATGGGAGTCCTATTGTGCTAACCACTGCATGAAAACGTAATAAGGGACAGTGCCTGTCCCAAAGAGCTTGTATCTACATAGACAATGCAGACCATGGATGGGAGGTCAGCAGCAGAACTGGGAATAAAGCCCAGGTCTCTTGAGTGTCTTGTTAGTGACTTATCTACATTGCCTCTCATTGGTAAATATTTTGGATAATGGCAGAAATTAGGTACAAAGGGATCAAAAAGAAATAGTCAATGACATTATACAAGTCAGGCAAAGGCAAATACCCAACTCTTGTATTACTGATTGAAATTAATTCATTTAGAAGAATGTCTAATATCATATAAACATCTGGCATATGCATAAAGTTGTAAATAAATTATTCTGCTATATATGCTACATATATTATTACAAAAAGAGGAAGGGGACACTTTATTCATACTGAATACTTGAAGCCTACACTATATAAAAAGACTGAGAGCCAACTTTTAAAATTTTGCTCTAGTCAGAATAAAGGTCAGTGTTTGCTCCAGAAGAAGTGTTGATGCATAATTTCTATCCAGATTATCAGCACACCGACTGCAGCAAAAATATCAAACATCTTCTGTAAACGAACGGTATGAATGAGTCACTGGAATTTGTAATCTAGAATGACCCTTGACCTTGCACTCTCATTCAAGCTGCCTATAGCTGAGTTAGCAAAAAAAAAAACAAAAAAACCTAAGAATGTTTTATTCTTCTAAGAAAGAATTGAATCCATTGCTTACTGGCATTATTTGGGACGTGGGATTAATTCACTGTAAACAAGATTTATTTTATCAGGACTCCAACCAAGGGACTGCTATGTATAACTGTAAATTGTCCCGGAGCTGTCTCCTTAATCCTTTATGCATTCATTTTTATTAGCTTTTTTTCCCTGTTTCCTTCAATCATGTTTGCGGATTATTAAAAAGTACGAGTTGGGGAAAATGTACTTTTCTGAGCTGTCAACACTGACACTGTTGTCTAATAGAACATGTATAAATAAAAAAAAATCTCCTCTAATGTGTACTTTAGTATTTTCTGGCTCAATATCACATGTAATTGTGCTATGAGCTGCAAAACCTCTACTAGAGTTTGAAAGTGATTTTGTATCCCATCTCATGGTTTGATGACTTTTGTAATACCAAAGGAGTATTTGTTTAATACAATGTCAGACTGGGGAAAATAGCCACATTGATACTGAAACCTCTTTTAATTCATTAAATTTCATATCTTCATTTACAAACAGTTTAGGGTTTGTCATTGAGAGTTTAGATCAGATAGATTTCAAAGAAACCTCTCAGCAACAACCACCACCCACAACTAGTAGAAAGAATAGAAGAATTATTTTCATGGCAGGATGTGGAATAGCAGATCTCTCCCCTGAATTTCTGAGAGCTATAGGGGTATCTAGCATACTGTTTTGTAGTCTCAATTATTTTCATAACTCATAGGGAGTCTTTCACAGTTGTGAATTTACTCTAAAATATAAGAATCTACTAGAACAAGCATAGCTGTAGTGTAATGCAATAAATCCAGTATATTGTAGTAGATTACCCTATGACTGAAGCTCATTATGCTATGCCTGTTTGTGTTTAACGAGAATTATGTTAGGTCCTTGTAGAAAAGCCACATCTCCATCATTCCTTTTAAGGAGGATGGAAAAATATAACAGCATTCTTCCCCCACCACTCACAGCCCCAAATCACACCATTTCTTGAGGCATATATTCCCTCCTGAAAGGCAATTATTCTGTTTGTTTTTGTCCAGGATTGACTAACTAATACAAAATGACTAAACCATAGAGAGCCTTCTCTTTCTAGGATGCCCACAAAACTCCCAGCCTTTCCCTATGGTGGGGACACTAGTTTCTACCCCTAATATTTACTGTACTCCCTTTCTATTGGAAGGTAGCAGCACATGCACAGCCTGAGAAAACTTGCTGCTCCCTGTCTCAGGTTTTTATGGTTTCCTGCTCATGAGACACAGCTGTCCTTCCAGCAGCCTAATGAGCCACATCTGTCAGCTCCTTTTGCCAAGCCTGACATCTCAGGCAATTGTTACAGGTTGGGGTTTTTCCTTTCAGCCCGGTGAAGGGGTTAAATGGCTTATATAAATCACATAAAACAAGTGTGTTATACAAGCTAATAAGAAAATATAAAATGTATAATAGAATGGAAAGACTAATATAGCCTTGCTTCAAGATAAGTATGTAGTTCATTACTAAAAGTGATAGTTTGAATGGGTTGATAGAGATAAGGAAGTTTAGCTCAAGGAATACATAATTATTGGCAAAAATGACGGTCAACATTTTCAAATGCCCTTAAGTCACTTTTGAAAATGGGATGTGGCCTCCTAAGTTATTTAGATGCTTTTGAAAATTTTACACAATATTAATAGGAAGTGTTTTACTGAAACCTGTCCCATGTGACCATATTGAGTAGTTTATATGTGGCTATATGTAATAATGCAAAAAAGATGGCATATTAAGGATGTTGGGTCTCTGTTAGGTTACTAAATATTAGTTCAATAGTAAGCTGAATGCACTGAACTGGTCACATTTGCCTTGAAAAAAGAGTGCCACTGCGTTTTGCAGGTGAATGTTTACTAATAATTGCTACTAACCTCATGGATTTATATTTTCTTTTATTTAATTTATGGGACACTAAATGTGGCTAATGCTGTCATGCTAAGTTGACAAAATAATTTTATAATTTACAAATGAATGGATCTGTTTTCTTTCCACATTTGTACCTGCATACAAGAGGATATATTACTCTTTTTGAACAACATAACACATTTGATCAGACATGCCGTGCAAACAACTGTACACATATCTGAATTCTGAAAGTGCTGCTTGGAAGGCCAAGGCCAATGCATGTTGTGGTGCAAATAAAAACAGGATTCAAATAACCATGATTTTGAAATAGAAGTCCTCACTTGTAACAGGAGAGGGAGGAAGAGTTTTAATTTGAAAACAACTAAGTCAGAAAGAATCAGAGAGACCATCTGACAACCCAGCAGTCTTAGATTTCAGCTGCATTGTAACCATTCCCTCTCCACCTTAAGAATGGTCATGTCATTCAGTGAAGGTTCAAGAAAAGTATAGCATTGCATTCATTATTGCCCTACAACTCCTTTGTGTCAGGAAGGTTGGTAGGAAGGGGCAGAAAAGCAGGCACCACTTCTCCACAGGGAATAACCCCAAGTACAAGAAGCGTGTGTATAGCGGCTGCCCTGGGTACAAGGAGTGGGGCTGAGGATAGAGTGGAGGTGGCAGGCCTATGGGGTAGAAGTGTGGACTGGGGATGACTGCATCATGGCCAGGGTATTCTTAACCACCCCATGTATTTCATGCTCCTGCAAAATCTCAGAGACCTTTGAAACAGGGGTGCAACTTAGGATCATCTGCAAGGAAGCCCTGACATGCAGCAGGGCCACACCACCCCCTGAAGCAGAACAGAGTAGGCGCGAACGGCTTTTCCTCTATCTTCGTGCTTGTGTCTGGACCAGCATAGGGACGGATCTGTCCCATAGTGTCCTAGTATAAGCCACATGGATGATTAGCTACTTCTTTGTTAGCGGCCCTGACACAGGTGTCTGGGGAAACTAGTATAAACAGAAATCGCTTTTAAAAGTTTGTGCAACGGAGTTAAACTTAATATACAAGCCCACTTATTGCTTTATATTTATTGTTGTGGCAGGGATGTGTGGGTGGATGCACGATGGGAATTCATACAGCATGTGTTTGTTTAAAAAAACAATTGAGGTCAGCAGTGAAGAGAAATTAAAGGAATAAAGGGAAGAGGACAACAATTGTGGTAGATACAAAAGCAGTAGCCATAATACTTGGTCCACCTGCAGGGTAAAAAGAGACTGTATTACCAAAACCATAATTGTAATATCTACTGTAAATTACAAGCTATAGGGGGAAAACCCATAAACTTCCAGCAGGGACAGGGGAGAAACTATAGCACTCAGCGGCAACACATTTTTGATAGAAAACTTATCTGTATTGTGTTCAGTTCTAGTCACCATGTTCGAAAAATATTACAGAGATGGAATATATGCTAAAGAAAGCAATCTGGAATAGTTCAAGGAGCTTAATTATAAACAGAGAAGACCAAGTCAGTAAAAAGATAAGGTGACCGTATTGATGTATACAAAATTCTGAAGGAATTAGAGACCACTGATGGTAAAAGAAACTATTTGAGTTTGTACTAAAGGAATTTGTGATGCATTTATTTACATCTAGAGTAACAAAAACATAGAATAGGCTGACAATGCCATAAGATCGGTGATATATGAAAAATGCGATATTTGGAGGAAAGGAATATTGTTACACATGGAGTCAATTGTAGCTAAATGGTGAAATTCTCTGGCTAGCAAGTATTTGCAGCAGTGCTCACTCCTGCAGTATTGGATGTTTTAAAGCTCTAGCTCCTGGAGACAAGTGATTAGGTGAGCATCTAAGCTTTCATTTAAAATGGAGAATAAGTTTTTAGACCCCATGATTGTGAAAAATATGACTGGAGTGTACCCGAAAGGTTCAGAAACCAGAAGACATATAAAAAGAACTCACATTTGTTACTTTTTGAATACCTCATGATTTTTAAGGGGGCTTGACTAATGACTTTTGAACATTTGGGGTTGGCAATACTGATAAGGAATCTGACCTCCTTCTGTTTGCCCCTAATAGCTGGATTACAAAAACTGTATGGTACTAGCTAGTTAAATCCTCTTTAGTGGAAATAGACAGCTGTAATTCTGTTCCCCAGCAGGTTAGCTGACCCCTGTGATGTATGTATGAAGGCAAAGATCTTCACAATAATAATACCTAGCTTTTATATAGTGCTTTTCATCCATAGATCTCAAAGCTCTTTACAAAGGAGTTAAGTATCATTATCCCCATTTACAGATGGGGAAACTGAGGCATAGAGAGACGAAGTGACTTGCCCAAGGTCACCCAGCAGGTCAATGATGGAGACAGGAATTTAACCCAGGCCTCCTGAGTTCTAGTTTAGTGCTCCATCCACCAGGAATACTGCCCCCCTTACTTGATCCCTTTCTATCCTTACAATTTATGTTCCATAGGACAAGACAAGCTATCTCTTTTCACCTGTATGTACCTTGGAACTAAATCATAACAAAACAACAAGCAGCTGATACTTGAGGCTTTGAATCATCAAAGAGAGCTAATTGCCATTCAAACATTTAAATCAGCACACATGCAAACAAGGCAATAGAACATCCTATTTTCGTGTATTTTCTTCTATTGCCTTAGTTCCCTTTTCACATTTGCCTATCTCTGCTTCCCTCCTTTGTCCTGTTTAGCACACAGTCTCTTCCAGAGGAACTCAGATAAGGTGAATGCACAGAGGGAGCTACTGCAGGAGAAACATGGGAAGTGTTAAGGATGTACTCAGAAAAGTAACTATATGAAATGACATCTTGTTCGCTCACTCAGGTGAGCAAATTGCTGCAAGATGGAAGGAAGAGGGTAGGGTAATGCCCTGCCCCTTCCTCCTCCACTGGCCCTGGGAGCAGGGCCAGGCTATTGTCTGCATCCTAATAGGATGCACATTCACTCCCATCTTTCTCCATCATGTGCACCATGAAGGGCCCAGGAGATACTGTCTCTCCTAGTGTTTCACAGCATCCCTGAAGAAAGGCTGTGTACTTCATGTCCTCCTCTCTTACATTTACATGCCTAGATTTTGAGTGGCCAAATTAATCAAACATAGGAATTGAATTTCAGAGGTGCCGAGCACCTTCAGCTCTCCCCGGTTTCCAGTGTTGTTGTGAGGTGCTCAGCGTGATTGAAAATCTGTCCCTAATTTTGTCAATTTGAGCACCCAAAATCAGTTAATGCATTTGAAAATCAAGGGCACATTTTGTATCTCTTGGTCTCTGTAGTTATCCAGCTCCAGTGCATTCAACTTTACTCCTGTCAGTCACTCCATTTCCTCTTCTACTTCCCCAAAGGAAAACTGAAGCAGGATATGCTAATTTGATGTGTTTTCTTTCAAGTTTCTCTCCCAAGTCTGTGCAATCTCCCTTCTCCAGTAGTTTCCCTTAATTGTAAGAGTGAGTAGTACTCATTGTGAAGCTGAGGTACAGAGAAGACCATATGATGCATCAAGCTGAATTTCATCCTTTGCTTTCTGCTCCTCCATCTTTACTGAAAAGGCACAACTTTGATTATCATTAATCAAATGAAATTTCACTTAAGTTGTTTTTTGACTTTAAGAAAATTCTAAAAATGCATCTAATAAAAAGTTATTGAACCCGATGCTCCTCTCACTCATTTGTAAATCAAGAGCATTTCCACTGAAGTCAATGGAGAGATACCACTCTACAAACCGGTATAAAGGAGAGAAGAACTGGGCCCTTTGTTTCCCACATAGAAATTCTGCTACTTTTGCAATGAGTGAAAATGTTTATAGCACTGTAGAGCTGAGCTACAGATTAATGCAGTTTCTTCTTAGTGACTGGCTCTGCTGATGTAGAAATTATACTCTGAGTTCTGAATACGCAAAATGATTAGGTCAAAACTGTCTTGTGGATATACAAAAATATTGGATGAAGTGAAATTTGTCTGCAATTGAATTTGCAGAAAACCAAAAATCTGTTTAGTTCTAAGCAGATGTTGAAAAGGTTTTTCCTGGATGCTGCCATTATTGATGGTATGTCTTTTGATCTGAAGCCAAATAAGAAATCTGGATGTTGTTTTGGATTAGGAAATGTTCTTTAAATAAACATATTAGTTAAGTATGTAAATCTGCTTCTCATCACTTATGGAACATTGCCAGAGTAAGAAACATCTGGGGTTCAACGTCAGATAACTTATTAATTCACACTTTTAGTATGTTTCACCCAGACTATTGTAGAATATTGTTATCTTGATTGCCTAAATCAGCTTTATCTGTATGACAATTAGTTATAAATTCTGTTGTTTACATTTTGAGTCATGTGAAACCCACAGAGCATATGCTATCTAAGCCCAGTGATTTAGCTTTCCTGTCCCTTTCAGGATTGATTTTGAAAATTAATTGTTAACATTTAAGATTATAAATGGTGTGGATTTGGTTTATTATCTGAACTGGTGACCATGAAATTCCAGGAAAGGATTATATGACCTATTCCTGATATGCACATAAGTATAGTCCCTAAAACAGTTCTCTATCATAAAGCTCCCTTAATTTAATGGAATTTTCTCCCAGTAAAACTAGAAAAAGTTCTCAAACAACTTCAACTTTTAAGTCTAGAATGAATCATTTCTATATGATGATGCTGTCTGTGTTGGTGGATGATGAGCCATGTAGTAAAGTGTTCTCACTAATACAGATGATTTTTACAAATACACGATGTACTCTGCACTGTACTAACCAGCTGAGACTGGATAATAATTACAATTGTGTTTGTGGAATATTCTAATGAATGAAGAATGCATGTTAAGCTACAGAAATATTTTAGACATTTATTGGTAAACAGCAGATCAGCTGAAATCTCTAAACAAAAGGCATACTGAAATTTCAGGTCAGATGCTTAGACATACACAAGCAAATATGGTAACTGCTCTTGGATGTAACCATTTAGAAGTCTAGCTGGAGAACTGCAAGTGCAGTTATTGTGATTACAATGCTCAGTCACCAAGATTGGAGACACAAAGTGGTATGTCTACACTGCACCTGAGAGGTGTGATTCCCCTATGGGTAAGAACATAAGAACTGCCATACTGGGTTGGACCCTGGTCCATCTTGCTCAATATCCTGTCTCTGACAGTGGCCCATACCAGAACTTCCTGGGGAGAAGTTCAGTACAGAACAGGGCAATTAAGGAGTGATCCACCCTTGTCTTCCATTCCTGGCTTCTGGTAGTCAGAGGTTTAGAGCTGCCCCAAGCATGGGGTTGCATCCCTTACAATTGCTAGACCTATTAGCCATCTTGCAAGAACTTATCTAGTTCTTTATTGAACACAATTATACTTTTGGCCATGACAGCATCCCATTGCAATGCATTCCACAGATTAGTTGTGACTTGTATGGAAAAAATACTTCCTTTTGTCTGTATTAAACCTGCTGCCTATTTAATTTCATAACATAACCTAGTTTTTGTAGTGTGTGAAATGGTAGGTAACACTTCCTTATTCACTTTTTTCCACAGACCTCTATCTTATAGACCTCTATCATATCCCCCTTTGTCATCTCTTTTCTAAACCGAACAGTACTAATCTTTTTAGTCTCTCCTCATATGGAAGCCATTCCACGCCCTAGATCATTTTTGTTGCTCTTCTCTGAATCTTTTCCAGTTCCACTGTAGCCTTTTTGAAGTGGGGTGACCAGAACTGGAGACAATATTCAAAGAGAGGGCACACCATGGATTTATATAGTGGCATTATGATATTTCCTGCCTTATTTTCTATTCCTCTCCTAAAGTTCCTAACATATTGTTAGCATTTTAGACCACTGATGCTTATTGAGAGGAAGTTTTCAGAAAACTGTCCATGGTGACTCCAAGATCTTTCTTGGGTAGTAAGAGCTAACTTAGAATCCATCAATGTTTATGTATAGTTGGGGTTATTTTTTTCCAATGTGCATTACTTTGCCCTTATCAACATTGACTTTCATCTGCAATTTCGTTGTCCAGTCAGCCAGTTTTGTGAAAGCCTTATGTAATTCCTCACTTTGGGCTTAATTATCTTGAATAATCTTGTATTGTAGGCAAACTTTGCCACTTCACTGTTTATCCCCTGTTTCAGATCAACAATGATTATGTTGAACAGCACAAATCTCAGTACAGAGTCTTGGGGGAGGAGGGAGACTCTACTGTTCACCTCTCTCCATTGTGAAAACTGACCATTTATTCCTACCCTTAGTTTCCAGTTTTTCAACCAGTTATTGATCCATTGGAGGACCTTTCCTCTTATTCCATGACTACTTAGTTTCCTTAAAAGGTTTTGGTGAGAGACCTTGTCAATGGCTTTCTGAAAATCTGAATACTTTATATTGACGAGGTCACCCTTATCCAGATCCTTGTTAATTCCCTCAATGAATTCTAATAGATTGGTAAGGCATGCTTTCCCTTTACAAAAGCCATGTTGATTCTTCTGCAACTGTGACAGTCTGTTCTCTTGGATTCACCCCTTGCACACTATTATAATAATTTTTGTACAAGGTATGCCTTGTGAGGTATCATTTAAAAACTGATAACTCAATGGTCGATATTGTCCTAATTAACTGTGTGGAATGTTGTATGTAAAGTTATAAGATTCCACTCTATGGTGTTACTAAGACATATTCCAAGCATGGGGAGCAGTCAAACCAGTTCCTCAGAGATAAAAGACAAGCTGACACTTCAGCCAGGTGCAAACAAGGTCAAATGGGCCATCACTTGGTTAAGTGCCTATTCATTGGCAGGAATATGGGTGAAAAATATACATTTTAAAAAGAAAGAGCTTAGGGTTCCCATCCACACAGACTTTTTGTCTCCAGAATCTCGGCTGGAGATGCTTCTCGAAGAAGGGAAAGAACAATAAGAAGTGAGGGCAAATCTTTCCTCCCTTTCTCTTTCCCTTTCTCTCTGCCTATGGCATCCATGACACGTGAAGAACAAAGGAAGCAGCATTGGACTCATGGAGGGATCTTGACTGAAAGAAGTTCAGCCAGTAGAACTGCTGAAAATGTGGTGAGAGACAGAGACCTTTGCTTTGAATTCACTCTAGTTTAAGTGAGGCATTAGTGGCATTTTTACTTTTATTTTTCTTGTAGCCAATTCTGACTTTTAAACCTCATTGCTTGTATTCATTTAAAATCTCTCTCTTTGTACTTGATAAACTTGTTTTTTGTTTTATCTACATGAGTGTGTTTGACTTGAAGTGTTTGGGGAAACTCCATTTGTGATAACAGGATTTGTGTGTATCATTTTGTATTAATAAAATGACTGTCTTTATATGAGCTTGTATTGTATTGGAGCGAGCTGGGCAGGACAAGACTTACATTTCTGGGGAAAGTCTGGGACTAGGAGTTTGCTGGTGTCACTCTGTAGTATATTCGAGAATGTGTGAGTGCTTCAGCCAGCCAATATAACTGGGAGTGATTTACATGCTGGAGGCTGTGTATGAGCTGAGCAGGCATGGTAAGTACCGCAGCGAAGCAGTGTAAAAGGCACCCAGGTTAGAGCTGGCACAGCTGTTCCTCAGTCCAGATTGTACCCTGGGTATGTCAGAGCAAAAAATCCTGTTTATCTATGTGTCTGCTTCTATTGGACTGGATGGTAAAACTTCATTAACTTCCATCTGTTAGCAGACAGGCTTGTGCTAGCTTAGCTCAAGCTAGTGTGCTAAAAGAGCAGTGTGGACATTGCAGCACTAGTGGCAGCTTTGGCTAGCAGCCCAAGCTCAGATTTACGGGATTGGGTGGGCTTGGAGTCAGGTACTATCAGTGCCAGTCAGTGGAGGATTAATGATTTTACCGCCCCTAGGCCCTGAAATAATTGCCACCCCCGGCCCCTTATGAACTTATTAAACATCAAGATTTTCAATATCAACACCAATATTTTCACTTTTTACTTTACTTTCAACTATTTTTTCTGTCTCACTGTCGGCACTAACTAATACAACAAAGGAATCTATTTTGCACATTTTTGCTATCATTTCATTTTCCCTTTCTTTCTTTTGTATAGTTTTGTTTTTTCACTGAGAACCGCTTAATTTCTTCCTTCCAGTCATATTATTAACGTTTAGGGTTCTCGCGAGTATGTTTACTAAATGGTGTTGCCCCATCATTGGTGGTTTCAATACATGTTATGATTGGTAGAATCACGGTGTCACTGATGCCACAATTACAAAAATGCTGCTATTATAAATTTGCCGCCCTAGGCCTAGGCCTTGTCAGCCTAGGCAATAATACACTGCTGGTGCCAGTGCCGTAATGTCCATACTGCTATTTTTAGTGTGCTTGTTTGAGCTGAGCTTGTGCAAGTCTGTCTACCTGCACTGGTAATCATACCTCCCAGCTGCAGTGTAGACATACCCAAAACACTCCAATGCGTGTCTGCACATACAATTGCATGCATGTAATTCTAGAAATCGGGAATTTTATTTTTCTTACGTTTTTCAGTAATTTTGGTGGTCCTGATAGTGAAGTAGATCTTGCCCTGTCTATTGTAGTATAGAAAATGTGAGCTCCCATTCAAGTACTGATCAGGCCCAGCCTTTCCTAGTTTAGACAATGACTTGACCGCAGTGTACAAAATTGTTCCTTAAACTAACCGTTGCTTTGGATAACTAAATAAAAATCAGAAGTTAGATGCTGTGAATACTGAGGGTAGGATTTTTCAAAAGCGTTCAGGGTTAATTTAACACAGCGTCCACTTAAGATAACAGCAGTTTTACCTGTCACTTTAACAGAAGGACAGTGCTGAGCACTTCTATAAAACCTAACCTGAGGCAAATACAAGGAAGTTCGGGGGAGAGTGAATTTTTATTTATATAAGGAAAACAGGCAAGTTTTTAATGGTCACCATTCTATAATCTAGAAAAGTTATAAACAAAAGAAAATGGATTTTTATAAATGTTGGTTATTTTGAGTTTGCAACCATGTCACATAAGTGTACAAAACTCTGTGATTGTAATCCTCTGAAAAAGAGATACTACCACAGAGAAAACAAGTGAAATCTCCAGGGTACAATCTGAACTGATGGACAGCTGTGTCCCCTCAACTCTCCAGTCTGGGGCACCTTTTACACTGCTTTGCTGTGAGAACAGCCACTCATGGTCTGTTCACACACAGCCTCTAGCATGCAAAATCACTCTCAGCTGAATATGAGAGTGTTTCTAGTCAGCCAGTCCTGAATTATATTGCAGAGTGACATCAGCAAACTCCCAGCCCCAGACTTGTCCCCAGAAATGTGCGTCTTGTACTGCCCAGCTCTCTTGTTCTGGACAATACAAGCTCATAGAAAGTCTGTCATTTCATTAATAGAAACTGAAATGTACAACTTTTATCTCAAATAGAGGTTCCCAAACACTTTAATCTAAACACACTGGCTTATATAACAATAAAGCAAGTTTTATTAACTACAGAAAGATAGATTAAGTGATGCAAGTAATAAGGTATAAAAGTCAGAATCGGACAAAGAAAAATAAAAGGTAAAATGAAAACTAATACCTTACTTAACAAGCTAAGTGAACATAAAGCAAGTGGATTTCTCTCACCATATAGTCACACCTGGCTGGATTCCTTCAGCCAGGACCACTCCTCCAGTCCATTGATGCTTCATTTGTCTTTCAAATGTTGTTGATGCCCTGAGTAGAGATGGGGGGGGGGAGAGGTAATTTGGGGCCTCTATTCCTCATTTTTATACTTTTCCTCCTCCTTGAGAATAATCTCCAGCTGGGATTCAGGCAGCAGAAGTCTGTTCGTCGAGATGTAAATTTCTCGCTCAGACCCTTCTTCCTGCCAAAGAATGGCCACTTAACTTGGTGATAGCCAGGTGTCAACAAAAATCAACTGGACTGAGGCATCAGTTTGCCTTTTTGTCTTGGAGGAACTAGTTTGGGCTGCTTCCCCAGATTTGAAATATGCCTTAGTAACATCATACAGTAGAATCTTATAACTTTGCATTCAATGTTGCCACACATTTTACCAGGCCAATAATCAGCAAATTATGAGTTTTCAAATGATATTTCACAAGGCATACATCGTACAAAATTTATCATAGTCTTGTAAAAGTGGTCAACATAGGAGTACAGTCTGTCATAAATAGAATATGAAGAGCAGCAAAAGCTGGATGGTCCAGTGATTAGTATGCTAGATTTTGTGACTTTGGGTAAGTCACTTGAAATGAATGCAAATTAAGAGCCTAAATACCTCCTGGGGAGTGGGTCTCAATCTATCTGTTCCTCAGTTCCCTAACTGTAAAATGGGGAAAATAGCACTTCCCTACCTCACAAGGGTATTGTGAAACTACATAGGTGCTCAGATACTATGGTAATTGGCTCCATATAAGTATCTTAGTGAGTTAGAAAGTCTACTTCCATGATGAGAGCATCCTGAGAAATTAATTTAAATGAGAATCCCTCACTTAAAATACCCCAAATAAAATAGAGCAGATTCCATACTTTGGTTGGGATCAAGTTCACACCCCTCCAGTAAATGAAGTAAACTGCCAATGCCCCTCTGTATATAATGTTAAGACTTTCTTATCACTGCCACCCTCATCTACTAAATTGCTGTTTCTTCCAGTGAATGCCCACAGTGACTATACATTGCCTCTTTACCAATCGGAGCCATGGATCTCAACACTATTTCTAATTACATTTCCTTTTCTGTCCTTTCCCCAGATTTTTTTTTTAACTGAAGCAATGTAGTCTAGTGGATCTAGCCTATAACTAGGAGTGAGACGCTCTTAATTTCTGATCCAGGTTTTGATACTACTTGGCTGTGCGATCTTGAGCAAGTTATGTAAACTCTTTGCTTCAGTATCCCTCTCACTGTGTGTTTGTGCTAGGTGCTGTTTAATGGGGTCCCAGTTTATGGCATGGTCCCTTAGAATATGTAGCATGGGAACATCACACAATCTGGTTACCATTTTCACCTTAGCAAAGATGGGCTTCTACTCAGCTCTCATTGCCATTTTGAACACTGTACTTCACTGCATAGGAAAGGGTAGGCCACCAATTTTCTTGATGTATAAAAAAGAGGAAAGTGGAACATATTATGGTGAGGTCATGACAGAAGGCCAATATTATGAGAAAATGAAGCCAACAGGGATGAACTGCCATCCTTGTGTAAATGAGCAACATAGGGTTTGGTTTTTTTTAAGTGCAAATCACCCCTTGGTGTACATATTGTGTGTTCAGCTGTTCCAAAGGCTCCTTCCTGACTCAGATCAAGAAAGACTATAATGTGTCATTGAGCAGCACTGCTTGTGTACTTAAAACTGTAGTCTCCCTCTGGAGAGTATCTACATTAAAGCAAAAAATATTCTCCAGGGTACGGGAAGAGCTAGAGATGGAAGGCAAGAAATTACCAGCAGAGCGCTGAGAGATGGCTTCCTAAGATAAACACATAAAGGGTATGTTAATTTTTATCACATACAGTAATATTGCACTGCTCCAAATGAGATGCACCTACTTGTTTTGCTTCTTTTTTAAAATAAAATGTGCAGCGTGTCAAGGTAATAGTGTACTTCGTATAATATGATACCTACAACTAACATTAATTTTTACTCATGTGGCATTGTTTTCTGATCATTTATTAGTCAAATTACTGTGTGTGGGGGGGAACCTATATCATTTTAGATTATTTTTAAACCCTTTTATTTAAAGAAGGCTCTGTTTTAGGAGGACTCAACCAAATATCATTTTCAGATTGATTTTCTTTCATATAAATATCATATGATGATTTTCTCCTCATTCTATGCTTTTATTTTATTTATATGTTGTTTCACCTGTTTAGAGAAATAATCAGGCACATTGGGACAGATTCTCATCTGATGAAAAGTCTCATGGCTCCGTGAACTTCAGCTGAGCTATGACAGTTTACACTAGTTGAAGCCTATTCTTTTAATCAAAACAATAAACATGTGCATACGACACAATTCTGCATGGGCAAATAAATTAATGTTGGTTTGGAGCCCTGCTCTGGACTAAAAGTTCAGATACTTAATCAGAGCTTATCCAAATGGAGTGAGGGGAAGCTAATTAAGACAATAGGATAACAAAAATAAAAACCTTGAAGATCATTACTCTGAAATCAAGTAACCATCAGGAAAGGAGGAAGGGCTGTGATAAATAACTTATCATCCAATGCCACTGTAGTCTGGTGATTTATTTTTTTTCATCCTAGAGAATTCTTCGATGTCGCCTTGTGTACCAGGTACAGGGGAGGAAAAAACACCCCCCATATTGTCGGAATGGTGTTAATGGAATGTAGACAATTGAAAAACAAAACAAAACACTACTGTGCTTGCAATGAAAGTGCTAATCATTATTTTACAGCCATTGAAGGACTACTGGTCTACTGCTTGTGGGGGTAAATGTGCAATCTTTACATTGAGCAATCTAGCCAAAAGGGGTTTAACAGAGAAGAGTCATATTCTAACACGGTCCGTTGGGCATCATAAAGACGAATACCCTTTTTAATGTCCTTGGGAATCACAGATTGCTACTTTCTGAACAAAAATGCATTCAGTCATAAAGAACATAGAATTTCATCACTTTTGTGTATCTTGAATAAACTGTTGAAACAGAAGATTTTATTTACTTGGATTCAGGCAAGAGCTTTTTGAATTCTTGGGAATGTAACAAGTCCTCTGTATCTGAAGTGTCACTCAGGAGATGTCTGCCATGGAAGTGAGGGTCTAAAATGTTAGCATGGATTTTTTTTTTGATGAAGTGTAAGGGTCATGTATAATGCAGGGAAGGAATTTGTTGTAGTGGATACAAGATTGGGAAACCACGAGGATCAATGTTCCGTGGTTCAGAGCAAATGAGTCATATGCCCAGATGAAAATCATTATCTCAAATATCAAGGTTTTATTATACCTAGGAAGAATGTACTGAGGAGGCATTCTTTGCAAATGCAAGGTGCATTGCTCAGCATTCCACAGTACATGAATGACTGAGAGTGGTAGACTGGTCAGAGGCAGACTAGAACAAGCATCATTCTTCTTTTACAGATCAAGGATTCATACACTTTTTTCTGATGTCTTGTACCACAGGAAAATATATTGCAGAGTGAAACTTTAATGGAGTGGGCACAGCCGGGTGGGAAGCAGCAGGCAAATAGTCAGTCAGCTACAGTGACTGAAAAGAAACCAGAATGATCAAATTTAATATTTTGAATCTAAAAGGCACAGAATGTTCGAGTCTCTTAAATATTCTTAATGTGAGCAGGATTCATAGCTTAGTGGCTGGTGTCAGATCATGAAGCCAAATGATTTGACTGAGTTCAATTGGATGGAATAGGAACTACTCAGCAGTTCAGCATCTCTCAGGATTCGTGACATGGAATCAGCAATAGGAGATGAAAAATCACTATTAGCTCATCTTTTGCATCCTCCCCTACCTCTTCTTAAAAGCTCGTCCCTATCAGTGTAGGATTTTGCCCTACAGTATATTCAGTGTTTTGTCTATGAGTCCAAGGACTGGGGCTTCTGCCACACACTGGAGGGACATTCCAAAGTTTAGTTGACCTTCCTATTGCGAAAGTGTTCTTGATCATTAAAGGTTACCTTTGCTCATCCCAGTGCAATATAGAGAGAAGCCCAGCTATGTTTATGCTGTCCTTGGTAGAAAATGTCATTTCCTCAGTTTTTCTCTAATGCTATTGTACCTTTCTGGTACAGAGGAAATACTGAAGAGAAATGTTGGTGCATGTTGATTTTATTGACTCAGGGCTCCTTCCATGTGAGCAATCCAGCCTCATTTTCTTGACGTAGACAGAACCCTGTCTACATGTGGATGAGTGCGACTTCTTTTGGAACACTCAGATGTAAACTGAACTGAGTACCAAAACGAATATGAGAACCATTACCCTGGCTTGGCATTGTTATGGAAATGCTGTGAATGGGGTGGCCTTATCTAGTCTTTTGGGTTCCTAATACAGTATTTGCTCACATAAATCATCCCATTGAGTAAGTATTAATCAATGTAAGTAATAGTTGCAGAATTAGGCCCAGAGACAGCCCCAAGGAACACTTCAGCACTTGTATTGTGAGAAGATGCAAAAAATGAAAAACTGCACAAAACCAGCAGAAAATCGGGTTTGAAAATCTTATGAGAGATCGTTTTTTACCTCAAGATTTCCAATTCTTCCAGTGTTTCAGGAAGTGCAAAAAAACCCATCCCTAAATAAGTAAAGTTTGAACTTCAAAAAAGATTTGTTCTGAAAGATAGTTTTGGTTGGTTCTTAAGTTATCTAAACTGTGTGGCCTACACAGTGCAATGCAGAAATCCAGTACGGAAAAGAGTTTTCCTTATTCTGAGTAAATTAACAAACCAATACCTGTTTGGACTTCATTAGCTAGCTGTTTAGTCTGTAACAGTTGCAAGTAAATCTTATGCTGTTCTGGTGTGTCCATGTGATATATTTCTGCTTGATTGATCTGGCCTTGTCCTTTAAATTGATGTTCTCAGAGCTATGGTACAATTAAAAGGAGTTTATGAATGATGCTAAAACCAGAAGCATCTGAATTGAAAAGAGAAATGCTCAATGTTACATAGCAATCAATGGTTCACTTATGGGAATTATGCTTAGCTAACTGCAGTAGGTCAGGTGATGTAATTCACAGATGATCTGGCTAGTGAAGGGAGTCAGTGCAGCTTCCCTTAGGCCGTTATGGAGATGTCTGTGCAGATATCTCTCCCAGAAATACCATACGCTCAAGAGATGCTGTCAAGTCCCAAAGGTACCACCCATTTTAGAGGAGGAAGAAGAGAGCAGATGACCTGCGGCAATGTCATATATTAGAACAATCTGTGTAAACTATACTGCAAAGAAATTAGCAAATTGGAGCAGAATGAAGTGTGAATTGTAGCACAGTGAAACTGACTGAACAAGTACTTAACCTTCCTAGTTCAGTCCCGTCAACACTGCTCCAGTGAGTTACATTTTACTCTGCTTTGCCAGCTCTGTCCTCTTCAGTTTGTCCAAGATTACTTTTCTGTCATTTCAATTTAATCCATCTTTCTTCACTACATTTTTCTCTAGTTCAGCATAATTAATGTTTTCTCGCCCTCCATTTTCATGTCATGCCAATAGCTTTCTCTGGTATACTTCTCCTTTCTCCGGTTTGGCTCATATTTCCGCTATGTAACATTTCAGTTTCAACCCTTTCTTCCCCTTTTTTTCTCTGTTTAAACTTATTAAGTAGTATTATTTATTTATTATTTCTACCTTTTTAATGCACTGCACTCATTGGTATAATACAACTTTCAGCCAAGGCTCTCAAAGCACCTTACAAATGTTCATTAATTATGCCTCACAACAAGCCTATAAAAGATATAATTATTATCTCCTTTTTAATAGATTGGTGAACAGAGGTAGAGAGAGAGAGTTTAGATAAATTGCCCTATATTACATAGCAATCAGTGGCAGGGCTAGACTGGAACCCAGAGTCCTAAGACCTGTTTCCACACTGTGACTGCTAAGAAATTCAGCCAAGTTGCATTGCTGAAAGCTTGGAGTATCATCAAGAATATACACCATCTGTTGGGGAATCAGTGCATTAACCCAGAATCCCTCATGTTCTAGTTTGGAGCATAAGATCTATTATTGAGTAGGTTTTCAAACTCAGGTCTTCCTTTTTTTCTTTCCTATGGAGACAAGCCAAGAAATCTGAAGTTCTAAGCTTATGATAGAAATCTTTCTGTTCTTTTAGGTCTTTCCTTGACTAGTGTTATTAGTTTAAAATTGCCCATTGCTATAAATTATATATAAACTATATAAACTTCTGAACTTCTCATCCATCACCCTGTGTTAAACACTCAGTACAAAAGAGGAAGAAAGGGTTCCTTGCTGTTAGGGTGCTCAAAACCTGACCACTAGCAGATAAGTTCAGCTTATTGTTCACTACATCGGGCATAATGAACAATTAAAGGTGAGGAGAATGTAATTCGAGTAGCATTCAAACAATCATCAACATCTTAAAGAAGTATGGCACAGGAATCTGGTGAGAATAGATGGGTATCCATCTTTTTCATACCAATTATCTCCATAACTTTTAAAAGAAAATATTAATGACACTGATGACAGCACTCATGAGGTGTGTATTACAGCAGAGTGGTCAGAGAGACCGACTAAGAGGAAAGCAAAGCTAAAATATCCTACAGGAGTAAAGGTCACAAAGAAAGGCAAGACTATGGATGAAATGCTCAGCAGAGGTAGTGATTTGGGAAAGAAGGAGGGAAATAACACAGTGCACCATTACCAAGTGGTCTGTTAGATTAAGTTTTTCTTCCTCCTGAATCAAAAGGACAGCAGCAGTACAAGCAGCTCCTGGGTGTCACTAAAGGAAGGGACAATAGTCACAAAATTAACTGCACCAAAAAGCCATAGCAATATCAACAATGCAATAGCATGAGTTAGTAGCAGACAGCAGTAGTGCAGTAAGAGGCGAAAGGGAAGAACATCGGTGAGACTGGTGGAGGCAGAGGCAAGGTTAGGATCTCAATAGATCATATTCCTTTCATACATTTTGTCATTATTCACTGAATATTCCTCTTTTCAAGCTATAGCAAAACTTCTTGCATCCTGTCTTGTTTCCATAAATTGGTCAGCAAGCATTAAACAAAATATGAATATTAACCAAGAGCATTAATATTACTGCTGTAATACAGTGTTGATCCTAAATAAAAACGAATTAAAGATCCATCCACAAAATAAAGAACTGAGTTGCTCTAATCAAGGAATACTAATCATGGGAGTAGATCCCCTGTTGGGCATCTGATTAAAAAATAGGCTTTTGAAAACAAATGGTCTCTGCAATTAAAAACCCTCCCATAAAATACCTCATTACCTCACCTCACCTCACCTCACCTATTCAGTCATTAGTGATAAGGCTAGTCTTTTAAAAGCCTGTGTCTGAAATAGTAGCCTACAGTTTTTTGCCTGCAACTTGAAGGGACAAATACTTGAGAGTTCAGTTGATGTATATGTCTCAGTAACTGATTTTCTTGTATCTTTTCATACGATGACATCAACAATTCCCCCAAATAATTGTGTGTAAAACTGTGGGGGGAGTCAGTGCACTGACTGAAAGACAATGGAATGCCATATTATGGTTGGTTAGTGCTGACAGCATGCTGGGTAACATATAAGGAATCATGGTCATTTCCCCAAGTTGTCTCCAATCTATTTCAGATATAGCCAAAACAGATCTCGCACACAGAAATAAACTTTCAGTTGGTCCTCAACATGCCCTTCATGTGTGGCTGCCCAAGTGCACATATGTGCCTCAACTTTGTAGGTGCAAACACCTGCTAAAAATTCACTCACATACCTGTGTTCTAGAACAGTTTAACGCCCTGAGTTAATAAGAGTTAGTATTTGTACCCAGGAACACGGTTGTACAGGTACAAATGGTAACATACGCATGCCCACGCCATTTAAAGGCTGCAGCTAGTTGTGGCATGTGTATGTATTTCAACTTGCAAAGTACAGAGACAAGAATGCACATGGAATTTTGTATGCACACAAGTGGAAGCTGAGAACTGAAAATCCTGCCCTTTAAGTATATGAGGTGCTGACATGAGAACGAATAAGGGGCTCTTCCACGGGGCCTTACAAAAATGATCATGGAAAGACATTTGTTTTTGAGGAAGCTTTAAATGCGTGACTTAAATTGTTTGCTCTCCAAATAAGGAGCATTTATTCCAAGTTCAGGAGGAGGTGGTGGTGTGGTGCAGATAGAGTGAGAGATTGCAAGGAAGGTGACTTTGGAGAATGGCAGGAGCAAGAGGAAAAGAAGAGAAAAATTAGAGCAGAGATGTAGGCAGGAATGGAACTGTGCAGTTCCATAAAGTGAGATCAGGAAACTTGAACCGGATAAGAAAGGCAAGGTGAAGAGTGTTGAAGAGAGGAGTGGCAAATGACAAGTCAAAATGAAAAGTGAGCAGCAGCAGCAGCATTTAGTAACAAACCTACTCGCTAATTACTGGGCATGGGGTTACCCACATCCAACCAGTACAATTTTCCACAATTCCTCCAGCACAGGAAGGGAAGTACAACCTGAGATCAGCGGGATCAGGCTCGGGAAGGATTGCAGAAGCTGCAGAGTGGAGACAGGACCTAGGAAGTTGGGACTGAAAGGCTGAGTGCCAGTAGGTAAGGGGCCAGAAGTAGCCATAGCATGCAGATACTTGGGAGTGGCCTGCAAATGTGTGGTGAGGCCCAAATGTGACCCCTGGTGACAAACTAAAGAACTAAACGTTAGTGGATCTGCAGCCAGGGTATGATGGGTAGCCTGGACAGCTAGCCTCAGGATCCGCACCCATCATAGCCCTGGAGTGCACTGCCCCTAGGGGTTGGGATGGGAACTGTTGTGTTAATCTTTTAGTTGCAACTGTTAAGGTAACTGTGCCTAGGTAACTGTTAAGCAACTGTATGTTACTTGAAGTATGGGAAGTTTTTGTGGGAAGTGTTACAGTTGCACCTGAACAGGCTAATGCTTGGAGCACCTTGGAGCGCTCTTGCCTCCAAGCATGTGGCACATCCAGCATGTTACTAAATATCTAGTCAGCTGGTGTATTACACCACTCACAGTGACACTTCGGAGTGAGGTCAGTTACAGTCTCTTACATAGACACAGTGGGTTTGCAGGGTATCTTAATGGTGAGTTTTAGGCTTTGGCAACTGAATGACAGTGCTGAAATATACAGAGTGTGTATTTTGTGGAGAAAAAACTCATCCATATAAAATTGTGCTCATTACTAAGGCAAATAAATTCCTGTCTGGCAAGCAAAGGGCCATCTTAGCAGCTGCTCAGAATTCTAAATCAATTACTAGAGAAAAACAATGTCTGAATATAGTAATTATTTCTTTAGTGAAGTTATAGGAGGGTTTCAGATATAGGGTCAACTTCTCCACTCACATCAGCTTTACACCAGAATAACTCTATTGTCCTCAGAGGAATTATTTACCCTGCTACAAGTTAGGAGTGAATTAGGCTCTCAGCATGCTATGAAGCACAGCATAATATGTGGCACCTTTTTATTTTTAAATATTTATATTCAACACGTTCTTATGTGATCAATGCCCCTTTAAATACTTTTACATTAAATTAGGTATTTTACTGCATTTCTTTGTCTCATGTTTGTCAACTTTACAGTCTCTTTACTACTGTCAAAAACATTTCTATGCTATAAATAGGAGCAGGGATTTTAAAGGCACACTAATTAAAACACATGTTTTTCATCACAAGCTGATCACAATGTGTTCACTTCTTCCCTTCTAAAATGATATGTTTTCTTCTTTATTATTTAGAATCTGGGCCATTCCATTAATGCAGAACATAAGTAGATGCACATCTGAGACACAAAAGGAGAATGAAGAAAAATGATGCAGGCATGTAAATTTATTCTACTCATTGATACAAGTGGCAATTTTAAAGAGAGAGTAGACCTTAAATGTACTGTAGTTACATCCAGTATAGAGATTCCATAGAATACAGTGAGACAAAACATGGTGTTAGGCAGATACTGGACAATGAATAAGAAAAATAAACTAGGCCTTTGCTGCTACACTGAGATGAGCAGGGATGAATAGAATTGTGGAAGGAATCAGATTTTAGGCTATGGCTACACTACAGAGCTTACAGGTGCACGGATGCAACTGTAGCGCTGATGCTCTAAGTCAATGGGAGAGTACTCTCCTGTCAACTTAACTACTCCCGCACCCATGAGCGGCGGTAGCTATGTTGGCAGGAGAAGCTCTCCCGCTGACGTAGCACTGTCCACACTGGTGCTTAGGTTGGTGTAACTTATGTCACTCAGGCTTATTCATACCCCTGAGCAACATATCCTTAGTCATAAGGATGCCCTGAATTACATATCCTGTTGTGTACATAACCTTAGTTGCACTCCCTGAGGCCTGAGTGTGTGAGGTGCTGAGAGGCCTATCTCCCACTAAAGCAAAGTATTGAGAATTCCAAAACCAATATAGTCGTATCGAATATTATGGCAAGGTAAAGGTAAGTGTTGATGTGCACACACTAGGCCAAAATCAGTGGAGCTGTGCCAATTTACACTAGTGGGGATTTTTGCCCATTGTGTATATGTGCCCCCATATCTGCACATAAAGAAACTATACATTATGAATCTCTGATCTAATATACTGCGAGTGAAATTGTAAATGGCTGTGTCTACACTGAAATTAGACACCTGCAGCTGGTCTGTGCCAAATGACTTGGGCTCGTGGGGCTTGGACTAAGGGGCTCTTTGATCGTAATGTAGATGTTCAGGCTTGGACTGCAGCCTGAGCTCTGGGACCCTCCCACCTCACAGTGTGCTAGAGCCCCAGGCTCCAGCTTTAGCCCAAATATCTACACACAATTAAATAACCCCTTAGCCTGAGCCCAAACCAGCTGCAGGTTTTCAACTGTAGTGTAGACATACCCAATCCGTAAGTTGTGTGTGCAATATGATAAGATGCGTTCACTGCAAGTAAAATGAGTACATCTGTAAGGCAAAATTGAAATGAATAGGACCATAAGAGGAGTGTTTTAGGCAAGGACAGCTGAGGCTGATTTACATATATTCAGAGCTTTCAAGTATATTGCATTTTGCAGGATGTTATGCATTTTGACTGAGCCAAGTTGCCTTTTCCACTATATCAGGCTAGATAGATAGATAGATTCCAAATGCCACATAGCCTAGAGGAGGCAGGAGATCATGAGCTCTAGCTTCACCTCTAGTGACTGCTGTTTATATTTCTGTGTCCTCATGACTGAGCATACCTCATGTTCTGTCCTAGAAGTCAATAGAGTTTAATTCCCCCATTTTATAAATGTTAATTGAGGGGTAGTAGAAGGTCATTTCCAGTAAAGCTTGGATATTTTGTTTGGTCTAATAAACAATGGTTACAGACTCCCTACATGGGGCCAGAAGTAGAACTCAGGATTCCTGATCTCCAACATTCTCCTGCTGTCTAGCAAATAGTTGCAAAACCTATGGGTGAAGTACATGTCAGTTTCTCCTCTAGTTGTTGGTTCATGGAGAGGATAAATGTCACTGCTTGAGCTCAAGTGGTACCCAGAAACTAGTTCTAGGCTGGAGATTTGAAAGTCCAGGAGATCTGAAGCTGACAACCCAGGTGGAGTTCTTATGGTGGCATGTGGTGGAGTTTTTTGTTTTTTAAATGTTTTTATTTAATTCACACAGTGAGAATACATCGTTAAAACAGGCTTTATAGTTAAAAACAGGATAATGTGTCAGTCCTGGCGAAAGGCACAACAAAACACACATGTGCCATTTGTTGTTTGTTTGTTGCACATTCTGATTATTTGTTTCACACAATGGCAGGTTGAGAGATCTGTCAAGGCACAATGTTATTTATACAGTGTGATACAATAGCTGGGATTTTGTCAGAACAAGGTAATGCTTGGTATGTAGTTGTGTTAGCACAATATTAGTATTGAGATGGTATAAAAGCCATAATGGAGCAATAAGTGTGAAATAAAGGATTGAATGCAAGAAATGTGCAAAGACTAGACTGATTCATTGAGAGTAAAGAGTTCCATTTCTTGCTAAAAGAATTCTCAGCAGCAGATTGGGAAACCAGAAATATATTTCTACAAGGCAGAAGTTTACTGTTATGTGTGAAAGGGAAAGAGATAGTGAACGTTTATGATTCTCACCTCCTCTAGGATTTCTAGAGAATCTGTTAATAACTATATCAAAGCTATTATTTCTTCTAGGATCTTATAAATTAACATTAGGGCCCACACACTATTCAAGGAAAACAAACTTAGAGTGGAAAGTCTGACTTCCCTTTCACAAACTATTTTGTAAAGACTTTTTGTTCCAAATTTTCAAAGGAGCCTTAAGACAGCCTCCATTTGTGTACACACTAGCACCTGGGCATGCAAGGAGATCAGTTATATACATATATGTCTGATCACCTGTACACACAGATATTTGTGGGTACATAAATGGAGACCAGTTTTTGAAAATATGTTTTGTTTTTCAAACGTTGATAATTGTAAATGTTTTAACTTTCTGTTGTGCTGTACGGTGGTGTCTGGTTCAACAATTTTGCCGTTGTAGTTAGATAATATTACCACAGTATTCATAGTGCAATATTACCTGGACTTCCCTTTATTTAGTATAGAAAATCCTATGAATATTAAATAGTATATTGTTACCTTAGGCAACTGAATAGATTTTAAAGAAGTGCTGTATCTCAATTGACCTTCTAAATTGGACATTTTTTCCCCCTTTTGCACCTAATAGTAATTTCTCTGGTTTAGGCCTAAAGTTGTTGTCTTGCCTTTTTTGTGACATGTTGTTGTTCTTAATGTTGTTGCTTCCTGCCAGGTTGGAAGAAAACCTGTATTTTGCCACCATGTTCTTTTTCTTCTTCTTTTGGTCTGGCTTGTCTGAAAACATGGGATCAACCTTTATTGTCTGCAGTAACCTAAGCATTGGTATGCGCCATTAAATGTACACACCCGAATGTAAGATATCAATAGAAAACAAAACCAACAATGTGAAGATAGGTAATAACTCATACCATATTGTGGGCGCCATTAAAATAAAAGTTTACCATGCTATAGTATTCAATTTTTTTTTAAATTCCTTTTTAAATTTGAGAATGACATTTTTTTTCATAAGAATAATGAAACAAAACAATGTGGTTAAAAACTTGCAATGAGGATCCTAAAAAGCACACTTGAGAGAGATGCATTTTGTTGTTATACCCATTCAGTTTATGAAGATTAGAAAGAGATAGCTGTGTCAAGTCCTCTTAAAAATAATATGCTTTCATCCTACGTCTTAATATAACACTATCTTACACAGCAGATGTTCTGGGAGTGCTCTTTCCCTTATGCTATGACAGAAGCATACCAATGCTCATAGAGAGGTTTACCTTTTAGAACTGACAAGTGTTAAGAAAAAAAAAGTGAGAATAGATTTCTAATCTACATCACATAGATATGTGGGAAAGGGCTCAAAAAGGGAGGGGAAAAATCAGAGGCACTAAATAAAATCTATATAAATAGTAACAGTGAAGTCATACAATATCTTTTAGCAAAACAAGCCCCACTGAAAAACAGGCCATGAGCAGCAAGAGCCTGCTATTTCTTATGGGATGTGGTGATAAAGAAATTACATACTTATTTGAGAGGAACATAAATAAAGATTAATAGGTTAATGAGTTATTTTCCTTTCATTACTACACTATTGTACTTTATTATAATTGCTTTGCACTCATTTAATTAAATTTGAACTAGGGCCAGCACAAGATAATTTGTTTTCCCTGTACTAAACAATGAGTATGCAGATTGGAAGTACTGAAGCAGTAATCAGCCCTCTGTTTGCAACACTTTTCTACTCTGAGTAGACATTATAATTGATAATTTGATTGTTGCAGCACTCTGTGCAATATATTTTAAAGCAACATTAACATAATGGAAATTATGTTGTGTGCCTAATCTGAGCTTTTCACTGTGCAAGTATATGAATCCCCTCTGCAATGAATTAGGGCGCTATTCACACAACCTTTACGTGCCTCGCTTTGGTATATAGCTATCTGGGCCTGGGCTTTACGAAACATCTCTGTAATCAAGTAACATGGCCTTAACTGCACACCTCCAGAGGACAAGTCACAAACTTTAAAAAAAAAAAAAAGGGGGGGGGAAATGGTTGAGTTTCAAAGATTAATAGACATATTAGTACTTAGACAAATATTAATGGAAGATGTGTCCTAATCCCCTAGACTGCTTTGAAACTCTCAACTTATCTTCTGAGCTTTAGACAATATTTTGCCCCTACTATAGCCATACAGGAAAAAAGGAACTCTTATCCCAGTCATCACAGCAGGAAATTATTAGGGACTGAGTTATAAGCACTGTTGCTTCAATCTTATTTCTTTAGATTGCTAAATGTAATTGAATGATTCATCAAACAGTCACAGAGCTATTTATGTGTGTTCTGTTGACATGACTAGCAATAATGGCTCCTCCCTTCATCCCCGCTACTCTCTGTTTTGACCTGTACTTGTTGTAGAACTAGGACCCAGAATGTACTGACTGAAGTTAGGTCCTGCAATATCGGGGCCCAATTCTGAGTGCTGGTGCCCAATTCTCAGTAAATTCACCTCCCTCAGTGCCTCTCAGGATTGGGCCCTTGGAATGAAGTGGAACAGCAGTGTGAAATGTGATTGGTTTTAAAACTCAGCAAACATTTAACTTTATTTATTGAGAAAGGCTGGGTGGGTTTGCTTGTGCAGGTGTTTGAGTCACCTCACTTATATTTGCCTTTCTATGTTTATGCCCTGAGGTGTCTTTTGCACAGAAGGAAACTGAGGTAGGTTGTGTGTTTGCAACATAAATTCAATCTGTTTGAGAAGGAAGTTCTAAAGAAAAGTATTCTAATCATTTTAAGGGCTAATCTTGGAATCCTCATGTGTGTAGTCCCACTGTGGACTAATCACATGAGTAAGAGATTGCAGAATCAGGCCCTTGGTGTTTAGAGGACTGTACCTCTAAACTATTTAGTTTGCTATAGGTAGCCTTGACTATATAGAGAAGTGAAGTGGCTGTCTATTGCAAGAAGCCCCAAAGAAAAATGCATTTTTGTAATAAAATCACAGGAGATTTATATATTAGATTGTAGTGCTTTAGGTTTAATATTCAGTGCATATGCAACTAGGCAGACCTCATATTTGAGCTTCTTTTTGTCTTTTGCTGTTTTTTTGGTGAGAGATTTACTAACTATGACTGACCTTATATCATGTTTTATTGTCACTCTACCCTCACATCTTTTTTCTTTTGCTATTAAGACTTTTCACCTTAGTGCACGAGCCAACAGAGAGAGACATGCTGTTGGCTTTGAAATCTTAAGGAAGTGGAACTCTTTGGATATATTGGGAAGCTACAGTTAGTAGTGACTGTATTTTAGGCTGCCACTGAGATACTACTGAGGGAGGCCTGAAAGAGGGTTGGGAAGGGCAGGGAGAGTTGGAGTATGTTACACACCTTTAAAGAGCTGATATAAAGTGTTCTCTCTGGTCCCGCACACCACTGGGGAGCTCCCAAAGGCATTGCTCCTCTTGGAGGCAGAATGCATCCCATTTTTTCCACTTGGGCTCCTCACTGCCCGTTACTACAGGCTGTGGTAGGGGTACCAACTTTCTAATCGTTCAAAACCGAACATCCCTGCCCTGCTACTTCTCTGGGGCCCTGCACCCCACTCGCTCGAGCCCCCCCCCCCCCGTCGCTCGCTCTTCCCGACCCTCACTCACTTTCACTGGGCTGGGGCAAGGGGTTGGGGTGTGGGAGGGGGGTGAGGGCTCTGGCTGGGGGTGCCACCTCTGGGGTGGTGCCAGGGATGAGGGGTTCAGGGTACAGGAGAGGGTTCCAGTCTGGAACAAGGGGTTGGGGTACGGAGGGATGAGGACTGGGGATGAGGAGTTTGGAGTGCAGGAGGGGGTTCTGGGCTGGGGCCGAGGGGTTTGGAGTGCGGGAGGGGGTTCAGTGTGCAGCGTCCCGGCTGCACTTATCCTGGCTCCCAGGGAGGCTCTGCACACTGCCCTCGTGCCCAGAAGCGCTGCCCCCACAGCTCCCATTGGTTGTGGTTCCCAGCCAATGGGAGCTGCGGAGCCGGCATTGGAGGTGGGGGCAGCCTTAGCTACGGGTCCCCACTGTGCCGTCAATCGGAACCCCAAGTATCCCTTTTCGATCGGGCATTCCAGTTGAAAACTGGACACCTGGCAATCCTAGGCTGTGGCTAAGTTGCCTTTTTTGGCCATCCTTTTTGGCCTGCCATAGTTCTCAGTCCACAAATATTTGCCACATGCCTTCTGCTACAAATACCATATAATGAACTTGAATCTCCATTGTCCAGCACGTTGCGTTGTTATTCATGCCAGTGCAAAGTAGGTGTAAAATGCTACTAAATCAGAATGGGAATGATTTACACCCATTTTTGCACTCACTTTGCACTGGGTGAAGGGCAGCAAAAATTCTGGCTCACTATGTTTTCTGATGGTTGAGGTGTGCACATTCCAAATGCAAAGTTACAAGCATATCCATTAGTTTATATTGTAAGGGTTTTGCAGGGATATGCAAATATTCTAAACTAGGTGTGGTCCTTGCATTCTCTTTGTGTGATCCTTGAATAATTGATCCTTGCATGCCCTGAGCCATTCATGTGAGACCATTTCATTTTCACAGGTATGGGTCCTCAGGATCCAGTTACAGTACCAGAAATGCAGAAGCAGACTGAATGCCAATAAACATGATGGGGGAGAGGCAGGTGGAGCCATTACATGGTTCACTTTTTAATAATCCCCACATACTCCTAATTCTGGCACTCTTCTGCAACTTAGGCAGGATATAGGGAGCTTGTGGGGGAGCCAAGGCATGCTTCATGGACATGGGGGCTCCCTGTGTGCTGCTACCCACTGGAGATTTAGGGCAGAGCAGGGGCAGGTCTGTGGGTCTCTTGCGGTGCAATTCCACCAGCCGTTCCTCACATGGAAGGGTGGGGTGGAGTACATATGGAGAAGAGGCAACTTCAGCCTAGATGCTGGCATATTAGCTTTGAATAGCTCTGCTACAGCTCTTGGGTCTAGAGGAGGAAATGCCTTCTCACCCAGCCTCTGAGGAGATCCCCAGGACATTGCCTGGCTGTTTGGGAGAGGAGTTGGAGCCTAATGGGCAGTAGAAGAGGAATCATCATCAGAACCCACTACACAGGGAAGTCTCTGTTTTTTCTGGTTCATGAGGCCACGTATGACCTGAGGTTTAGCTCTGACTTAGGGGTTTGCATGACCCCAAAAGGCTTTCTGCAAAATTGTGCAGACCCTCCTGGGTTTCAATAAAAACAATGAAACTCACCTATCTCGCACTCGTGCAGGCTTCAAAACCCCAATTCCTCTTCAATGGCAGTAGAGCTCAAACCCTGCCCCATCCTTGATTTTTAAGGGTTGACAGTGGGCCCACTCCCTCCCTGTAAATGAGATTTTTTTTTTAAACTCCATCTACAGTCTTTGGGTCTGGAAAGATAAGCTCCTCACCCACCTCTACAAGATTGTGCTGATTCCATCTGGCACCTGTCCAGGGCCAATTTATCATGATGTGGGGCTCAGATGTCTCAAAATAAATCATACAAGAGCCACTGGGTGCCCCTTCCCCAGATAATAGCACAACGTAAGAAGAAAACCAGAGCCTTTGAAGTGGGGGAGACTGTAGGCATGCTAGACCCAGTGAAAATCGCTGTTAGGCCCAACCTACAACTTGCTGAATCTTAGCAAAAGTCACAACTGATCATGGTGAGTTTCACTTTTGTAATAAAACTTGGTAGGTTTCAGCTGCTTTTGAGTTTCATGCAGCAGTACTGTGTGTTGGTGAGGTGCCATGGCATTCATGATAGCCCAGTTAACTCACCCACTGATTAGCTATGGGTTTTTACTTCCCACTATTTTGAACTTTGCCATGTTGGGCTGTACCTTTGGAGGAATGCATTTGTCTGTCTTTAGTGAAAAATGAATCATAAATGCTCTCTCTTCATACAAAGCCACTGCTATCAGCCCACAAGGCAAACCCAGGCAGTTTTCTGTTTTCCATTTACCATATTTTCAATTGATTGGCTAGTGATGTATATGCTTTTCAGGCTCTTTATTCCCTCTCTTTCAGATTGGGAATCTCACTGCCTGAAATCCTGGGGATAACATTATAGATTTTTTTTTTCTTTCACACAGAGATCTTTAAACACAAGGCATACCTGAGTTGCTACTCCATCTAGCTTTAATTCAGTCAGGGTATATAGCACAAATCACTTACTGAACACTATCATATTGCTTCTTTACACAGTATAAAAGAACGGAACTTAAAAGGGAACAATCCTCGGCCTAGTTCTGAGCCACAAAGATAACAGGAATGGAGATGTGGGCATGGGAGAACATCTTAATATTAGGGGCAATAAAGCAGGTTAATTTTCATCTTATTTGTGTTTTAATTATAAACTAAATTATAATTTAGTTTGGAAGGGATGGATATCATTGAATGGAAAAGGATGAGAAGGGGAAAAAATGTTTGTAGGTCGACAGTTATGCCTGCCATCCAGCACGGATATTTAATTCGAATAACTAAAAGAAGATTGGAGACAACTGAAGTGAAAATATCAATCAGTAGTAAGATAGTGATGGGACAGGAGAGAAGAGGACCAGAAAGATTACAGAACAAAGTGTGTGTGGGGTGGGGAGGGTGTGAAGAGAGGGGATGACAAAATGTGAGGATTGCATAAGGGGCTATGATAAATAAGACATTTTCCAAGTAAAAAGGAACAAGAGATCACTGGAAGAGGCAGTGGAGCTTCAGACATAGCAAAGGTAACCTATTGACAGAAGAGGCATGTATTTCTAAAATATTAAACAAACACTTGGACTCAGTTCTCACAAAGAAGGTTGGGGTAATAGAAGACCAAAAGAGACATAGATGGAACATGGAAACAGAATAGGGAATTAGTACATACTCCAGGGAAACTGAAAAAGTTCAAGACTTCAAAAGAGACATCCTGGCATGCTAAGAGAAATGATCAGCTGCAGAAGGAGACAGATTATTAGTGTTGGAAATGCTGGGCATAGCATGGGAAATAGTGACTGGTTATAAATACTTGATGGACTGAAGTGCAGACAAGAGCTTTTAACCCCAGCCTCTCATTAATCCATGGAAAATACTCCAGATTGTGATGGTTCATGGCTGACAGAACAGACCCCAATTTTTGTACATGGCAGCCTTCAAGGTCCTTCTGCTCCATCTGCTCACTTCTGTTCTATCCCAGAAAGCAAGCTCCCAAAAGGGGGCAGAGGTGGTTGGGGAGGAGGTGAGTCCACAGCCCCACTGCCTGATTACCCCACTGAGCAGGGATGGTACGCAGGGCGGAAATAGGGCACATTACTCCCCCAAGGCAAATTTCAGAAGTTGCGACCTGTGATATTGGCTTCAACATTAGAGAAGCCATTGTGAACATTAATCAGAAAGAGAATAGAGAAACCTCACAAAAGTCCTGCTTGGAACCAGAAGGAATGTAAGATATACATTTAAAATGCCACAATGGGCAATGGAGGATAGCAGAGGATACAAATGTGCACTTCTTAATGAAATAAATTCAAACAATTCTGAGATGTGAATACAAAGTCATCAAATAGTATGGTATCAGTGAGCGATTACATTATTTTGGCAGTACATGAGAGACTGGGTAACCAAAATTGTAGACTAATTATTAAAAAGATATCCTACAAACAGAGAGAGTGCAACAGAATGCAGCCAGACTGATATGGAGACAGAGGATCTTATTTATTTATGAAGGTTAGAGAAACTAGGTCTGTATTCTTTAGAAAAGAGGAAATTAAGAGGTCATCTCACCAGGTTAGAGATAATTCTGAAGGGACTAGAGAGGATAAATGCTACAAGGCTGATTGAGCTACTCTCAGATACAAGAACAAAGAATCATGAACATTGGAGAATTGTCCAACAAAAATATTTAGTCAGAATTTCTTTACAGACTGAGGAAACAGGCCAATGTCTGAAATATACTACCAAAGGCATCAATAGGAACAACAAATCTAAACCGTATTTAAAAGATAGTGGATTTAAGATTTTTTTTGAAAATGTGATTGAAGTGGAATATTTGCACATGCAAATAAGTCAATTAAATCCATGCACAAATTAAGCACATCATTGTTCATACAGTCTTGTTTTTTTTCAGTTTTTGGTTTTGTTTTGCATATCAGGCCTTAACTACCATATCTGAAGGGGAAAATATATTATGGAACAGAAATGCTAACTCAGAGAGTGGACATAGATCTAGACAGGCTTCTTGTGACTCAGCTATCATAAAATTTCTTATATTTTACCCTAACTACTTATATAACATTTTTCCTGAGAGACTCCTTGTACTGTGCAGTCCAAAATAATAATACATTGTACATAGAGAGAGAGTGTAAGGAAAATCTTCAGAAAAATGTTTGTGTGTTATTTAACCTGTGTGAATGAGTGCTCATCTTATGTATTGTGTATGCCGCTGATACGAGGGGATTCTGTGATGTCTGGGTCATAAAGGTTTTGGTTTAAAAAAACTGACTACCATCATGCAGATGATAAACACTTGTACAAAATAAAATGTTGTATATTCAAAGGAACATACTTATTTTGACTCTACAGAAAAGACTGAAAGTGTTTTAATGGATGGGTTTCATCAAGGCATGCCTGCCTGAGACCTTCAACAGGAATTGCTCGGAATACTTACCCATCTTTCTCTCCCGTAGAATAGCTCTTAGTGAAAAAGATGTAGCTAAAATAGTTGGAACAAAAAAGAGAGTGACACATTTCATTCCAGGACAGAAGGCAAATAAACTCCTTGTCCTAGCCACTAGAATTGGAAGGGTTCCCTTTTTAGGTACCATAATCTAAGACTACTCTACTTGAAGCTATAATGTGGGATTATTCAGAAACTGAGATTAATTAGGAATGTGGCATCCTGCTTGCTAATATCAGCCTTTCCAGGGAGAGCCTATACCACCACTACTTCAGGCCAAGTCCCACTGTGCACTTCCTGGCAGAATTCTCGGCATTACGTGTGACTTTTAAAGCCCTAAATTAGTTGGATCCAGGTTACCTGCAAGACTACTTCTCTCCATGTACCATACTCCTGCAACTAGAATCGATGGAGGTATTCAAGCTGGAGTGCCCTCAATACAGAAAGGAGAGAGCCATCGGCAGAGGCCTTCGTGGTCTGCCAGAACCCGGATCACTTATTTCTCAGGCTTTTGAGGAGGGGACAAGATGGAGGCTGGGTGGGGTTATTTGTTAATGCAGCAAAACCAAGTTATAGAGTGGGAGTGAATTATGAATGTACAAATGATCAGCAGTGGATTAAGCAGTTCAGAGCAAGTACTGATTACTGTGTGTTTGAAATATTGGAAGGGACACCCAAAGCTATGGATAGGTGCTTCTAGTATCTATGATTTATAAACTGAAATAAATTTGTCGCCCTAAAAAACAACAACCCATAGACCTAAAACCATATCAGGAACGTTCCTTGACGAGGATCTGCTTCAATATATTCACTCAAATGACATGGTCTCCTTCCCTCCTGATCCTTCCAAAACAATGAGGATCCCATATTGGTTCAAATCCAGGGACCCAGAGCCCACCTGAATAGCAAGCTGTACACTGGATATCTGTGAAGGAGATGGGGTGAGGATTTCTCCCTCCAATTTGTGGATCAGTGCTACAGACACTCTGCAGAGTCCATTTTAGGCTAATGGCTGAGTTAGTTCTAATGCTGTCGCACCACAGAAGAAAAGGAATGGATCTTTTGCCATGGTCCCATCTGTCCCCATGTAGTTGTCTGCACTGCACAGTGATACCCATCCCTGGTGTGGGCCCTCTTTGCTCAACAAATCCACATTGGTTTCTCTGTCAAAGGGACCACCACAGCTCCATTGTGTGTAGAATACAAGTGAATTTTCTATAACAATTGCTAATACTCAGAAAGAATAAATAATTGTCATAGAAGCCTTATCTCAGAGCCTGCAGAGAACAAGAGAGCATTACAAGCCAGAGTATAATATAAAGGATTTTTTTTATCTATAAAGTAGAATAGAGCTTGATTTTTGTAAAGCACCTTTCACGCTCAAGGAATGGCAAAACACTGTATGAAGCAGTGAGTTACAGTTGTGGCTGTTCAGTACAGAGCAGTGACTGGTTTAGTGGTTCAATGCAAAGTCATTATGCGCTCAGCAATAGCTCACGCGCAGCCTTGGCCATTAGAAGACGTCTTACTGAGATAGGGAATGTTAGCCAGGACACCAGCATTATCCTCTATTCTTTTCAAAACGTCTCATGGGATTCTTTCTGTTCCCATGGGATAGGAATTGGAGTTGGAAAGAAGGGAACTTTGGTTTCATTTCTCACTAAGGACAGCAATTCAGACAGCACTGTTCCCTTTTAATGGTGCATTGTAAAGTCAATAGTTGGGTGTGGAACTTTTAAGCTCAGAACTGAGAGAGTTAGTCAGCCAGAGGGTCACTGTATGCTTGTGAAATATCTGGCTATGTAACAACATGCTTCTTCCTGTTCTAGCATGAGGAACCGGACTTTTTTGAATATTTAAATTAAATACAACCAGACCACTAAATTTTTATCTATGCAGCAAGGCTGGATTTTCACAGGAGCCTAGGGGAGTTAGGCCTCTGATTCCTATTGAATTTGAATTGGACTTGTGTATCTAATTCTCTTAGGCTCCATTGAAAATCCCTACTTCAAATTCACACAGAATAAATTCTGAATTCATAAACTTGATAATTTGTAATAGCACCCAGTTAGCTATACTCACCCAGTAAAGTAACAGAAACTATACACCCAGTAAAGTAACAGACACATCAAACAACCCTGCACAACACAGATTTTGAATTTAACAATGTATAACTTGTGAATAGATCCAAAAATTATTCAAAATAAATAATTTGTTTCAGACTCTGATTCAGCAAAGCAGCTCAAGTTCAGCTTAAATCTTTTGCTGTAAAATGCATCTTCAAGTTTTTCTTTGTTAAAGCATCTTAACGTTTTTAGCCTAGGAACAAGTCATTACTCAGCTCTGTATTCTCAAGGGGCGAAAGTCACTTCTCACATAAAGCCATTTCCCCCCTCTCTTTGTGAGTATGAAGAATGAGTGGGAGGGGTGGATGGGCTGAGAGCCCGCACCCCCACTACTCCAACAGCTGCGGACTCTGCATGCCACTTGTGTGGTTCAGTAAGATCCATGTTAATAAGGGTCCCACCTTTGCTATCTCTTGTATGCTGACCTATTGAGGTTTAGGCAGGGGCTCTCTCACTGGCACTTCTTAACTTTTCCACCAACACTTCATCCACATTCCACTCACAATACCACTAACCTTAAGTTAGTATGGAGAGACATAGGGTTCCCATATTTCCCCAAGGGAAAAATGGGACACAGTGAGGGACTGGCCCAAGCTGCTGGCCCAACTCCCTCCCCCAGGGCTAGCCTGAGCAGCTCGCCCAAGCCCTGCCTACCCCCTGCGCACGGCTGGGGCTGCCTGAACCCTGCCTGCCCACCACACATGGCTTAGGTCACTGCTCACCCGATCTCTGCCTGCCTCCCCCAAGCCCTGTCTCCCCCTTGCGTGGGGCTGGCATCGCTGCTTCCCCCCCCCCACGTTTCTCCGCACGCACCCCACTTTTTTGACAAAAGTGGGCATTTGTCCTGTTTTCTCTTGCCAACTGATCAAGTCGGCAAGAACAAATGGGACAAATACGCACTTTTGCCAAAAAAGTTGGGATGGCTGGGACAGGGCTTAAAAAAGGGACTGTCCCGGCCAAAATGGGACATATGGTCACCCTACAGAGATGTAACCCTGATCCTGCAAGTTACTCCACACAGGGCGGACACCTTCTCCCCACTAAAGTCAATGGGGTGCTGTGGACACAGGGGTCTACTCAAGCAAAATAATTTGGAGAACTAAGGCCTTAATACATGTGGAGGGCCCTGCAGTAACCCACATCAGCAGGGTGAAAAAAAAAGTGAAAGTTTTAGAGAACGCTTTGCCAAGCAATACCTTTGGCAGGAGTTTCTTGCAGTAAAAGACATCAAAATATTTTAGTCTTTCATTTTCTATAATTATTCTGAATTGCTTCACTAATAACAGCCTTGTCTTGGAGAGTCACAAGTTAAGAACTAGAATGGGCCTTGTAATTACATAATGTTCTTTTTGTGAGAACTGCCATAAAAAAAGACTGCAATCTCATTACATAGAGATTCTAACACCTTGCCCTCCCTTACTACTGGACACCCCGTTCCGGATCATCGTGCACATTGGAAGTCACTTAAATTCATAAAAATAATCCAATAAAATGTAACATTTAAATGTCAGAGAATAGGCCTTGTAAAAAGAAGGAATTTCTAGTTGTCAAATCAATGTACAAGATAACACAAAAAATACTAATGAAAAAGAAAGAAGCCATTGTCACTGTTAGTAGTAGGGGTATATTGCAATTCGTATGATGATTTGATACTTGTGAAGCAAACAACTTACTCAAAAATATGTTTTCTTTACCAAGTTGTGTATTTAACAACTTCCTTCTTGACCAGTTCATTGAGTACTGAAGGATGTATTCCACAGTTCTTAGTACCTGGAATTGCATATTTATTTTTTCAATGGGAAAAACTATAATAGCTTTAGCAGAGAACACATACACATCATTTACCTGTACACTTTAAACAAGAAAATATCACAATTGTCATCACAGCTCACTTGACTTTGTTTGAACATGCTTTTTAATGAAAATGTCCCAATCTACCTTGTGAAACATTTAATATTTAGAATATATTCCTTTAAGATCCATCAGAAGAGGCAAAGCTGCAAAACAATGCCTGGTGCTGGAGCATTGTGAGTCTAGTACAAAGGAATGAGGTGATTCTTTCTTTCAGGTCAGAAGGTCAGGCTTCACTGCATTAATTTTGCTGAGTCCCTTTGTTATAAATAACAAACAAGGTCATTTATTTTCACTTCCTTGTTTCTAATTGCATGCATCTCCTTTGGAGTATGAACTCAGTAAACAGGTGGCTGAAATGCTGGGGGAAAAGCTTGAAGCTGTTCCAGAAAAGAGGGCACGTCCCACACTGGTAAAGTGGTTTGATGAGTTAGAGATTTAGTCATAGCAGGATGTGCACCTGCTTGAAAGCAAACACACTTCTGTTTGGCACAGGCAGGTTCATGTAAATTAAGAGAGATTATTTCACTCTGAATGCTGTGTTGATATTTGATCAAATTTAACATTTCAAATATAATCACAGTGTGTATTAATGAAACAAGTTCTTTTCAGCTGATTCTGATTTCCCCCTTCCCTCCCCCCCGCCCTTCGATGGGTATTACAAATGAATGCTATTTTTCCACTGGCTGGGTCTACAAAAACGAATATTTCTCAAGAGGAGAACTTTATCAGAGAATCATTTTGATCATAAGTAACTGCATGCACAAAAAAAATGTAATAACAAAAAGCTTGGACTTGTGACTGAAAGGCATAAACAAGTCTTATGGATATATTTTTACTCTGAAATTAACTGCCAACAAATTAAAGGGCACTTGCTGAAAATGAAAATTTCTGGTTTATCTGTTTTGAGCCAGATGTTCAGCTATCCTATGCTCAGTCTCTAAATGGGCTCATGTGCAACTTTTGCATGTGCCGTTACTGCATTTGCATATGAAAATGCAGTAAATGTTTAAATTAGAAGCTGCTTTTTGCAGATATAGGGTCCTTGCCTATACGTAAGGTACAGAGCATTTCTTGAGACATACTGTGGGCTGTCAACTCCCATTGATTTTAGAGGCAGTTGGTGGCATTCAGAACTGGGTCCCAGATTGTACTCTCAGTGGATGCAAAAAGGGCCCTCTTTCCAAGGATATCCCAATTTCCACTAGGAGTGAGAGCATCACCTCCCTGTCCCTGGGCTCTGTGGTGAAGTCCTCTGCAAGCTTAGGAAACTGTGTGTGGGAAGAGGGCAGGCTGAGGTAGGAAGAGAGGCTGGGGAAAGAGAAAGGAAGAGAATATGTTTTACAAATCAACCTAGACAGGATAAACAAACACTTTTTTTGTTTTAGTCACTTCATTTTAAAAGGCAATAAATAATCTTACAGCAGCCTAAATAATTGTTGATTATTTAGGCTGCTATAAGAATCAATGTCACTGAAATCGTCTTTTATTGTAGAGCATTGTATTTAGCAGTGAACTTGGAAGATGTTTCAAAACATATGTAATTGGTATGGTTTTGCCCTTGGCTGTATTGTTCAGTGTTACGTATGCGTGGTAATGGTAAAAACAGAGTGTGGCACTTGATTGAATGTGAGTTTCCAGGGTCTGAGAGCAGTGGGTGAAACCTGCCTTCAGCACCAGAGTGTGGAAGACCCAGCCTCCTGAAGCAGCAGAAAAAAATCAGTGTCACTCTGTCTTGAGTGGCTCACAACCGTCAAAAGGCAGGGCAGAAACCCCAAACCAGTTGTATGTTGTATAATTAGATTTCACCAACCCAGTAACCAGTGTGAACACCTAAAGCACTATAACAGTCGTACCATGGAGTCACAGACAGTCCCCTTGGACATTCCAGTCTATCTTGCTACCCAGCAAGTTGGACTATGTGATAGATGGTCACTAAACACTAAAAATCACATTCCATAAAGTCTAAATACATTGTTACAGCTCTAATATCTATTTTGATAATGCTAACACACATTAACACAGGTGAGCCAGACTGGTTTCCAGCTATACATTTGTAAGTTACTCCTGGGGGAAGTTAGGACCAAAAAAATAAAAAATTCTGTGCACAATATTTTAAAATTCTGCATATTTTGTCAAAATAACACAATATAATCACGCTAGTTACAATTATTTTGGTAATACACCTCTACCCCGATATAATAGTGTCCTCAGGAGCCAAAAAATCTTATCGCGTTATAGATGAAACTGCGTTATATCGAACTTGCTTTGATCCACCAGAGTGTGCAGCCCCACTCCCTCCCCCAGAGCGCTGGTTTACCGCGTTATATCCAAATTCGTGTTATATCGGGTCGCATTATATCGGGGTAGAGGTGTATATACCTGTCAGCAAGTATGTCTGTAACAATACAGACAACAAAAAAGATTCAAGAAATGTCACTAAGCTGGGGCTCCCGTTGTCAGCCCCACCATGTGCGGGGCTAACAGCCCAGACACCCAGAGCCAGCCATGTACAGGGCTGAAATTTGTGATTTCCACCAAAAGGAAGCATTTTGGTGGAAATCAAAAATTCTGCGGGAAAAAATAGAATTCTGCAGGGAGCATTAATTCTGTGCAAATTATGCACTGTGCAGTGGTGCAGAATTCCCCCAGGAGTAGTAAGTGTTCAGTGAGCCTGGGGACCTTGGCATGAGCTGGCATCTGTTTCCAGCATCACAGTCAGAATTAGAGTGAATAAATTTACTCTGTAAAAAAACAGGCCTCATCCTTGAAGGTATAACAATGTGTTTAAAAGATGATATTGGAGTGCTGTGTGGGTCCCTAGATTGCGTTTTTAGGAAATGGGGCCCCAAGTTAGAAAAGCACTTAAGCACATGCTTAAGTCACTCTCTATTAAAAGACCCCTAAGCTCATGCTTAACTTTAAACATTTTTCAAATTAGGTCTTATCATCTCTTATTTATATTGTGGTAGCATCTAAAGCTCCAGTCATGGACCAGAACCCAATTGTGCTAGGCACTATACAAACACAAAACAAAACGATGGTATATAAAATAAAACAACATATTCTTACAGCATTTCTGTATTACATGAGTCAGTGTGATATTTTCCATTATATAAAGTTAATCTTTGCTGAAGCACAATTCCTTGTTATATTCCACGAACACAGTTGTAAATCCTATTTTCTTTTTTTTTTCTTTTTCCAAGGAGGGATGAATAATGTATGTCTTCTGTATTTCTTGCTATCTTAGAGAGTCCTTTTCACTGGAAATTTTCACAAGCAACATCTCATTTAATTCTCAAAAAAAAAAGTGTTTCAGATTTGCAGATGAATATATCTTATCTGAAAATTCAATAAAAAGAAACCAGATATCTTGCTATTTGCTTTTGCATACCTTGTTGACTTTTTAATTTGATGCACTAACAACTCCATTATGCTATGTCCCAAACTCTATTGTAGCAAGTACTTACAGAGTAAAGTGTTTTCTTTGTCTAATTCCCAGCTAATAAGAACCATGCTACTACTAATAAATGAGTTATTAAAGATTTATAATCTCAGAAGGCTACGTCATTAATTAGGAGACCTAAAACGATAACTAATGAGTCCTTAAGAAGATGACTTCCAATTATTGACTAGATTTTATTCCAGTCCTGCCCCAATAAAATTGTGCTTATGGGCAGTCTCACCAGATATGAATAAATCTTATATTTCCACATCTTCTTGACCATTGCTCACTGGTTGTTTTATAATTTTTTAAACCTGTGTTGGAGCAAGGTACCATTAATACAACATCTTAATAAAACATTATTCCTTTAGAATAGTACTGTGAAGGCGTGCATAGACCCCATATGGACCAGGAAGGTGACAGAGAGGGCTAGCCACATCCCTCCTGGCATGTCAATCTTGTATAAAAGGGAGGAAGCAGGGGAGGGTGTGGAGCAGGATTGCCCTAAACAGTAGACTGCAGCGGTGACTCCTGAAGCTGTGGTGGGAACTCTTAGCCAGGAGACCTTCACCCCAACCCTGACGAGAGTGCAGCAAATTCCCAGGATAAGACAGAAAGGCTGAGCCTGACTCAGAGGCCTAACCAGAGTGATTTTCCCAAGTCCCCCTATGGTGGTGCTTGATTGTTGGCAGCATTGTACACTTGCCACTCTGCTCCTGGGGCCACAGGGCAGGAGTATCCCCGAATACATTAGAATTTGTGACTTTCATTTTGATTCCCCATCCAGAGAAACTTAAAAAGGTTCACAAAGAGCCCCACCCCTTGCAAATAGTAAGAAAGTGGGGCCTGTTTTGAGACCACCCAGTATACATATTTGGGCATGGTCAGGTCTCCCACCCTCTGAGGGAGGAATCACCGAAGCCCCCATTATAGGTACATATGGCAGATGATCATTCCTTAAGGGGGGAGGAATAGCTCAGTGGTTTGAGCATTGGCCTACTAAACCCAGGGTTGTGAGTTCAATCCTTGAGGGGCCACATCTGGGGCAAAATCAGTACTTGGTCCTGCTAGTGAAGGCAGGGGACTGGACTCAATGATCTTTCAAGGTCCCTTCCAGTTCTAGGAGATAGGATATCTCCATTTATTATTTTTTAATGAGTATTTCTCTAAGATTTTTTCCACTATCTCTTCCTCTATCCCCTTTATATCTTTTGCTCAAACGTTTGTCTGTTTGTGAGATGGTACAATTCTAAACCAGTTCCTGTATAGCTAGTGAACTTTCTCTTAATTCTGTTTACTAGTTTTATGACAAATACAGTATCACAGCTATAAATGTTGGTAGAAGGGTAGTCTTGCAGATCCAAAATGGAATTTAATTTCTTGGAAATTCATTAGAATGTCTCCACGATACAACTGACTTAAAGGTGGGTTTACCAAACTAGTTTCTTAGGATGAGTAAGTGTGGAGCATGATCAAACCATGTGATGTGTCTTTCAATTAATTGCATGAAAATGTATAATGGAAAGTGTAGATGAGTATATTTAGTGCAGGCAGGAGAAAAAAGGATAAATTTTGTAATTCAGATGTAAAGTTCACCAGCTGTCTCTAAGACTTTATAAGTGAATTTAAGTAAAATAATTCTTTCAATAATCAACTTTTGGTTCTAGAGTACAATTAAAGTACCTGCCAATGACAAGTGCTCCTTCTTAAACTTGTGTAGAATATTAAAGAAGTTCAAGAAGAATTTGGACTGACCTTGATTAGGAACATATATGTTCCTCTTGATAAACACATTTCTCATTTAATTTCCTTTAAAAAGTAGATATCTTTTAAAATACATCTGTCTCCCTTTTCTTTCAATGATTTATATAGATTATATTCCATACCTGGGCACACATAAATAAATAGCACAACCACGCCCCTTATTTTTAACTGATGCTGAAGAAAACCATGCATGACAAAACCAACTGACTCTAAAAGAAGCATCTTGTCCCACTTTAAAATGTGCCTCTTTCAAGAAGGGGCTACATTTGGGCTACATTTCCTTAATTTCAGTTAAAACCTTTACAACGTTATTGAGACCCTTAACATTAATCCAAGTAACCATAATCAAATTAGCTATTCCAGTAATTTGTTTTCTTGAATAAGTTAATTTTCACATTAGTTTCTAATTTTTGTTGTTGTTTCGTTTTCAGCTCTAAGCTCAGTCCTGTTTCCACTGTGGTCCTTATCCCACAAAAACTATATGCTGGTATGGCAGAGTGCTGTACATAAAACAGTATGTAGACAATAGCAATAGGATATTCACTCTGGCAAAAAGTAATTTTATACTTTATTACATTATAGACAGGTTAATTTTGAAGGTGTATGGAACAGCATTTTAAAGAATTAGAAACCTTTTTACTATAAGATACCAGTACCAGTGTCGGTCTGTACTCCAAAGACAGTAAATAACTTGAAATAATAATTTTCTGCCCTAACACGGTTACAAATGTCAGATGTGAGTTGAGATGATGAAATAATTCAGACAAATAAAAACAAACGTGATCCTTCCATTCAAAAATTAAAATAAATATTTTTAGAAGTTTGAAAACAATCAATAGTTTCATGATTTTTTTTTCCAGTTTCACAAACATCTGCACTTCCTGATTTTTGGCAAGGACCATAAGAAATTGGATTTCCATTAACCCCATACATCTCTTTTGCCTCTGAAGTGATTGCAGTATCACAATATTGTGTATTTTTAAGTAAAGTGTTATAATAATAACAACACTGGGCTCTTGTATGGCCTTTTTCATTCATAGATTTCAATTGGATTGTAAGTATCATTAGTCCCAATTTACAGATGTGGTAAAGTGAGGTTAAGTGACTTGTTCAAGATCAAACTGTAGACTAGCAACAAACCCATGCTTAGAACCCACCTGTTCTGGCTCTTGGGCCACTGTGCCTCCATAATAAAATACCACGTTTACTGCAGCAACCCTGGGCGGTGAATGTTGAGTGTTTAATGGTGCCCACTGTACCTGGGACAATTGTGTTGAGCAGAAGCATAGATATCAATGAATATCTGATTTAAATTCATGTTAATGGTAAAAGTGGTCTCTTATCAGACTCATTGTTTAGGAAGGAGGGAGTCTACTTCCTGTCATCAGTTTCATTTAGAGGTGCCAGCTGACCCTAAGATCTGATGAGAAAGTGACGTGGCCATGATTAAGATAAACTGTGATGAATTAAAATGCTGTTAATCATATCAACTCAAACGTCAGCACTATAACTGTTATTTCATAGGATGAATCAAAATATTATTGATTCTCAGCTGTTGTTCTGGTAAGATTGCCATCTGGCTGGTTTTTAACCGGTCTGGCTGGGGAAGAAGTGCCAGGTTTTTTTTGCCCTTTTCCTGCTCCCCCACCCTGAGAGTGAAGGGGAATAAATGCTCAGCAGAGACTTCCCATGGGCTTATCCTTTTCAGAGCTGAGTCTCCCTTGGAGGACTGGGCTGCCTTTCCCTCCTTCCCAGCATGCTCCGTGATCAGCCAGATTCTGTAGCCTCCGCCTCAGTAAGAGGAATGGGGGTGGGGAGCTGATTGTGGGGCCACCTTCCCTGCTGGCTGCTTGTGTATTTGACAGGGGACCAGAGCCACCTTCATCCTTGGTTGGACACTGGCTGGACTCAGAGTGCAGCAAGGCCTTGAAGCACCCCCCAGGTTCCCCGACCTGCATAGTCATCTGCATGAGGAGGCAGAAAGGGGTCAGGCTGGTGGTGATAGGACACCTAAGAGCGGATGAGGAGTGTCAGGCTGGTGGTGGAGGGGAGGCCAGTAGCCAGTTTTTCTGCATCTTGGAGGTGGCAACCTTATGTTCTTGGTAAGTAGATTATAGGTCTGATCCAAAGCCCATTGCAATCAACAGGAAGGAGTCTTTCCACTGACCTCAGTGGACTTAGGGCCTAACCAGGTTAGTTAGTAGCTCATCTTGCTGCTGTCCTTCTCTTGCCCTTTTTTACGTCTCATACTCCCTGTTCCTCTCTTGTTGCTCTGTGAATGGTTTGATGGTTGATGGGATTGTGGTACCCTCCCTTGAAGGACAACATCAGAGCTCTGATCTTCTTCCAAGAAGGATGGAGAATCAGAGGTAAGTCAGTCTAACAATAGCCTCTCTAACAGCCCAAAACAATGGATAACGCCTGTCATTTGATGGGGGATATCAATCTTTTGTAACTCTGTCCCATATCATGAGAGTGAGGCAAAGAAATAATCTCTTAACAACACTCCTGTGTGTCACACCCTTATTACAGTCAAAACCTCTCTCTGACGTATTTCTTCTCCCCTTCCTCTTCACTTTCCTCATCCTCTTTTCCCCGTCCTAATTTTTCCTCTTTTTTTCTCTCCCCTCTCCCAGTGTGGTGATTGTAACATCAGACAGAAATCACCAGTAGAATGGTTCACTCAAGTTGCTGTATTTGCACTGTACTGTATTGAAGTTCTGATTACTGAGGTTGTAAACATGTAAATGTTAGACGGATGGCATGGTCTCCTCTATTGGATTGTGCATAGGGTAGAACTCGGAACTCTTGAGGTATACTATAATCCTGGCTCCGCTATTAACTCATTGTGGCCTTGGTTAAGTCACCTTAACCTCTCTGTGTCGCAATTTCTTTGATTGAAAAAGAAGGATAATGCGCGCATCCCACAGTATTGTATCCATTTTACAAAAGGAGAAACTGAGGTGCAGAGGTTAAATGACTTGTAGAAAGTCTCACAGAGAATAATAAAAAGGTCTCCGGATAGAGCCTATGAACAGTCCTGATTTTCTGCGCTCTGCTCTGATACTAGACACACTACTTCCCCACGTCTACTACTGCATGGAAAACATACTTGCCAGGGATGTAACAAAACCAACTGGACTTGGAACATGAGGGTTTACAGATTTAAGTTGAAGATACTGTTTTTTAGGTGGGAGTGAATTTATATATGCATATTTATCTAATATGTCTATTACTGATTCATTTAAATACATTTTCTGTGCTTGCCATAGACCAGGAGTCTGAGTGTTCTTTGTGGCTAATTGATCTGTGATGAGGATGATTTGGAAAAAGTTTAGCTGAGGATGGAACAGAGTCATATTTTATGTGATACCTCCAGACTTAGTAATTGTTGGCACTACTAGACGTAGATTATACTACCACCAAAAGGGTACATTTTAAAAAGTTTCTTCAAATTCAAGGCTGCCTGGTACAAAGAAAATCCTTGGCGAGAGTATTCCATTTACTGCAGAAAGATGCTTGCTTTATTACACCATGAAAAGAATAGAACACACACTTAAAATGACCAATACTTCATAAATACAACTGCTCTGAAAGAAAAAAAAAAAGTAGAATTCCAAAGTCATGGTTCTGTTAGAGGATATGAAAGTGAATAACCAAAGTGAAATTTACTGGGCCCCCTTAAATATATAAAATGATAGAAAGGCTCTGGACCACATTATGTCCTTAGATAAACCAATGAGATCAATATGGCTTGGCTGTGTATGTGGCCATTAAAAGTGTAGCAGGAATTATTTGATTTATCTCATAAAGTGAATGAACTTGAAGAGATGTTGAGAAAATAAACCCCTTACATACCTGTTTTATTTTCAAAATTGTTAAATTCTTTATGGAACAATATCTCTATGGAACAATATCATACAAAACGTAATGCTTGTTCTAAAAGAAAGGTAATAAGCATGCATCCTAGTTTCCATTCCTTTCACCTTAAAATGGTCCTTTGCTCTCACTTGATCAATTGCAACTGTCACTAGAAATTCATACCTACATCCTGTGACTAACGGTCGAAAACTGGAATTTTTATTCTGTGCAAAAAGCCATATTTTTTAAATTTCCCGTGAAACAAAATCTTTGAACATTTTTTCCTTTCAGGTTAATTGAAATGTTTTATTTCAATAAAATCAAAATATTTTGTTACAATATTTTTAAAAAGTGAAAATTGCATTATAATTTATAAACAACATTTAGTTGAAACAAACCCATTCCATTGGAAAATTTTCGGTCAACTCTAGTGAAAAACAATTAGACTCCTGGGGACAAATCATGCTCACCTTAGTTATGCAAGTCCCATTGTATTCAGTGGAAATATGCCTATACATCGACTTAATAAAAACTATATAAAAACAGAATAAGGCACTCAGATTTCTGATAGTCTCTCAGAAAAACTGCTTGTCATAAATAATGTGTGGAGTCACAGCTAAGAAGCGACTTTTCCTACCTTGCATAAATGTCTTCCAGGAGCATAGCCTCCAAGTGAATAGACAGATTTTGGTGCTTGCACTTGTTAAGCCTCATACAAAATTCTTCTCTCCTCTAGAAATCGGGTTGCCATCCCTGTCTACCTATCATTTTTCTGTCAATGTTGTTTGTGGATGAGATCGCCAATAAAATTTTACATTCTGAAGGGTTGTATAAATTCTGGAATAGGCTCTGCACTTCTGCTATTTTTTTCATTTTGCAAATGACTTATTTGTCTCATGAATGTAAATATTTTTGCTACATGGTAAATATTTTTGCATGAGTGCACTGTATACACACCATACACATTTCAACCTTTTTTGCTTCCAGCATCAAGTATATAAAGCCGTGAGCAAGCGACCAGGGAGCTTTGTGAACAGGGGCCACTAACAGGGAGTTTTGAGAGGGAGTTTGGAAGGGAGGCGAGATATACTTGCCATTCTTTAAAACCTTTAAACTAAACTATAATCACAACTTCTTGATTTAAACAAAAACCCTATCAGTAACCTAGGTAGCTGTAGGAGAGAATGCAGGCAGAAGCCCAGCAGCAGAGTGGGGGCTATCCTGTGTATTGCACTCAGTGTAGCATGCATGGTTACCTGCCCTGTAGGTGGGTGGCGTATGTGTGCATTCGGTGCAAGGAGCTCCTGCCCTAGGAGACCGCGTATGGACTTTGGAGGCCAGAGTGGCGGAACTGGAGGAGCTAAGGGAGGCAGAGAGGTATGTTGATGAGGCTTTCTGAGACACTGTAGATTTGTCCCACCTCTGGTCAGACAGCCCCTGCGCTGTTAAGGAGAATGAAAGGCTCAGGGAAGGAGAGTAGTCAATGGGAGCAGAGGGAAACCTTCCAATAGTTGGGACCCTCCTTCCAGATGATGATGGGGTATCCTCTCGCACTGAGGTTACCTCTCTAGGGGAGGGAACTCCAGTCATTAGGAAAAGGCAGGTGTTAGTAATGGGAGAATAAAATTGTCAGATACGTAGAACATAAATTGTTGGGCAAAAGTCAACATGGTTTCTGTAAAGGGAAATCATGGCTTACTAATCTATTAGAGTTCTGTGAAGGGGTCAACAAACATGTGGATAAGGGGGATCCAGTGGACATAGATTTCCAGAAAGCCTTTGACAAGGTCCCTCACCAAAGGCTCTTACGTAAATTAAGTTGTCATGGGATAAGAGGGAAGATCCTTTCATGGATTGAGAACTGGTTAAAAGACAGGGAACAAAGGGTAGGAATAAATGGTAAATTTTCAGAATGGAGAAGGGTAACTAGTGGTGTTTCCCAAGGGTCAGTCCTAGGACCAATCCTATTAAACTTATTCGTAAATGATCTGGAGATGGGGTAAACAGTGAGGTGGCAAAGTTTGTAGATGATACTAAACTGCTCAAGGTAGTTAAGACCAAAGCGGACTGTGAAGAACTTCAGAAAGATCTCACACAACTAAGTGATTGGGCAACAAAATGGCAAACTAAATTTAATGTGGATAAATGTAAAGTAATGCACATTGGAAAAAATAACCCCAACTATACATACAATATGATGGGGGCTAATTTAGCTACAACTAATCAGGAACGAGATCTTGGAGTCATCGTGGATAGTTCTCTGAAGATGTCCACGCAGTGTGCAGCGGCAGTCAAAAAAGCAAACTGAATGTTAGGAATCATTAAAAAGGGGACAGAGAATAAGATGGAGAATATCTTATTGCCCTTATATAAATCCATGGTACGCCCGCATCTTGAATACTGCATACAGATGTGGTCTCCGCATCTCAAAAAAGATATACTGTATTGGCATTAGAAAAGATTCAGAGAAGGGCAACTAAAATGATTAGGGGTTTGGAACGGGTCCCATATGAGGTTAAAGAGGCTAGGAGTTTTCAACTTGGAAAAGAGGAGAATAAGAGGGGATATGATAGAGGTATATAAAATCATGAGTGGTGTGGAGAAAGTGAATAAGGAAAAGTTATTTACTTGTTCCCATAATATAAGAACTAGGGGCCACCAAATGAAATTAATGGGCAGCAGGTTTAAAACAAATAAAAGGAAGTTCTTCTTCACACAGCGCACAGTCAACCTGTGGAACTCCTTGCTTGAGGAGGTTGCGAAGGCTAGGACTATAATAGGGTTTAAAAGAGAACTAGATAAATTCACGGAGGTTAAGTCCATTAATGGCTATTAGCCAGGATGGGTAAGGAATGGTGTCCCTAGCCTCTGTTTGTCAGTGGGTGGAGATGGATGGCAGGAGAGAGATCACTTGATCATTACCTATTAGGTTCACTCCCTCTGGGATACTTGGCATTGGTCACTGTCGGTAGACTGGGTACTGGGCTGGATGGACCTTTGGTCTGACCCAGTATGGCCAGTCTTATGTTCTTATGTTACTTTGTTAATTTTGATTCTTTGGAGGTTTGAAGGAGGTAGACACTGACTGAACCTGAAGCTGATTACAGTATTTTTTTTTATATTATATATTTTTTGCCTCATGCCGTGCCTCTCTGCGATCAGCGTACAATAAGGTGCAGGGATCTCAGCACTGGAGTCTTTCAACTGGGAGGTTGCAGTGGCTCAAGGCAACCATTACCTCCCCTCTCCTGGGATGTCTGCAGTCAACATGTTGCTGGCTCTGGCTGAAGAGAGTCTATGGAAAGTTTGTTGGGGTGACGTGCTGATTCCCACGGCATCCCAGATGGAGCTTAAAGGTTTTGCTCTTACGTGGACTCTATGAGAAGGAATCATGGGTGCTGTCATTTGGATTTCCCTGTGCTAGCAGGAGTGAATCGAGCCACAGGATGTAACAAATATTAAAATGGTAAGAGCACGATTGCGACAATATTCCCTTTTTAAAATCCCGTGTGTCTTTCAGGTGTCTGCAAAAATTAATTTAGGACACGTCATGATTGGTGCTGGTCATGTCATTTACAGTTTACAGCCCAATCTGCCTATACAATACAAAATTGAACATCTTCTTACACACACATGTGCACACACACGTACATACACACATATATATAAGACCTGCCAACATTTGGTTATGAAATGATATAATGGGGAGGATTGTCAGTTTGGACGGTGCAAGGGACTTTAATTGGTGGACTAGGGTTCTGGTTGTATGGGTTTCTCTTATAATTGTGCCGTTCAGGACTCAGCCACATAGATGTCTCTCCCTCATTTCCTCAGACCCATGAAAGTGCAAGAAAATTGTACATATCTAAATTTTCTTGTAAGTTAGGAGACTTAGACACTAGCCTGTTGGACCCTAAAGTCTGCAGCTGCCTCTTTCTGTGGAGCCTTTCAAAATGAACATGTTCTAAAAATAATCTAGGCAATTCTTTGTATAACATACTGGTATATTTTGTGCTGAAATCCTTTGTTTATTTTTTTTAAATGATATTAAAAGCCTTATGAACACAATACCATTTCAAGAACTGCAACGTGTATAGGAATATTCTCTCTTCTCAAGAGGATGAGGACCTTTGGACACACATCTGGCCAGTTTCTACTGGTGGTGGGTTTTTAAGGATTTGCAGTTGGGTGTTAGGGTGGACCTACGCTCAAAGATAGGCTGCCTCGGCTTCCTAACTGCTGGAAGTTAGGAGAGGAGGGGCAGCCTTCTTTTGGATCCACAGACCCATCTTTTCTCTGTCCTGGCTCCTTCACAGTCTGGGGTCACAAGCACCCTTTATTTTCCTGTCATCTGGTTTTATGAAGGGTAAAATGAGCAGATGTATAAGACATGTCCCTTTCCTACAACAACTGTACAGAAATATGAATGCTACCATACAGGGTCTTGTTTAAAAGTTCTGTGGCTAACATTTTTGGGATACAAAAGCCTCCATAGATCTCTATTGTGACAGCAGATCCAATAATGTGGTGACTATGGTTGAGTAAACATATTTGGATTACTGTTCTCCCTTTCACATTGGCTTCCAAAGAATTTGAGAGAGAGAGAGAGAGAGAGAGAGAGAGCTAGCTAGCTTTTGTGAGCAGGCTATTATGTTTTAAAGCCTTAGTGTGATATTATGCTAGCAGAATCTTTTTCTTTCTTCTACTTCCAGGTTCAGCTAGCAAGATATCACTATGAATCAATAAAGTACATTACAAAATAAGCTGCAATTTAAAAAAATGCAGTGGTGGAAGTTACTCACCTACAATCTTTCAAGAAAATAGGACAGGAATTGAAAGGTCCGGTTACATCCAGTTATTGGAATACCTTTTGAATACAAAAGAAGACCAAAAATAAATAAGAAGGAAAGAAAGTTTGTCAAATGAAAACAAACTAAAGGAAATAGTATGGAAAATTATTAGAATTTTTTCAAGTGAATAATGGTCTTGTGTCTCTAGATACAAGATATGGAAAGTGTTGAGGAGGAAGGAAGGAAAGAAGGAGTAGATCTTGCTAGGGAAACTGCAGTCTGCTCTGGGAGTCCTAGAGTGGTGGATGAGTACAAGACAACTAAAAACAAGGGGGGAAACGGAGGAGCAGGAAGGACTCAAAGAGGTGGGGAAGACATGGGCATGTGGATTAAGGGAAATTGAGGAATATATGTGGGGAAAGGGGAGAATGGATCAGAGCAATGGAGAGGGGTAGGCATGTGTGTATATATGTACAAACTGTTCACTATGTGTGTATGCATGCATTGTACACTTTGCATGAACTTTGCATTATAATGTTTACCTTAAGTAGGTTATGTACACTTGCATGTGTAGCTGTGTGTCCAGTCTGTATGCACTTTGCTTCTTGTGCGCATTTATGTGTTCACAGTATGCACATTGGGCACTGTTTGCGCATTGTTAATATTTTAAGCATTTATATAACACTTCAACTGTAGCTTTAAGCCCTGTGCATTGTATTTGTGACTGTGCGTGCACATGGGTATGTGCTGTACCCTGTATATGTGACTGTGTGCAAGCACTGGGCTTTCTCTATTCACTCCACACTTGGTATTGGCTGGGGTAGGTGCACGCACTGTATTCTGTGAGCAGGGGGTGTGTATAGCTGTGCAAACATTGTGTGGCACTGCCTAGGCACTCCAGGGATGGATGTGCAGTGTCCTCTGGGCACTTTTTGGCTGGGTCTCCGCTCTGTATGTAGCTGTGGGTGTGCAGGTGTCTGTGCAACCTATTGACCCTGTCCATGCTCACCGAGTGTGCACCCAGTGTGCGTGCTCCGCATGGGTGCGTGCGTGCGCACTGTCCCCCGGTGCGCGCGCAGTGTGCTGTAGTCCGGCGGGGCGTGCGCACGGGGGCATGCCCGGCGAGTGCGCGCCGGGCTCCGGGTGGAGGAGCGCTGGCTGGCTGGCAGGCAGGCAGGCAGGCAGCCGGGGCGCAGGGAGCGCCAGCTGCTCGCCGTGGGAGGGGTGGGAGCGCGGGCGCGGGGAGGGGCCCCAGTCCCTTGTTCCACCCGCTTCACTTATTCATCCCTCCTGGGGAGCGGTGCCAGTAGCGGCAGCAGCGGCGGCTCCTCTGCTTCTCCAGCACTTTGAACTCCCCTCAGTGTAGCCGAGGGGGGGTGGGAGCCCTCCCCCCTCGCCAGCGCCCTCCCCCACCCCACCCAGCCTGGCTTCACCCCCCTCCCGGACAGCGGGGCTGGGCAGCTCTTTCTCTCCCGCTTGCCTTGCAGCCAGGCTTGGATTGTCTGCGGGCAGAGGGGTGAGCCAGCGGGGCAGCCTTTTGTTCCCCCTCTGGCCGGCGAGCCCCTTCCTGGGGCAGGCAGGGCGCCGCGGGGAGAGCCGCTGCTGTATCAGCGCCGGGCGCGTGGCTTCTTTGTGTACAGCTGCTCCCGAAGGCAGAGGCAAACCCTGTGGCTTGGCACTGAGCTTTTTCAAAAAATAACAGCCCCTCCTGCCTCCCCGCCCCGGCAGAGAGAGACACCTACCTGGGCTGCTCCACCTCCTCCCTCTCCCTTGTTTACCTGCACTTTCCCACCACCTCTTTCTTCTCTCCCTCGGTCCCTTCCCTTGTCTGTCCCCCTTGCCTCAAAGGAAGATTCGGCTCCCTCGCTAGCTCCAGCAACTTGGTCCTTTCCCTGAAGCAGAGATCCAGGGAAGGGAGCTGAAGGTGGATCTGTTATAACCTCCCAGCGCTTTTCTCGAAGTGCACTTCTTGGACCAAAACCACCCCCAGCATGGATGTAAGATTTTACCCAGCTGCAGGAGACCCTTCCAATCTGGACTTTGCCCAGTGTTTGGGTTACTACAGCTACAACAAGGTGAACATTTCTGTTCTTATTCATTATTCTTCAGGTTGTTGTTATATTGCTTATCTCTGTATGTATTAGAGTTTGGTGTATGCCGGTGTGTGTGTGTGTGTATATATCAGGAGGTGGGGATTTTAAGTACTGATCCAGAAGGTTAAAACTTACTTTTCGAAACTGCGAAATGGGACACAATGTCCTTAAAAAGTTTAAATGCTCACTTTCCCCCCCCCCCCCCGGCACGCATTGATGGAGAGAGCCGCTGTGATTTTTGCTCTGTGAGAATATTTCTATCTCCCCCCAGTCTGAAAGGCACAGCTTTGTAATGGTGCATTTACATCTGTAAACGCAAATGTGTTACACTTTGAACAGCTACATCATGTTACCGCTTGTAGCGTTTCATTGGCCACAAGAGAATTACTAAGGAACCAAGTTTTCATCTGGGTAAAGGATCTTGTTTAGTTTTTTTTAAATATAACTTTCAGATGCGCTGCTTTCCCCCCGCATGTCGGGAAACAATGGACAGCTTCTTTGAGTCCGTAGTAGCAGAGTGGGATTTCTATCCAGGGCCAGCACTTCTGAAGTTTTCCATGGGCTGGACCCACTTCTGCTCCCAGTGTTATGTTATAGCAGAGTTCGGATGGAAATGGTGCTTCAAGACAGTGCATCTCTGTTGTGGGGGAAAGAAAGACATTATTCTAATAACTCGTTCTTTCAGATTATTTCAGATCAGTTTTATCGAGTCTCTAAGTAAAGGATTATTACAAAGTGGAGGATTATCTAGAGGTTTATGTACCTCAGCTGCTAACTTTAAAAGGGAATAAACATTTTGATTTGGATACTGTCAACGAAGTTGCAGTACTGCTTACTGTATTTGTTTTTCACACCTTTCTTGTGGCTTGTATGGATTTCAGAACAGATGTTGTTAGTCAGAAGGAGTAGATGTTCCCCAGTGGGTTGTAGCCCACGAAAGCTTATGCCCAAATAAATTTGTTAGTCTCTAAGGTGCCACAAGGACTCCTCGTTGTTTTTGCTGATACAGACTAACACGGCTACCACTTTGGAACCCAGTGGCTCAATTTATTTACAAAATATGTGTTTAAATAATATCAAGACAGTTTGTTTCACAAATTACCAAAATCTGGAAAATGTGAAGTTTAAGAATGATACTGTGACTCATGCTATTTTGAAAAAGACTTAGCTGTTTGCACTGCTGTGTGTCAATAGCACATTGAGCTATTAGCACTGGGCCCTCTCACATGCACATAAAGATCCCTTTCACACTGTGTTTTTCCTGGTGCTGTGTTTGCCCAACCTCTGGGGCCTTTTGTGATGTACTATATGAAATGTTGGGGAAAGAAAGGGTGCTGCACGAAGTATTAACTTACGTTAACTCTGATTCTAGAATCCTTTGTGAATGCCTCCTTAAAGTTTGAGGAAACACAGAGATCACTTTAAGGGAGAAATAATTTGGGATCAAAATAAATGGATGGAACAATATTTGAGTATGGAGAAACTTTCTCATGAAAAAATAACATACAAGTGGATATCACAAGTATACTTTTCTATTCCTCTTCAAATAATAATTCTAACTTCAATTGCTGCAATGTTGAAGGTTGTGAGTGCTTTTTTGGGGGGCTGCCTTGCTATTCAAATCATAGATATACTTTCACTGGGAGATGTAGAACAGACTTCCCGGGAAATGTACATGACTCACACGTTGCGCATGCTCTCAGCGAATCCAACACGGAGAATATTGGAATGCTGCTTTGTTAATTGTTAATATTAAAAGAAAACGTGAATGAAGATAACACGAGTGTCAAGCTTTGAATGCTGTTAAAGGCTTCAGAAATGCTAAAATGCCTAGTAAATATGCACTGTTGTTTGGTACACCAACTAATTTTGAAAACCTGAGTAATTTACTTGACATAAATTTATTTATTCATTAACATTTTTATGTATTATACACCTCATGTACTTATTTCAGGAGCCACTACAGATACTGTGTAAATTCTTTTTGATTCAGTGATTGTTAAATCCAAAATCTTGAATAGCTCCAAAACCAGAAGTTTGTTGTGTAAACTCAGTTGGTGCACATGCACATAAAGTTCACATCTAAAATCACCATACTCAATACATTTTTATTGTGGGCAGGAAAGGAAATAGTGCACATATACAGCAAACATTAGAAGTAACCAACTTCTTGACCTGTAAGATTTTTGGAAAACCTAATGCAAGTTCCATTTTTCTGTACTTGTTAACACAGTTTTGGTAAAGACTAGTAGGCCAAGCTTCAGCCTATAGCAGAAGACGTTTTTATGACCAGAGGAGAACTTGTAATAGATCTACATTGTGTGAGTTGTTACAGATAAAGCTTTGCATGTTAAGGGCCTGATCGTGAGCGGATGTGTGCACCCACAGTTCCTAGAGATGTTATTGGGATTGGTAGGTATCATTTCCCGTAAGGATCAGTCTGGAAAGCAATAGCATACTGTGCAGGTGTTTCAAGAACAGAAGTGCAATCTCTGATTGAGTTCCTAGAAGGGAGGCTCCTGTTCTATAGTAAGTTAGATTCGACTTCTGCCTATACTAAATAGCTCACCTAGTAGTTACTCTCCTGCATGGAAAATATACTCCCCACCCCTTAAAAACAGAGTTCACAAACGAAGGTTAGACTAGACAATCACAATGAGCTCTTCTGGCCTTAACTTGAAATGAAGCATATATTTTTTCTTATTAAGTTTAGTTTTGAAGCATTTCCCCCTCCCACTCCCCCCAGATATGCTTAGGCAAAATAAACTATTTTAGTCACTGGGCTCAATTGAAAGCATATAACTCAATGGTGAAATCCTGGCACCATTGAAGTCAATGGTACATCTCCTATTGACTTCAATGTGGCCATGGTTTCATCCCAGGTCTTTAAGACTCCCAGCTGAGTTCCCTGTCCACTGGACCACTCTGCCTCATTGTTACAATCTGTATTCATATTCTTTTTGTAATGTGCCAATGACATTACCTGTGACAATTGAGTTGCTGTGGAAAAAATTGTGTGATTACAAGTAAAATGGTTTCATGTTGGAACATATCACTGCATAAACAACACAGTTTCTATGAAAATATTGCCAGTATGATTAAAAAGTGTAGTTGACGATTCATGAGTCAGCCACTGCAAATTAATTGTTGAGTTATGATGTCTAAAAATTTCAACACAAGCACTGATGTTGGGTAAATACACTATAAAGATAATCATTGGAGCAGAATTCTCACTCTAACATAATGCTCTCACCCTCCGCCTAAGGGACAATCTCTCTGTCACTCCTCTGGAGGCCATGTGACTCTGCCTACCCCTAAACAGAGCTCTGGCATAAACGTCACAACCTAACCCTGAATCTGCAGGTATGCAGTACACAAGAAGGCTAACTTGATTTCTTCCACCAGAACAGTCTCTAACAGTTGCTACTCTCAAGCTTAATGTCACCCTGTTGGTTACTCAGTGTTGTGGTAATTATTTCCAAGGGGTAGCACCTTGATTTCGAAGACTATTAGTTTTGGAAATGAGATGTGCTTAAATACACTGCAGGAGGGGCCTAAGTTTAACTTCAAGTACTAGAATAGTCCAAGTATTATTATTTGTATTATAGTAGCTTCTAGATATTTCTAAATTAGGATTCTATTTTGCGAGGCACAGTACAAGCACATAGTATGCTCCAAAGGGCTTACAAAATAAATAGCTAAAGAGCAATAGGTGAAACAGAGGCACAGAAAGGTGAAGTGATTTGTCCAAGGTCACCAGCATAGCCAGGAATAGAACCAAGAATTTAGACCAGTGCCTTATCTGGTCCATACTAGATCTCATTTACTTCAATATGATTAGTTACAAATTTAAAGTGAAGTATGTGCTTAAATGCTTTTCAGGATTGGGACAGTAATTCATAAATTTTCCATACAGTTGTGACGGTAGTTGGGTAATCAAAGTACATAACCTGCCCCTCTGTGTGTTAGGACTGCTGGTGGTTCTCAAGGAGGAGACCCATCTCTGATTTGGTAGAATTGTATGAGGGACTGCAGAATGCCTCATTCTAGTTCAGGTCTGTTATATTTATATGCACTAAAAAAATCACCATAAAAGAGTTGTAAAAAAATTATTAAAAGTTGAAAGACACCAGCTGTTACACAATCTGCTTCTGTCTTGCTCCCTTTTATGGTTCTGCTGATAGAAAGTAATTTTGGATGTAGGCTATAGTATAATGTGTTTTTTTTTTCTAAATAAACTTTTTCCAGTTATTGAATAGATTACATGCCTTGAACTGAAAATGTTTATGGAACTTTTTGTCATAGAGAATAAGGAAGTCTGTATAGCAGCCACAATTCTCATGGTGCTTTTAAAAAAAACAAACCAAAAAAAATTCTCCTGGTGCTTAAGTGAGTTATCATATTAGAACTGAACAAAATTTGCTGTATTATTTAACAGTTTACATTTTTATTGAAATACAGTGTATTTATTCCATACAGATGCTCTTGAAGGTCAAAAATTTCAAATTTGGGTGCCTACATTTAGGCACCAAAATCCATATTTCGATGCCAGAGTTTGACGTTTTGGGCTGAAATATCTTGTAACTTATAGGTTTAACAATGAGTTTATCCTATATTTTAATAGAGGTAGAGAAGAGACAGCAGTAGCCTGGGTCATGGGGAGCCTTTAGTCTGGCTGTACAGTAGTGAATGAAAGGAAAACTCTGTTTCCTTTTGGTGGCTGAGGACCCCGGGCACATAAGCTGAATGCCTTAAGACCTATGCAGCAGTGTGCGTTTTCAGAGAGAAATATGAGTTTTAAGTTGTCTGTAACACTCTATTGCTGCTCAGTCATGTTTATGCTGATCATATAAACATAGGTTTCACCACATGTCCCAGACAACTTATCTAAAGACAGTGGTTATGAGATGGGGGACAATCCAAATAAGGGTCTGTGATCTCTCCCCTTATCACCTCTTTTTGGATTACCATTTTATCACTAGTATAGTTCAGTGAAACTCCTGGACAGCTGACAAATTTACTGAACTTTCACTTGCCCAAAATGGTAAACAGATCTGTCAGCATTTCAGCACTGTACAGGCAACTTCTGTGGGGAACAACAGAATAGTGCAAAATGTGTCCCCGACCTCTGGGGACCAAGAATATTCCATCTGAGATTCCCTTTGCTCCAAAGAGGCATGAATTCTGATATCACTGAAACCTTTGTCAAGCCAGTGTGCTTTACTAATATAGGCTTCATGAGGAACAGTGAAAATCCAAAAGTAGAATAAAAATTACCGTTTGTGCCATCACTACCTCTTACAGTATGTTGTCTTTCTGAAGAATGATCTACAGCTTTTCATGACTTGAGTCTTCTTGAACAGCTAGCTTAGAAAACAAGCCCCCTAAATGTCAAGGGCAGCAACTTTACAAAGGACTATGTTGTTTTGAAGGAGCTTGTACATAGTGGTGACACTAATTGGATTGTGCAATGTATAATTTTTTTGTTCAAATAATGCAACTTCTGTATTGAATAAACCATTTGTATGTATGACACAGGGAGAAATTGGTTTTAAAAACAGTTAACATAGCAGAAGCTGTTTTCTCTTAATGATTTGGCAGCAAGTTTCATTACAACTAATTACAATTTAATCAGCAAGGACTTTTAATGAAGTACAATCGTGTAAGAAAAGTAAAGTGCGATAGTTTATTGTTAAAGGTTTTCTGAAGTATGTTTACTATGGCATATGAAAAGCCCAAACAGGTATCATTTAAAAATATGAAGTGATAGTTTGTAACAAATTTATTCTCATAAAAATATTTCCAAGAACGGGGAAAATTATTTTTAAATATCCTTTTGAGACCTGTTCTCATAAGATTGTTTACTTTAAATATTATTCTTTGATATAAAATGGTCACGTTCAGTGCTACTGAGGAAGTGAGGTGAAATTTTGGTAGCAATATTACAGGTAATCGTTTACATTCCACCACAATGGCTGGGACTGCCATTTACAGTAGAATCTCAGAGTTACGAACTAACCAGTCAACCACACACCTCATTTGGAACTGGAAGTATGCAATCAGGCAGTAGCAGAGGACCTCCTCCTCCCCCCCCCCCCAAAAAAAACCCCCAAATACAGTATAGTACTGTGTTAAATGTAAACTACTAAAAAAAATAGGGTAAGTAGCATTTTTCTTCTGCATAGTAAAGTTTCAAAGCTGTATTAAGTCAATGTTCAGTTGTAAATTTTTGAAAGAACAACCATAATGTTTTATTCAGAGTTACCAACGTTTCAGAGTTATGAACAGCCTTCATTCCTGAGGTGTTCGTAACTGAGTTTCTACTGTATTATATTTTTGCACAGTGCCTAGCACAATAGGCCAAACTGGTTGTAGCCTTTAGGTGGTACTTATTGCAATGTAAATATTATAATTATTACTGATTTGTTGTGTTGTAGCCTTGTTGGCCCAGGATATGAGACAGACAAGGTGGGGTGAGGTAATATCTTTTAAGTGGACCAATTTCTCTTGGTGGAAGGGACAAGTTTTTGAGCTTTATTATTATTAGTGTTACTAATAATGGATTTGAGTAGTTTCATTGAATTCAGTAACACTATAAAAACACCCAAGTTATGTAGACATAAAATAGATAATTCAGTGGGATTATTCAAATGCCTAAATGTTTGCACAATCAAGATCTTAAGTGCACAATATGCCCTTTTGATCTGTAGACTCCCATTGCTGTTTACAGCATGATGTAAAATTGGGTACTGCACTGACAATATGCAGCCAAATATGTAATGGCAAGACTGAGTACTCAGATGCTTAAAACTCTTATCTGATAGCAGTTGTCCATACTGTTACCTCTCTATCTTATGTATTTATAGAGTGCCAGTCACCCTAGTATCTTGGAGATGATTTCTACCAAAATTGAGAACTCCAGGGAGAAAAACGAATCAGGAATTTAGATAACAAAGTCACACAAGAACCTTCTGGTCTCTATGATTGTTAAATTAAGATGAAGCCTTTGATGAGATCATGTTTGCCCATTATTAAATGATTATTTTTATAATAAGGTTACCATTTCATATGTTTCCTTGTGTCCTAGCGCTTGTCAGCCCAAATCCAAATGCTATTTTTTGTGTGTTCTGTCTACTTGAAATGAAAACAACATATTGAAAAATACAGAAATTTAATACAAATATTGAACTTGTAATAACAGAGGGGAAAAATCAATTATTCTAGAATTACTTCTCAGATTTGCAGTTTTCATATCAAAATAGATGGTTTATTTGACAACACTTGGTGTATATATAAAGTCATTTTCACTATTTCCCCTGCATAGTCAGTTAGCTGGTCCATTTCTCATTTGTGAGCGACCCCTTATAAACATCAGCATGGGAGCAGAAAACCCTCCTATAAAGTTTAATAATTTCCTCTCCTCCTCTTCTTCCCCCCCCCCCCCCCAAAATTAAGACCTATTATTAGGCGGTTCTCTGTCAAACAGGAATTTTTGAAATTGGTCAATTAAAAAAAAATTCAAGTTGACTGTGCCCCTTTAAGCTGATATAAGATTTCTTGGATAGAAATACAGTGTGTTTCCTTTCACGAGCATTTTTGGGTTTTAACTTTGTTTATACTCATTTAGGTCTGATCCAATGTGGGAATTGTTTCATTGACATATATGGGCACGAGATCGGGCCAATTCTTGGTGTTTCATGGGAAAAATAATTTGCAACTCAGTATTTTGTTTTTGCTACCGCAAAGTAGAATCCTTCTCAATGTGTGGTTCATCTTGACCCTGCATTATTCCTCTTAGCCACAAGTTTGCACAGGGATAGCCAAGAGCTAACTCTGGTGAAGGAGAGGTGGATGTAGCATACACAGAAGGTAAAGAAAGGTATGTTAGTGTGCGACTGGGCAACTGCTAGAAGCAGGGATCTGTTTGAGTTCTCTTCCTGGATACTGCAACTGTTTTGGTTTGGATCTCATCAGCTGCTGGTCCTGGAAGTTGCTGTGGAGAGGCAATGGTACATCTCTCCTTCTCTTTCTCCCCATTAATGTATAAAATGAATGATTTGGGCCTCAATACCTTTACATCTGCATTTTCTTATCTTCAGTTAACTCTCACCACTAAGACATCTTAATGGAACTACCACATAAGTAAAGATACATGTGTAAACGAGATTCAGAAGTGCATAGCTACCTGTATTACAAAGTCAATTGTCCTTTCCTATTTTACTGAAAAATGCACCCAGTTTTTGGAGTGAGTGCCTTCTTATGGGTTGAGCTTTTGTGGATGTCTCTTATACACTAAAGTAAAACAATAGTAAAGTTTACATGTAATTTTCAGTTTGAAAGCTACTTTCCCTTTCAAACAGTAATTGCAAATCCTTTTGTTGTTGTTGTGAAACTGCTTTTAAAATTTTATTAAGATGATGATGATAAAAAAAATTGTGAACAGAGTTTGAGCATAGAAGTTTCTGGTTATCAGGGAATAACATACAGATTATCGAGGGTGCAAAGTTTGGCTTAAGATCAGGTGGCATGAGGAATACATAATCTGCAATATCCCCGATTGGAGGTAAAAGGTTGATGGGTCAAAGTACAGACATTGAGATATGAGGGTATGAAGTTCATAGATTGTGTTCGGGTGTGGACTATAATGAGTGGATATGATGATGAGGATGGATTGACCCTCATTTGATGAGATTTAATGTTTAGGGAGTTTATGGTTCCAGTTCATATGATCCAACGGAGAAGGTCACTTGGTCCCTTTTATGAAACAAACTCTTCACACCTGGTATAAAAACCAGACGTTCTCATTTGCACTTCTACTGGTGATCCTGAAACTTGGGGGTTCTATTTAACACTGAGAATGGGCACGCCATTTGCATTGAAATCAAGTAGTTTAAAAAGAAAAAGAGAGAGCGTAAGAAAATTAGCAAACATTTCAAAACTGGGTACCTGAAGTTAGGCACCTGAATCCATATTTAATCCCTGCAAACACACATGTGAACAATTTTATGTGCATGAGTAATCCCATTAAGATCAATGGGATAACTTGCATGTGTAAAGTCAGTCACATATGTAAGTGTTTGTAGGATTGGGGCATATTTAAATACCTAAACATTGATTTAGATGCCTAATTTTAATGTGAAATATTTTATGATAATTGTGCAAAAATTGACTGAGCAGCAGAGAAGAGCTGCTTATTTTCAAAGCAGAAGATATTTATCTCATGACTGAGCTCTTTTACAGTTACTCTATTTATAGTTCTCATGCTGCTTTTATAAATAGCTGCGTTTCAGATGGTTTAGGAAATTGGCATACTCTGTCTTATTCATAAAAGCATATTTGTTAAATTAAATTATACTTTTAGTCATAAGCTAGTTTCTGATTGGCAGAGGTTTGTCTTTTTTTTTTTTTTAAGCAGTTTCAAGTTGGTAGAATAAACAGTATTGAATTTAATTAAGTTAAGTGTTATTTAGGTATTGGAAAATTGATATTCAGTATGCTTTAGAAAATAGAATTTTTAAAAGAATAACTTTGTTAGGTCTTTAACCTGTAAGCATAAAGATACAATACTACTACTAATAGACAAGAAACTATGTACTAACTACAGAGATATAATTTCACCGATAGGTAGTAGTAACACACTCTGTGGTTGTGGTTTCTCACCGTAACGCAGGATGGAGTTTCTTTCTATTGCATTGTTTAAGATGGTTAGAAACACTTTAACCTTACACTTAAACAGTTACAAGTCAACTTCTGCCCTAGATATGGGCACTTAAGTCCTAGTTACTTCAGTATAAATTACAAACATATATGAGAGCACAACTTGGGCCTACAACATGAAACATTTATGTTGCATATAGTCATGGATCTCAGTGGAAACAAATACTTGTACGTGTGTAACTGTGAAGTCTGTGACGCTCTAAGAATTTGCAAAACTATATACAATATGATGAATTGTCATGGTTGACTTTTTGCAGAAGAACAATGTATGCTTTGTGGTATAAGCTTTTTTTAAAATAAAGTCAAGCAACATGTGCTCCTGTTTTCCTTTCTTTCCAATATTTCTTTTAGATACACACTTTAAGGCATCTTTCCTCTGCCACAGTGATGTAATGGGGCTTTAGTGTGATTGAGAGTTAGGCCCAAGAAGCATGTGTATCAAGCGTATGAGTGTATATAGATGAATTACACATTACTTCCGATGGTGCAGTCTGACATTCTAAGCTAAACAGAGGCTTGCATGGTTGCTTTTTTGACAGAGATCTACCTGTTGTTTGTGGCATAATATATACAACAGATAATTTACGCCCTCTGTTTTATTCTGGTATCTTTGTCTTTAGATTTCAGCATTTGAAAAGCACATTTCAGAGTAGCTGGGCTGTATTACTCATGGAAGATGTTTACAAAAAAAACATCTGTAGCTTGTTGAATATACATATAGAATTGTTACTCCAAGGACTCAGCTGATACTCCCCTACAGAATTATGCATTCTTCATGTGGGATTTGGAAAGTTCTAATATAATAGTCTTTTCTAAATTGTATATGAGCAGATGACTTGATTCACTGTGGCTGGCTCTGGGGGAGCCTAGCAGCACCCCTAGATTATTAGGAGCTGCTTCAAGAGAATGAGGATTTTTGTCTGGTGAGGGCAGGTGGTGATTTGCTAGCAGAGGACAGTTTTATGTTGTATCTTTGGCTCACAGTAGTAAATACTGCCTGGGGAATGTTCTGAACCAACCTACTCTTCGGTTGTCATGCCTCACCTCTGATAGTGCTTCCCACTTTTGACCTGGGTTGGCTGGTTCTAGGTCATACCAGCCACTTTAATTACTTTTAACTCCCCCAAACCCAGGCAGACTTTCACCATCCAGGCCTGAGGTATGTCTGTAAAAAACAGCATAATCCAGGGCTAAATATAGCCCACAGGGTTTAGCAACAAGTTGTACAAAAGGAAATCATATTTGTTATGCTAAATGGAAGGATATGGCGAGGTAGACAAATGACTAGGTACCATAGATTTACTTTGGCACTGTACATATGCAAAGCCATTTGTGGGATAGTTCAAATTTGCAAGCTTGAGATGAGTCTTGAACTTTCTACTTGAAATTTAGCTCTGCTCTGAAAAGTCACTGTAAAAATGGCATTATGCGGTTCCATGGTTATTGTGTCACAGTGATTTGCAGATCTAATTTGCTCATTAAGTAACAAGATGTTTTTACTAAATGCAAATAAAACAGGGCTCTTTCTGTCTTCCATGTTATGAAGTATATGGGAGTTCTGCTTGAGTGAGGACTGCAGTATTTCGTTCTAATTTCCAGTTGCAGAACTGGATTACTGGTGACACAACATAGTCTAGAAAGTCTTTTGCCTATATTACTATACCCATATCTTTAGTCAGTAGGAGTTCTGCTTGAGTAAAGGTCACAGCATTTGGTGCTTTAACAACTCTGATGATGATGTGTGAACCAGAAAAGAATCCAGCTCCCTCACTTATATAGATGTGTTGACTCTGTAGGACTAACAGGAATAAAATAAACGTATTCTTCAGAAAAGTTTGCAGCGATGACTTGTTATGCACACAGAGATGAAAATTGTTGAGTCAGAAAATGACACTTTTTATATAGTCCCTTTTTTAAAATGTTATTCGAATTTAAGGTTCTGACTCAGTTGAAATGAGCTTTCATAGCGCCACAAAAGTGGTAAGAGGCTACTTTTTATTGTGAAGGGTTAGGACTCTTTCTTTGCCTTTTCTAGAGTCATTGAATTTTTTATGGCATGCTTATGGTCCTAGTCTCCCATATACCTACTGTATATGACTTTCCGGCCTATTCAATGCTTGCCATCTCTGCATCACATTTCATACTGCTTGGCAATATGCATATGCACAATTATTTCTAAATAGATGCTTTTAAAAGTTATCTCATCATGAGAAATGAACAGTATGGTGTGATGATAAAGAGCTTGATTCATGTGATGTGTGAGCTTTATGCTATTTTAGACTTCATACACCTGCAGAGTTTCTATGACTCAAACAACTCATAATAGGCCAAATTACAAAAAATAAGGACATCAGAAGAGTTGGATAGGGTCTAGAAATCACAAAAATGTAACAGGAATCTCTACGGCCTCAAACTATATAAAGTACTTGAGTTTCATTTATTTTCTGCATGGATGAAAACTGACATCAGACATATTCCTTGCTGTCTCCTGCAACTACATTTCTTCCTCACAAAATGTAAACTTTTTCATTTAAAATAAATATGAGAATAGAAAGGAGTGTACAATTTCTGTAGAGTAAAATTAGTTCTGGACCTTCATATTCACTAGTCCAGATTGATGGGTTGCAGCTGCTCTTGATGAGAGACAGGTAGTTCCGTTGTTGACATCTGGCCCAGAATTTTGACAGCAAGCATCTCCATCTCATACCTCTCACCATTATTTTTATGCTTTTTCCCTACTTCTTTCTGCTGCATTCCTCACCTTCATTCCCTGCTTTCACATTTCTTTGTGAAGAGGTAGTCATACCAGTCTACGTAAAATTCTGAAAAGGCCCCATATTTTTTAAGAAAGGAAGATATCTGTGGCGAACCTGCAAGAAGGGTGAAAATAAAGGAGTGAAGGGTTGGGGAGCGTTCCTACAGTTAATAATTTTGAGGTTGATTTGTCTTTGGTATTCCTAGGCTCTGAAACCTGCAGTTTCTGGGACTGAGGATGTCTGCCGTCTTCCCAGAGAAGGAGAACTCCTCATTCAAAAAACAGAATATTGATGGTAACCAGACAGAAAAGGAAAAAATTGATTAATCTTTTTCTTCTTTCATTCTGATAGCTTCTGGTACCGAGCAAGGGAGCTCACATTTGTAGCACTTCTCCCTTACTTTAGTAGTTCAGGTTATCGAAGTTGTTAGCACGGATGCTGCATTAACATCCTTGAATTTAGAAACACGAAGAAGATTTCAGACAATGCATCTCTGTGTGGGTGGTAGTGAGTGAAGGGGAAGAGGCAGTTATTCTGTTCCAACCGCAGAACTTTTTCTCTTGGAGAAAAGCTCTTCTCTTAGAAGTTCTTATTCTGAAAAGAAGGATCATGACTCTTCCAGACATTTAACCTAGAGAAAGCACTGAACTTTGTGCTAAAATTTGTCAAAAACGTGTGACTCCCTCTTCTCCAGCTCTGGTTTCCAAAGTAATCTAAGAGCAGGAGAAACTGGATAACATCATGCTCCCACACATAGCTGTAAGTTCTCTGATGGAGAATCTCTGGCAGGTTGAAGACAGAAATAGTTCTCATACTTTCACATTTGATCGAAGCTTCATAAATAACTTGCTGAAAAATTAAACGGGGGGGAGGGGTACTGTAGGAATATTAGCTATCCCAGGCTCCGCAGACCTGTGTTCTAGTCCCCCAGTTCATAGGCATCCATGATCTGAGAAGTTAAGGCCACTCCCTGATGCTGTTTGGAAAATAAATGGAATCTGTGACAATAATCTGTGCTACAAGATCATCGCACAATGTTAGTAACCATCCATCTGGCTGTTAAAGCACCAACTTCCATACAACAACAACTACATGCAATGTCTCAGCCTCACCACCAGCAGCAATGTATCTGCCTGGTAACGAAAATGGGCTATACAGCTATAAACTAAGTCATAAGACCTGTGTTCTTATTTTATGAAGCGACAACCATTATGTTCTTCTACAGCAATAAAACATACAGAATTGCCTCATGTGACGTGTCCCTGCATTCTAGGATGTTCTGAGTTCCAGCAGAAGGATTGGCTAATCTGGTGGGAGCAAGAAAGGTTATCTGCTTTGACAAAGCAAACCAAAGATGGGACAATAATCCAGAACCTGCAACAGAAGGATTTTAGAAATATCCATCAACCGTCAGTGCAGAATTTCAAGGAAATTAATTTTTTAGAGGGCAATCAGGTCAACCCGTATTGTTTTGTGAGTCCACATTGTCAGACTGGAGGGAGGCTAAACTGGCTAGTGAAAGCATGAACCGATATTTCTGCAGATTGCTGTGTGAAGTCAGCAGTTAACAGATGTTTTTTGTGTAATTTATAGTGATTCCATCACCCGCTTGGTTCATTCATAACACAGGAGAGGGAATTACAGACAAAGACAGATGACGTCAAGCCTGGTAGATAATCTCCTTGGTATCCCGGAAGAGAAACCAGTTTCTCCTCTGGAGGCATGCTCGATCATTTACTTAATTTATTTTGCCATCTCTAAAAGATAATAGGAGGTAGATGGCCAATCCTAGATCAAATAGGTGACTTGTTTTGTTGTGAAGAATGATTATGAATGGAAACTGCAAGGGCTCTGCTGTGGGCGATTATCAGGCATCCCTGGACTTGGAAGGATCACATTCTTGTTTAATTAGAAACATCTTGAGTTTTGCTCTGAGGGATGATTATCTACAATACTATTCTCTCCACACTGAATTTATCTCAGGTCCAGAGTACTGTATAGTGTCCTGCTGGGGGGAGTATCCAGGAGCCTAGAAGGAAACTATCTATCTAAAGAGATTAAAGGAATTTTCCTTCTTACATTAGATTGTTACTGATGACACTTCTTATGGGTATGGGGCAGATCTTCAGCTGGTGCAAATTGTCAGAGCTCAAAATTGAACTTCAATGGTTTACATCATCTTAGGGTATGGTCCATGGAACTTGAAGTGGTTGTTGGCTCAGGAGAGATGGTTCCTTTAGCGGTGTTTATAAATCAGTAGCCTGAGTTCCAAGGTTTGGGAAGTGTTCATGACTCTTTAAGGCTATGCCCTTAAGAAATGAAGCCCTCATTAATTTGGGCAGTGGAAAAGAATAGATAACTCTTCACAGAGGTATGTGAAGTGAGTGTGAGTTCAGCTGTCCCTGTTTGTGTCAGACTGTCTTAGTTTTGTGGAAAGTAATTAGAGCTGGAAATTAGCACAGTGTGTGTGTGTCTTTCCCTTTTCTTAGTCCACAGGGATAGACGCACCTTAGCTCTGATTCCACTAATGTAAAAAGTGGTTTGCAAGATGCAGAAGGGTTTGTCCATAAGCATTCTAGGAATTCCACCCTAGGTACTGCAGGCTGAGTTTGATCCTGTACAATTTTCAATAAAGAAATAGTGTTCTTTCCCCATGTTTGGATTGAAAGCTGGATACTTAAATCCATCCTGACCATTGACATGGGTAGTTTGCGTGTGGCAGAGACAGGAAAAACTCTGTTTGCCTAGCAAATTATTCAGCATTTTCTAGTTACAATGTAGTCACTGATATTTTTATTGAAGGCAAACAGAACTGTTGATGGTTATATATATATATATATATATATATACACACACACAAGTGATCATATAGTTTATCAGATACAAAAGTAAAGGATTACAACAGAGTTGAGACAATGTAAGTGAAAGGTTAGAGTAACTACATGTACTGTTATAAAAGTTATATCAAGGATACATTTAGAACTACTTAATTCCATTATGACCATCTATCCTCAAATAGTCCACTAGCTAATCTGATTCAGGCATAAATTGTTCCATTTCATTTAATGGTTTTATTCTTGTCATCCTCATATGCATAGTAGGTATTTGTTTTTGCAGCCATTGTAATTAAGTGCAATTTTTTGGCTTCAGTTACAAGGATTCTTCTGCCTTTGTTTAACTTCAGTAAATCCGGACATTGCCTTAACACCATAATTAATGGAATTTGGAGATTCTTGAAATGGCTCTTGTATCCATTGTCTAACAGCACATCAGAATTCTTTCAGTTTTGTACATTCCTGGAAGAGAGATAAAATGATCACTCATACCATGGCGCACTTGCTAGAATTTTCTTGTGAGTTTTGCATCGATTTTGCTTTTTTAAGACTAGTGTACGGGAAGTTTCCATAAAAAATTTCCCACCTCCCACAAAGTGGGTGAAGTTGTACTATTCATAGTGATTAGGATTATATCCTCTGAGATATGCTGGTCCTTTTCCTTTCCTAACCTAGTGTCACGTTGTCAGTATTGCCCTCTAATTCCATAGAAAAATATGTAGCTGTGTATTTATTTATTTTTATCAGAGATCAGATTATTTTATAATTTCCTAGCATAGTCCTCTTGTTGGGATATTGATAGTTTAAGCTTCCTCCAATTTCTTTTCTTCATTTTAGAAGGGATCACTAAGCAAATCCTGTCCACCACTTTCCAATACTTAAAAATTCACTTCTGCCACGAGCCTACAGGAAGAGAGGGGAACTAAAGAAAATATTAATGAAAAGAAAAACTATCATGATGTGTATATGCCTTACTAAGTAACTGCATTATATGATTGTCAGCCCACTTTTCCCCTCCTTTATTCCCCTCTCTTGACTGTTTAGGTCTCACACGTTGTGCATGACTGATTTAGATTTCTTTGGGGCCAAGGACATGCCTTCATTTTCTTTTTGAGGTTTCTGTCATATATTTGGGTACTCTATCATCATCATCATCACCACCCATCATCCATTGTTCATCATCTATTATGAATTCAGAGGGTATTCTCCAACAGGTAAAATGGAAAAGTTCTAATTTAAGCACGAATTTAAATTTAAGTACTAATTGGTATTAGTATTTATTAAGGAAGGCTTGGACAAAGGCTAGTACTTCAGAATCCACACTGCTTCTTTAGTGCAGTTCAGGGGAAAATTATCTGGTCATTAGATGGAATTCCTCCATCTTCTTGTGGTCTCTTTCTTAAGAATATGGCTCAGTTTGTTGTTGGAGTAAAGGCTTGATTCTAAGGCTTTGACGGCATCCAAATGGTGATAAATGGGAGATATGGGGTTTATTCTAGGTTTCACTTGAACACTACTTATAATACGATTGTATTTGCTACTCCTTATATGTCAGAGGGGTGAGTTGTATTTGGGGATGGGGGGGGGAGAATAAGAATTAAGAATATCAAATCATCTGTTTATCCTGTGAAGAGATCCTAAAAAAGGAGCCATGATGTACAACTTTGATTCCCAGATGGATTAATGGAGGAATTTTGGAGGCATGCTTGCAGAAGGGATCTCTGGCCTGATGATCAAAGTACATTCCACAAAGAAAGTGGCCTCTTCGGGGTTGGAGAGATGAGGGGAAGGAAATCTGCAAATGCCCATTTAGTCGTCTTCATTTTGTTTTACCACCATAATATAAGTTTTCTCTTTCTCCCCCTACCCCCTCCCTCAGAGTGAGAGAGGATTGCATTTTGTCATCTGGTGGCTGGTCCACAAAAAGGAAAAGGAACTTACTATGACTTACATGCCAGGGAGATTTTCCTTTACCTCAAATGGTACATGGCTGTGTTTTCAAGCTGAAGCACTGGGATTCCAATCCCAGCTCTGCAGGTGTGTGTGTTTGTGTGATTTACCTAGTAATTGTGACTGTTGTCTGCAACATATGGATTTGTTACACCAAGCTGGACACTTTTTTGACTCTGCAGTTGTGTGTTCAGCCATGACATCCTGAAAGCAATGATTTCTGTTTAGCTCCACTTAATCTTGCTGTAAGAAACTGCTATTTAGAGCCCATCAGCCTGGGTTGGTGGATCTAACGGTGTAGAAAATAACAGTGTGTAAAGGCTGTTTATCTCAGATACACTTGTCTGGAATATCCCACACGGATATCTGTGCACTATTTTATACATCTGAGTGTTAGGGCTGCTGTTTTCATAAATGGTTTTTATAATTCTTTGTTTCCCTTTAATGATTACGATACAGTAACGTAGTTCTGATCCTCTTTAGTCAGTTTTTATTACCTCTGAGCGCTGGAGTAATCTCTTCTGGGGAAAAGCTAGTTGAGAACTCAGGTACCAAACTTGTAGGCTAGTTCTCATAGATCCTGCTACTTTTAACTCACAGAGAAAGAAATTACAGTCTGTCAGTACAGACTTGGAGAGGCAGAAAGTGTCTTTATAAAAAAGAGTGCTACTTTCCTAAGATAAAGGTAATGGAAAATAGGTTTCTTGATAGAAAAATGTTACTTTTATAGTAGATACAAATTAATGCATTCTTCCTGTCCTCCTTCTCCTGTGTAATGCTGTCCCCGTTTTGGATTGCATACTGATGGGGTGCTGTAACAGATTGTAGGGACTCGTACAAAGAAAGCTTAGAATCCAGTTAATTTTGAAAGGGGACACAAAGGTTGGGTAATATATTTTCCTACACTAGTTCCCGATAAGGTCTTTGTGAAATTTAATTGCAGGGCCTAAACTGCAGAAAGCGAGGGCCTACATTTTTCTAAAGTGACTAGGGTTACCATATTTTGTGCCTCCAAAAGGAGGACACTCCACGGGGCCCTGGCCCCGCCCCCAGCCCCGCCCCTCCCCGCCCCAACTCCGCCCCCTCCCCAAAGTCTCCGCCCCCTCCCCTGCTTCCCGCGAACATTTAATTCGCGGGAAGCCTGGGCAGGTAAGGGGGTGTGTGGGGGGAGGAGGTGCGGCCCAGGCTGGCCCCCCCGGCGGCTCCAGCCTGGGTCGGCTCGGGCCCTGGGGTGCCGGCCCTGGCCCCCGGCCGACCACCCCCGGCCCGCCCAGCATTGCCGGCC